>NC_079191.1:276093350-276396564 GCF_029499605.1 Hyla sarda | reverse complement strand
GACCCCTGGGGGAACGTAACAAGGGGTTAAGTGAACCTTTATACCCCACAGGTGTTTCACGACTTTTGCATATGTAAAAAAAAAATTATTTTTTTACCTAAAATGCTTGTTTTCCCAAAAATTTTACATTTTTAAAAAAGGGTAAAAGCAGAAAATACCCCCAAAAATTTGTAACCCAATTTCTCCCGAGTACGGCGATACCCCATATGTGACCCTAAACTGTTGCCTTGAAATACGACAGGGCTCCAAAGTGAGAGCGCCATGCGCATTTGAGGCCTAAATTAGGGACTTGCATAGGGGTGGACATAGGGGTATTCTACGCCAGTGATTCCCAAACAGGGTGCCTCCAGCTGTTGTAAAACTCCCAGCATGCCTGGACAGTCAACGGCTGTCCGACAATACTGGGAGTTATTTTGCAACAGCTGGAGGCTCCGTTCTGGAAACAGTGGCGTACCAGACGTTTTTCATTTTTATTGGGGAGGGGAGGGGGGCTGTATAGGGGTATGTGTATACGTAGTGTTTTTTACTTTTTATTTTATTTTTTGTGTTAGTGTAGTGTAGTGTTTTTAGGGTACAGTCACACGGGCGGGGGTTCACAGTAGTTTCTCGCTGGCAATTTGAGCTGCAGCAGAAAGTTTGCGGCAGCTCAAATTTGCAGCCAGATACTTACTGTAATCCTCTGCCCATGTGAGTGTACCCTGTACGTTCACATTGGGGGGGACATCCAGCTGTTGCATAACTACAACTCCCAGCATGCCCGTTGGCTGTCGGTGACTGCTGAGAGTTGCAGTTTTGCAACAACTGTAGTCACACTGGTTATGTATCACTGAGTTTGTGACCTAATTCAGTGTTTCACATCCAGTGTGCCTCCAGCTGTTGCAAAACTACAACTCCCAGCATGTACGATGCATGGTGTACGGTGACTGCTGAGAGTTGTAGTTTGCAACAGCTGGAGGCACACCGGTCGTAAAACACTGAGTTATGTAAAAAAAAAAAAATCTAAGTTTCACAACCAGTGTGCCTTCCGCAGTTGCAAAACTACAACTCTCAGCAGTCACCGACTGCCAACGGGCATGCTGGGAGTTGTAGTTATGCAACCAGCAGATGCACCACTACAACTCCCAGCATGCACTTTAGCTGTTTGTTCAAGCTGGGAGTTGTAGTTATACAACAGCTGAAGGTACACTTTTCCATAGAAAGAATGTGCCTCCAGCTGTTGCAAAACCATAAGTCCCAGCATGCCCATAAGGGAATGCTGGGAGTTGTGGTGGTCTGCCTCCTGCTGTTGCATAACTACAGCTCCCAGCATGCCCTTTTTGCATGCTGGGAGCTGTTGCTAAGCAACAGCAGGAGGCTGTCACTCACCTCCAACGATCCAGACGATGCAGGTCAGTCCCGCCACCGCCGCTGCTCCTGAGGCCCCGATCCCAACATTAACGCCGGGGATCGGGGTCCCCAGCACCCGGGGTGCACGTCCCGCACCCGCTCACGTCCTCCAGAAGAGGGGCGGAGCGGGTGCGGGAGTGACACCCGCAGCAGGCGCCCTGATTGGTCGGCCGGTAATCCGGCCGACGAATCAGGGCGATCGTGAGGTGGAACCAGTGCCACCTCACCCCTGCAGGCTCTGGCTGTTCGGGGCCATCAGAGACGGCCCCGAACAGCCAGTAATTCCGGGTCACCGGGTCACTGGAGACCCGATTGACCCGGAATCGCCGCAGATCGCTGGACTGAATTGTCCAGCGATCTGCGGCAATCGCCGACATTGGGGGGCATAATGACCCCCCTGGGCGATATGCCGGGATGCCTGCTGAACGATTTCAGCAGGCATCCGGCTCCGGTCCCCAACCGGCTAGCGGTGGGGGCCGGAATTCCCACGGGCGTATGGATACGCCCTCGGTCCTTAAGGACTCGGGATGCAGGGCGTATCCATACACCCTATGTCCTGAAGAGGTTAAATTACTGTGTGTTTATATGTGTAAATGACAGTTGGAGGTGCAAATTTCAGTTGAAGATGGCCATGGGAGTAATTTTTTTAAAAATTATGAGTGTCATTTAGGGTGTCATGTTCAGTTATAAATGTGGTCATAAAGAGATGGACATTGTCAGCAACAATACTCAGGTAGGCTGTAACAATTAAACAATGCTCAACTGATATTAAGGGGCCCAAAGTGTGCAAAGATAATGTTCCCCACACGATTACACCACCAGCACCAGTCTGTACTGTTAATACTGGGCAGAATGAATCCACACTTTTATCCAGAATTATGAGACATGGTAACATTTTACAGTCTTCCATTGATCAATTTTAGTGAGCTGGATAAATTGTAGCCTGCTCTTAGCAGACAGGAGAGGCACCAGTTCTTCTGCTGCTGTAGCCCAACTGCTTCAATGATTTACATGTTGTGCATTCAGAGATGAAATTTAGAGATGAGCAAATTTTAGAAAAATGTTGTTCAGTATGAATTTTTCCGCTGCAAATCACTATTAAAAATGGCTATTTCTGGCCTACAGAGATCCTCAGTAGAGGTTTAGGACACTTGTCCTTGCTGTAACACATGTAGGGTGTGTGCTGGGTTAGGGAAATAATAATGTTATTCAGTATGACATTCAGATCAGAGGCGTCACTATTAGAATCAGAGTCTGGAGGTGGCATCAGTATGAGGAGACCATATAGTGGCTGAATGACACAGCCTGGAGGTGGTGGAAGCATGAGGAGACCATAGAGTGGCTGAATGACAAAGCCTGGAGTTGGTGGCAGCATAAAGTGGCTGAATGACACAGCCTGGAGTTTGCAGAAGCATGAGGAGACCATATAGTGGCTGAATGACACAGCCTGGAGGTGGTGGAAGCATAAGCATGAGGAGACCATACAGTGGCTGATTGACACAGCCTGGAGTTGGTGGCAGCATAAAGTGGCTGAATGACACAGCCTGGAGTTTGCAAAAGTATGAGGAGAACATATAGTGGCTAAATGACACAGCATGGAGGTGGCAGCAGCATAAAGTGGCTGAATGACACAGCCTGGAGTTTGAGGCAGCATGATGAGACCATGGCTGAATGACACAGAGTGGAGGTGGGGGCAGCATGAGAAGAACATATAGTGGCTGAATGACACAGCCTGGAGGTGGCAGATGCATGAGGAGACCTTATAATGGCTGAATTACACAGCGTGGTGGTAGTGGCAGTATGAGGAGACCATATAGTGGCTGAATGACACAGCCTGGAGTTTGTGGCAGCATGAGAAGACCATATAGTGGCTAAATGACACAGCGTGGAGGTGGCGAAATCATGAGGAGAACATATAGTGGCTGAATGACACAGCTTGGAGTTGGCGGCAGCATAAAGTGGCTGAATGAAACAGCCTGGAGTTTGCGGCAGCATGAGGAGACCATACAGTGACTGAATGAAACAGTGTAGAGGTGGCGGCAGCATGAGGAGAACAAGTGGTGGCAGAATGAGATAGCCTGAAGGTGGCAGCATCAGGAGTCCTGAAAGTGACCCGGTGACAGTACCTGGTGAAGAAGGTGGGTGAAAAAGAAGAACTTGGCATCAGTTGTTTGGCATCAGGCGAGTGGCAGGATCAGAATATTAGCTGAGGCAGGTAGGCAGAAGAAAACTGTCTCTTTTGTAAAAGTGTTAGTGTGCACAAGTAAGTATTGAGGATATGCATTACGTAAAACATAACTTTTAATTATATGCTTAGGATAAAATATATGGCCACCATATATTTTTTTTTTTATCAAACCAAAGGAAAGGTGTGCTAAAAACACCATGTGCCACCTACACCACCAAGTATTGATGTGATGCAAAGACCTCTAAAAGGTGTAAGGTAACAATGTATGGTCCATTGTAACCGGTGGGATGAAACACTTCCCCTGTAAGGCCCTACTCTTGCATTATTAATTCCCTTCTTAGCAAGTGTTACTCGCCCTAAAAAGGGTGGCCTCAGACAGGAACCTCTCCCTATTTCCACCTACAAATACTGCCATTTCCAAGGGTTTTGAGGTCGAAATAGAGATTGGTTCCTGTGTGGGACCCCCCTTTTTAAGATGAGTAACCCTTTCCTCGAAAAAGTGGAAGGGAACAACGTATTGTCCATTGTAGCAGGTGGAGGTAAAAACTTCCCCTGTAAGGCCATGCTCTCGCTCTACTAATTCCCTTCTTGGCAAGTGTTACTCGCCCAAAAAGGGCGGCCCATCACAGGAAACTCTATTTCTATGAAAAAACCCTGGGAAATGGCAGTGTTTGTAGGGGGAAAATAGGGAGAGATTCTTGTGTGAGGCCGCCCTTTTTTAGGACAAGTAACATGCAAAGAAGGGAATTAATAATGTGAAAGTAGGGCCTTAAAGGGGAAGTTTTTACACACACCGGTTACAATGGACCATACGTTTTTCCCTTCCACTTTTAGAGGTCTTTGCGTCACATCAATACTTGGTGGTGAAGGTTGCACATAGTGTTTTTTGCACACCTTTCCTTTTGCATGATTAAAAAAAAAATTGAGTACATAACTTTTCTTAGGATAAAATATAAGTTTTAGCAAATGCATATCCTCAATACTTACTTGTGGTCTGATGGTGAGCAATGTCTGTAACTGGGGAGCGGTACCTTAAATATGTTTCGCACTATCCATATTTGTGAAATGTTGGTGTGGGACCATGGTCAATCTACTCTGAGGCATCAGGCATTGGTGGGTGGAAATCCTGGCTGACCCATGCCTGATTAATCTTCACAAAGGTCAGTCTCTCCCCATTTTTCATGGACAGATGAGTTCTCCTTGGGGTTACTATGGCCCCCGCCGCACTAAATACGCGCTCTGATGGCACACTACTGGCCAGGCAGGACAGCTTTTCCAGGGCAAACTCTGCTAGTTGTGGCCACAAGTCATCTTTGGCTACCCAGAAGTCCAGCGGATTTTCAAAGTGTGTTGACATGGTCATTTCAAGGTTTTCCACCACCTGCTGGTTCAGCTCCTGCTCCAGCTCTACCTGCTGCTGATGAGTTGCTTCACTATGCTGGTGAAGAAAGGTACTCATCAGTGACCTTAGACACTGCTGCTGAAGGAGCTGGTACTGCTCCTGCCACCCCTCCCCAGCAGCCATGGCAGTGTAAGGTAAGCGCAGAGGGCCCCCCGAGTCAGACCTGCGAGAGGATGGATGATGGCGCAGGTAGGCATCGGCCAGCTGACTACGTAGGATGTCTCTGTAGTAGGTCATTTTGTCCTCCCTCTCATTGGGTGTAAAAAAAGGCCCCCATTTTGTGCTGGTAGCGAGGGTCCAATAAGGTGGAGAGCCAGAAGTCATCCCGCTGCCAAGTGGTTACAATTCTGCGGTCACTAAGTAAGCAAGTGAGCATGCATTGGGACATTTGTTCAAGTAACTCGGAGGGACTCCCTGCCTCCATCTCCACTGCATACTGCCACGGTGTGTCTGGGTCCTGTGTCTCGTCTTCCTCATAACCCTCTAGCTCCTCTAGCTGCTCCATCTCCTCCTCTCCTGTAAGATGACAAGAAAAACTGTCCATCTCACGAAACCTAAACTGTGCTCCACTCTGCCCCTCCCCCTCCAGTTCCAGGTCCAGAGATGTAGGCCCCACGTCTCCAGTGCCATCGTGCCCAGCCATCATTAACCTCCTCTGGATGCTTGATGAAAAACTGACACACCGCTGAGTAGTTGATCTTCCCACCAACATTCCGTACTGATTGACTGCTACTGACGTTGACTCCAGGAAACCCTTTTTCACTACCTCCCAGGAAGGTAGGCTACCGCAAAGCAGGTGATCTACCCCAGGCACGTTTGGCTCCAGACTTTCCACTTCTGCCACCCTGCTGACTGCCAACCATGCTACCACCTTGCTGGCTCAGCTTCTGCCTCACAGGCATCCTGCAACCCTCTTCTCCTGATGATGATGAAGCCCCTTCTGTACCCGGATCCCAAGTGCAATCGGCTTCATCATCATCATCGAGTTGTTTCTGCATGTCACTTATGTCCTCCTCAGCACTCAACAGTTGCTGAATGCTCGCAACACCACCTCACATGCCATTCTCATCATCACTGCTTGCCCGCCTAGCATAGGAAGTGGCGGATTTCTCCTTCACTTCTTGGCTCGGCAGTAACTGATGACTGTCCTTTAGATCATCCTTACTAAGTAGTGGAGCTCAATCCACAGCATAAGATATTTCTGTGGGGGAAGGATCACCATAGGACAGAGGCAATGAGAGGACAGGGACTACTCCCGGGCCATGCCGACTGAGGGTTGTGTCTGAGGAACCCTTTCACTGTTGACTGGGGGTGTCAGATGTCACTTGCGATGAAGTGGATGACCGTGTTAACTAATCTATCACGGCAACTGGGTTGCTGGTTGAGATATGACCACTAGCTGATACCGGGAGCTCAGGCCTCTCGCTGTGACTCCTGCTGCCACTAACCCCTAGTCTGCTGAAACCTCTGCCTGAAGAATTTAGGCCTCTGCCACTCCTCTGTGCATGTCCTGGCACTTCTCTGCCTGACATACTTAGTGCGTATATGAGATAAGTTATTTTGCCTGGCCTTTCACAGTATCTAGGCCCTTGAGACTTTAACAGGAACAAAATAGTATATCCCTTAGATATACGTATGTGGTATGCACTTATGAGGGGAGAAGAATATGCCACAGTACTCTTAAAAAAGTATTTGTTTACAATACCAGCCAGTGAGTAGTTTTGCCTGGCCTTTCCCAGTATGTAGGCCCTTGAGACTTTAACAGGTACAAAATAGTACACCACTTAGATGTAAGTATGTGGTATGCACCTATGAGGGGAGAAAAATGTGCTACAGTACACTTAAAAAAGTATTTGTGCACAGCACCAGCAGTACACACCAGAGCTGTAGCACACAGTCGCTGTGTACTACACCCAAAATTGCAAGATTCTCTCTGAATCTCACTCCCTTCCCTATCATTGCTCCTAGGCAGGATTTGTACTTGAGGTGAATTGCTGCTGTTCTGTGCAACACACTGTGCATCACACTGTTCTCTGTCCCTCTCTCTGTAATAGAACATTGTAGACAGTGACTTGAAGGTGAATCACTGCAGTAAGAATGCTTTTCTGTGAAACACACACTGCTCTTTGTTCCTCTCTCTGTGCAACAGTACGCTGACTTGAATAGGAGGTGAATCGTTGCTCGAAAAAAAGATTTTCTGTGCAACACACAGCGCTATCTGCCCCTATCTATCTCTCTGCAGTGAAAGGCTGAAGTGACTGGCCGCAATATGGCTGCTGATATATAGGACTGTCACATCACAGGGGTGACTGGCTGCTGATATGCTGCATGCTGCATGTGATTCAGGGTCTACCCTTGTTACCGCTTTCCCAGGATTGCTTGCCCCATGTCCTCACATGTGGATCTGCCATTTTAGATGCCCTAGAGCCTGGACCGCACTAAATGGAGTTTAATTAAGTGATTTGAGCGATAGAATAGCGAAGATATTCGCATTTGTTGTGAATCTAATTTTTCCTGAAATTCATAAGGAATTTTGATTCTTCAGATTTGATTCACTTATCCCTAATGATATTCTTCATACCTTGGTTGTAACACATAGTTATTTGAGTTACTGTTATCTTTCTGTCATCTCAATCCAGTCTGCCAATTCTCCTCTAACATTAACAAGGGATTTTCGTCCACTCAACTGCGACTTACTGGATATGTTTTTTGGAACATTGTCTGTTAACCCTAGAGATTGTTGTGCCTGAAAAATCCCAGTAGATCAACAGTTTTAGAAATACTAAGACAAGCCCGTCTGACATCAACAACTATGCCACATTTAAAGTCACTTACACTACCCTTCTTTCCCATTCAGATGATTGGTTTGAACTTCAAAATTTTGTCTTGACCACGTCTTCCTGCCTAAACGCATTAAGTTGCTGTCATGTGATTAGCTATTTCTGTTAACAAGAAATTTCACAGGTGTACCTAATAAAGTTGCCAGTAAGTTTAGATAATGGTTACACATAAAGCTTTTCCTCGATAGCTTGTTTTCCATGGGTTAGCAAAACAAAAATGCCATGATATGCAAATAAATACAAAATTCTAGTTTATTAAATTTGTAACAAACAATCTGTAACATATTACGGTTACACTGCAAAATAAATTACCTTGTAGAATGAAACATAACCAGAATTTAATCACATGTTTGAGATGCAGATTTTTCTCTGTCCAGAGAATTTTATGTAACGAAAATATTCCACATGTGAATCCAGCCTTCACACCGATAATAGAACGTGGCACAAATAGGTAGCAATGTATGCAATATGTATGTTAAAATTCCCTTTGTATCACCTACTAGAATACCTGTAAGATTATGCCTCAGAGTTCAGTCTGAACTGAATAAGCAGCATGAGAAACAGCAGTAGCATAAAGGAAAGGGAAACTCAGTCTCTCATGGGACTTATATCTGAGACAAGAAAATTGCTCAAAAGATTTACGTAATTATTTAGGGATGTCTGAGCTATCATATAAAAAAAAATAGCTGGCTCTTAAACTGTTTATTGAATAAAAGGGCACAGTTAGGAGAATATCAATACCTGTGAAGCAGCATTTAGCTGCCACTCTGCGTTTTCTCACTTTTCAAGATATGAAGTTCACTATAGTTATTATGAGCATTAATTTCAGAGGCATCAGATTCCATTATTACAGTTTCTAAAGAAGAATATTTAAAGGTATTTTTTCAGTGTGTAAAATATTCTGCTAATAGATTAAAGTCCTCCATTTTAGCACATTAAACTTTTATGCATACTTTATATAATGTAAAAAAATAATAATAATAATAAATAAATATATATCCAAACTGTGATACTTCCCTAGAATATGGGTATTGTTCAACCACTAAACTCAGGCTCATGGTATTGCTATTACAAGGGGAATTTAAGCATAATCTTTAGGGTGCTTCATGAAAATATCTTTGAATTATTAATTGACAAAGGTCACATATCTGATAGGGAACATTGGGACAAGCTTTTTTGATTTGTTTCATAATTATTCACTACAATTACCTACAATGTGGAAGAAAAACAAATACATGGATTTTGCATGTGTTGGACTAGGAGAAGTTTTCTCTTTACACAATGAAGTCTTAGGGACATCTAAATGAAGAATAGAAAATTTATAATTATGGTCTCTCAAGGGCTCGATGGGTTATGGAAAATGCATTTTATATAACAGAAAATAGATTTAATATTTTAATATCTGTAAAAAAATCTCCTACCAGAGATAGAAGGATTGTGTTGCTATTTATTTTTTTAACAACTATTCACTTATGATACTCCTCAACAACTGTAATGGACTCTTATTGTTACAGTCACTTGGTGACCTATGCCAAGTGGCGTCAGGGAAGCAATGCCATGAGGGGTAATACATGTGACTGTAGGATGTTCTTTCCATGTCAATGACTTGTTAGTGTCAGTAATTGGAGAAAAGAATGCACTAGGCACTGCTAACCTGCTTAGGCTGGGTCCACACTACGTTTTCTCCCATACGGGAGCGCATACGGCAGGGGGGAGCTAAAATCTCGCGCTCCCGTATGTCACCGTATGCGCTCCCGTATGTCATTCATTTCAATGAGCCGACCGGAGTGAAACGTTCGGTCCGGTCGGCTCATTTTTGCACCGTATGCGCTTTTACAACCGGACCTAAAACTGTGGTCAACCACGGTTTTAGGTCCGGTTGTAAAAGCGCATACGGCGCAAAAATGAGCCGACCGGACCGAACGTTTCACTCCGGTCGGCTCATTGAAATGAATGACATACGGGAGCGCATACGGTGACATACGGGAGCGCGAGATTTTAGCTCCCCCCTGCCGTATGCGCTCCCGTATGGGACAAAACGTAGTGTGGACCCAGCCTTAGTCAAGGAGCAATCAGGAAAATACAGGTGTGGTGTGAGGTGCTGTTCACTGACAGCAAGTCCTAATGGCAAAGTCCTTGTATGGTAGAAAAAATGAATGCACTCACCACACTGGAACAGTAGCTTGTCAGAAACGGCTCTGTTCTTTATTCAAGAAATGTCATGTTTCAATCTCTGCAAGCTGGTAGACAGACAGGATAACGGGTGCTCGTGCACTATTAAAAAATCTTAATCCTTCCAATAGTAATTAGCCTCTGAAGTTTTCTGTCTAACTGCTCAATGATGATGTCACATCCCGGGAGCTGTGCATGATGGGAGAATATCCCCATAGGAACTGCACAGCTCCCGGGACGTGACATCATCATTGAGCAGTTAGACAGAAAACAACAACTCAACTTCAGAAGCTAATAACTATTGGAAGGATTAAGATTTTTTTAACTTTCCAGAGCCAGTTATTATATAAAAAAAAAGTTTTGGCCTGGAATACCCCTTTAACCCCTTAAGGACTCAGGGTTTTTCAGTTTTTGCACTTTCATTTTTTCCTCCTTACCTTTTAAAAATCATAAACCTTTCAATTTTCCACCTAATATTATGGCTTATTTTTTGCATCGACAATACTACTTTGCAGTGACATTAGTCATTTTACCCAAAAATGCTCAGCGAAACGGAAAAAAAAATCATTGTGCGACAAAATCGAAGAAAAAATGCAATTTTGTAACTTTTGGGGGCTTCCGTTTCTACGCAGTGCATATTTCGGTAAAAATTACACCTTATCATTATTCTGTAGGTCCATACGGTTAAAATGATACCCTACTTATATAGGTTTGATTTTGTCGCACTTCTGGAAAAAATCATAGCTACATGCAGGAAAATGTATACGTTTAAAAATGTCATCCCCTATAACTTTTTTATTTTTCCACGTAGAGGGCGGTATGAGGACAAATTTTTTGCACCCTGATCTGAAGTTTTTATCAGTATGATTTTTGTTTTTATCGGACTTTTTGATCACATTTTAATAATTTTTTAATGGTATAAAAAGTGACCAAAAATGCGCTTTTTTTGACTTTGGAATTTTTTTGCGCGTACGCCATTGACCATGCGGTTTAATTAATGATATATTTTTATAGTTCGGACATTTACGCACGCAGCGATACCACATATGTTTATTTTATTTTTTTTTTACACTGTTTTATTTTTTTTATGGGAAAAGGGGGGTGATTCAAACTTTTATTAGGGAAGGGGTTAAATGACCTTTATTAACACTTTTTTTTTACTTTTTTTTGCAGTGTTATAGGTCCCATAGGGACCTATAACACTGCACACACTAATCTCTCATCCTGATCACAGGCGTGTATTAACACGCCTGTGATCAGTGTTATCGGCGCTTGACTGCTCCTGCCTGGATCTCAGGCACGGAGCAGTCATTCGCCGATTGGACACCGAGGAGGCAGGTAAGGGCCCTCCCGGTGTCCTGAAAGCTGTTTGGGACACCGCGATTTCATCGCGGTGGTCCCGAACAGCCCGACTGAGCAGCCGGGTCAGATCGGCGATGTGCGGTATTAAGAATGGTGTGAACTGCTGGTTATTATACCATCTACAGACTAGTATAAGCAGCCGATGATTTCTTGTGGAAAAAATACACAGAATTGCGTTGAAAAATCATTCCTGCCTCCTGTGATATGGTTCATGAAGTTAAGGCAGCTTGTTGATATGTATGAAGCAACAAAAAGCTATCTGCCCCCTCTGATAAAATGCTGAATAAAGTTACTGGGAGGTTTATGGCTAGAGTAAAAATCCTTCTCAGTGACAACAAGCAAAGCACTGCACAGCTCTCTGTCCACAGCGCTGATGTGACTAGCAGTTGGAAGTGGAACGTTGCGGTATGATCAATTCAGCGTGTCTGTGTAACACACAGAGACACACAGCTGTCCTCTCTGCAGTGAATGGCATGAAATGAGCAGCCGCAAAATGGCTGCCAATTATTTAGGGCTGTGACATCACAGGGGTCAATGAATGCTGATGGGCTGCATCCTGCATGTGATTCAGGGTCATTCCGCCTACCTACCTCCCTTCCTGCCTTGCCTTTCCGCCTTCACAGCATCCCCTGCCCCATGTACTGACATGTGGATATGCCATTTTAGGTGTCCTGGATCCTGGAACACTGTAAAATGGAGTTTAATTAAGCCATTTGCGCGATAGAATGATGGTGATATTCGCATTCGTTGCAAATCGAATAAACCCTAAAATTCGTAATGAATTTGGGTTTGTCTGCTTTGATTCACTCATCTCTAGTCTTTACTTTTCTACTAATGCACTAAGTATACATTTAAAAAATAGCATTATTGCCCAGACATTACAAGTAAAGTTCAAGTGCAAGATACAAGCCAACATTCAGCCACCATAGAAGTGACTCAAGTGACTCAACTTCAAAGCCACGCCTCGGCAAACATTCCTATTCTTCCTGTCTCTTTTGCTAAGACCTATTGTAAGCTTGTTAACAGACTGTAAGGTTATGTGACACAGACAAACAATAATATTTAGATTGTCAAAAAATATTTTATAAAAAAACAAGCAATTTCTATTCATAGTGTAATTGCTGTCAACACAGTCAATGAGGTATAATTGACATCACTTTGTATTTCACCTTCAGTTAATGCACAGTGAAGTTAGGTGTTTTTGTGGCAGCTTCACCTACACACTGAACATGTGTAAGAAGACAGAATGCATAAATTCTTTTCAGAACATAAATATGTGTATAAATGTGTATATTTACAGAGGAGAATGTGTGACAATTTGGACAGAGGTTTGCATAACTACTTCTGGGTAAGTATACAGTGTGCACATTTTCAACCATTTATCAATCAGCATAAAGGTATGCCAGAAGAAAAATAAATAGTCACCAAACATGTTGGGGCTAAATCTGTGCCTGAGAGGTTCCGTTTAATATTTTCAGGCTACTTTATAAATGATGATCTTTTTTACATTAACCTCTTAAAGACCCAGGGTGTACCTGTACGCCCTGAGTCCGCTCCTGTTCTATAACAGCTGTAGGACACAAGGAGGGTCCCCTTTACTGCCTCCTGGTTTCCGATCGCCGAATAACTGCTCAGTGCCTTAGATCCAGGCATGAGCAGTCAAGAGGCAGAATCATCGATCAATGGTTTCCTATTAGAAACCATTGATCAATTGATAAGTGTGTGCAATATCTTAGTCCCCAATGGGAGCTATAAAATTGCAAAAAAAAGGGAAAAAAAAGAATAAAGATCATTTAACCCTTTCCCTAATAAAAGTTTGAATAGCCCCCCTTTTCCCATTTAAAAAAAACTGTGTAAATAAAACTTTAAATAAACGTTTGTGGTATCACAGCATACAGACATGTCCAAATTATAAAAATATATTGTTTAATTAAACCACAAGGTCAATGGCATACGCGCAAAAAAATTCCAAAGTCCAAAATAGCTTATTTTTGGTCACTTTTTATATCATGAAAAAATGATGAATTTCTCTTCAATTTTGTTGCACAATTTTTTTTATACATTTTGCTGTATATTTTTTGTTAAAATAACCAATGTCATTACAAAGTAGAATTGGTGGTGCAAAATATAAGCTATCATATGGATTTTTAGGTGCAAAATTGAAAGAATTAAGATTTTTTATTTTTTTTAAACAAAAGTGCAAAAATTGAAAAACCCCGGGTCCTTAAGGGGTTAAAATAACTGATCTCTGAAGCACAAGTAAATGGACTATAGAAAATAATAGAATCTGAAAACAAGAAGATCTTTTTTTTATACTATTCTAAACATTACCACCTGATCATATACTTTCAACTTTCACACAAAGCACAGTTTGAACTTTTAACATTGTAAGCAGTTAAGACAGAAAATAAAGAACAGTAATAATTAAAAAGAGAGAACACATATAGCTGGTCTGACTTTACACTCATGTGGATTTATTGGCAGAATGAATGCACTTCTGAAACAGAGTAACGTTGAGTGAAAACATCATTAACATCTTTGCTTTAATTACTAAAGTTTTATAATAATTTTATTTAATGAATGTAATATGTTTGTCCTTCATTTACAGACTATTGCTAAACATTGTCCATGATGAAGTTAATGTTTCTTTTTTTCTGTGACAATAATATGGTTGAAAATGAAAATAAAATCATATGCAAAAAAAAAAAAACACAGCAACACGCTACATAAAATCTTATCATTAATTAAAAAACATTAAAATTCACAGTTTAGTAATTGAGCTCCACTGGGAAATTTGCATGTTGATTAATTAGGCTCCACATTCCAAGAATGTGAATGTTAATATTGTTTTCTGTTGCTGTGAGATGCAAACCTAAAGTCCTGAAGTGTTGGAACATAATGTACTGTACACCCAGAGTTATTACAAAATGCCATTATCAAAACCAAAGCTCTTATTAATATAAATGAAATATAATTTGCTAACATATTTAACTTGTCATATAATGTAGTCTTTAACCCCTTAAGGACACAACCCATTTTGCCCCAATGACACAGCCAATTACCTTTTTTGCATTTTTGGTTTTTCCTCCTCACATATTAAGAGTCATAACTCTTTTATTTTTCAATTTCCAAAGTCATATGAGGGCTTGTTTCTTTGCGCTACCAATTGTACTTTGTAAAGATACATTTAATTGTATCATAAAATGTATGATGAAACAAAAAAAATATTATCTGTGGGGGGAGAGAGGAATTGAAAAGACTGCTATTTTTAACTTTTGAGGGGTTTTATTTTCTATGGAGTTCACTTTATGGTAAAAATTACATGTAATCTTTATTAAAATGATACTTGTGTTTACATGTTTTTTTTATTATTTTTGTACTGCTTTAAGAAACTTTTATTTAAAATTGCCCTATTCTGACCCCTAATTGTTTTAATTTTTTTCTACATATGGGGCTATATGAGGGTTCTGTGATCTGTAGTTTTTATCTGTACCTTTTTTGAATACATGCAACTTTTTGATTACTCTGTATTCAATTTTTTCTGGGATGTGTTGTGAACAAAATCAGCAAATTTGGACACTGAACATTATATTTTAAAAAGTATGGACATTTATACATGTAGTGATATCAAATAAGTTTATTATTTTTTTTTTTACACTTAAAAAAAAAAAAAAAATGGATATTTCAATTTTTTAGGGGAGAGGCTAACCCAACATGTACTCCAGATGAGAGTCTCGATGTGTAGGGATCTCGCAGGAGCACCCTAAATTACATAAGGGACTGTCCTCTGTTTTTTTCGGTTTCTTTCCTGCTCCATTACATTGGTTGCCTACCTGTAAGTCTTCTGAAATAATGACCCGTAAATTCCTTTCTTTGGATACTCATGTTAGGACTGTATCACATATTCTTTATTCTATTCTCTTTAGATTTACATCTTTTTTTATTGGAAGTAACAGGAAAAGCCTGAACTATTTAGTTGAAACTATCATATGTTTTAGAAAGCATAATTCAAAAGCACCAATATGACATGGATGCATACTACCCACAATTTCTCTTTCTAACACGTACAACACCAATAGAGAAACATAGCCACACATCCACCATTTTAATTTTGATCTCCTTGCTTCTCAGCATAATTTAAAAAAACTAACAGGATGTTAGAATACATTTTGATCAAAAAGTACAAGCCCACTCACCACATAAAGGCCACCTAGTCAGAGTGGGTCCCTAACCTAACACTGGCATTGTACCGGGCGGCAACCACTAGCTCCGAGACACCATGCCCACAGAGGGAACGGCGCAGTGGCCAGGCATCCCCACTGCTGCCCGACCAAGCCCCTGACTTTGGGCCACACCACCCCACAGACGAAGCATCACAGAAACAATAGCCGCCACAGAGAACCACACCAGTGTGAACACTTACCATGTGCTCCCTACCAGAGGGCTGGGAGAATGCAAGGAAGAAACCGCTATGCAGCCTCCTGCTAAATAAAAACACCTGGGCAGAATGGGTCGAGTGAAGTTCTGGCTATGGAAGAAGGGAGAGACTACAAATGTACAAATAGAGAAACATAGCCGCACATCCACCTTTTTGGGTTTTGATCTACTTGCTTCTCAGCATAATTTAAAAAACTAACAGGTTGTTAGTATACATTTGATCCACTTATGGTGGATGTGCGGCTATGTTTCTCTATTTGTGTTGTCTCTTTCTATCATATGATGCCTTCAGTATGCTTACAGTATATAAAAAAATAAAAAGCAAAAATCACAATTTGCTTTCATGGATAGTGTGCTATAAACCCAAATTTCACCACCTAAAAGGACATGACTTGAATACTTGAGTAGATCATACAGGAATGTCACTAAAGATAACCTATGCATAACCAGTTTTAAACTTTAAATCGTTTACAAAGGTACTTGTTACATTAGATTTATGAAGCAAATAAAGAAAAGACCTTTATATTTGCTGTTAGTAGACACTGTCACACATTCACAATTAGTTTATAATACTATACTCAACAGTTGTGGTTATAAAATTTGGATAGTAAACCTAATTAAGAAAAGCAACTACAAGAGATTATATTTTTTAAACCATTTAAAAAATGTAAAGTTTACTGAAAGCTCAACTAAAATATATGTGCTTAATTTTAATAGTTGATTTTAATAGTTTAATAGATGGATAGGGAGAGTGAGCCCTAAGCTGTCCCTAGAAACACACTCCCTGCCTACTTGCCCATCCGTCCTAAACGGCAGATTGACAACCAAAGTGCCTGTCCCTTCCTGCGCTAAAGTGCATTGAGCATAACAAATAATACTGTACATAGTCGGGGACAGGTCAAAGATCAGTGATGCAGTTTAGAGGATACTATAGACCAATGGCAATGTACAGAGGACACTCTACAAAGTAATCTTATACACTATGATCAGTGCCTGTACTGAAAACACAAAAGATCAGAAATCATGAACTCTCTAGACTCCCCACTCCAAACATGGAGGGACATCAATACTAAAGCAAAATAGACTGCTAGCCAGCTGGCACTCTCCACCGTGTGTTCAGGATACTGCCTAGTAGGAAACAGAAATATAATACATGGAACACAGGACTGAGAAATGGATGAGACTCCACAAAATCCAAACTCCTAAACATTGTAGGAATATAGGACAGAATAAAAAACAGGAAAATACAAAGACAAACTCCATAACATAGAGGAATTCGGGTCAGGACTCTAAACAGGAATGCCAAATACAGAGCACGGGTACAAGCAAGACTCACAGTGTGTACACAGACTAAGCTAACAAGTAGGGATGAGCGAATCGAATCTGACAAATCTGAATTTGTTAAGAATTTCAGGAAAAATTAGATTTGCAACTAATGCGAATATTGCAGTGATTTGATAGCACAAATTGCTTAATTAAACTCCATTTAGTGCGGTCCAGGCTCCAGGGCATTTAAAATGGGGGATCCACATGTGAGGACATGGGGCAAGGAATCCTGGGAAGGCGGGTAGGCAGGATGACCCTTAATCACATGCAGCATGCAGCCTATCAGCAGCCAGCCACCCCTGTGATGTCACAGCCGTATATTATCGGCAGCCATCTTGCTGCCAGTCACATCAACATTCTATTACAGAGAGAGAGAGGGACAGACAGCAGTGTGTGTTGAAAAAATATCCTACAAGAAATCACCAATGAGGCTCAATCATAAAACATAACTTTTACTTGATTGACAGTAAAAATAACATGAATGCATAAACACCAATAGGGTGGGGAGGGAAAGGGGTACAGGTGAGTCCTTAACCTTACATCCCTAACAAAATAACAATCTCCTAATTACTATGTGTGGAGAAGGGGTAAGGGAATACAAAAATAATAATGTGTACACAGAAGAAAATCGAGTTCAAACAATTCCTTAATTAAAATCATGATTTTATTAATACAATTTAAAAAACAATGTAAACAGACGCCAATAATTGAAAATGGGATTAAAGTTAGATTCCAGTACAAAAAAATAGGGCTACTGCCAGCTGCAATGGGCTAACATATAATATGATATAACATAATGTACAAAAATAATAATGTACAGTGTAAGTGGCAAAACCTCTCTTGACAATACGTTTCACCCCCAAGTTTAGAGGGCTCATCAGGGATAAAAGGAGACAGTATAGTATACAGCAAAACTTGCTAATTACTAATACAGCATGATAGTGAGCAACATGAACACAGTGGTTCCAAAGATGCACTTATGGAGATGAAAACAAAAACTTAATAATAGAAGAACAGATCAATAGGTGCCCATCAAAGGTTAGACTTAGTTTTAGAAGTCTGTGTCAGCCTAGGGTCAGTAGTCCGTCACACAGAGCAAGCAACATAGGCAAAACAATATATTCATGTCATATATATTAGTATGACTGCACAGAGTTAGATACACTCTCATGCTAATACAGATTGTTAATATTTAAGATAATGTAACCACATAAAATGCATAAGGTCACAAAGCAGACATGCTTGAATCCGTAAATAAACATGGAATTTCAGTAGGATTTCAATAAGGTAATGCCGGATGGTAGGACACAACTACAAAAAGAAATACAGTTTGTTTAATCTTTTTGCTCCAATACATACACATGCCACTTATCTCTATTGAGTAAATCTATTGGGTGAGACCCTTTTGGTTGTGCAGATGAATGTTAAGGTACAGAGAACTACAGACTCCTAGACAAAATATACAAAACACATCATAAGGAGTCCCTCAAATTATACAACACATTATAGTGGTGGAAAGTGGCAAAAAGAAAATGAATTTAAAAAAAACACTGCTAACCTAAAAAATATATAATACCTGAAGATATACAGGCAGGAAGTGGCAGGCATTAAGACCATGGAAATTCCGTAACCTGATAGTGGAGGGTAGATGTCCCTAAATAGCCCATTGTAGATGATAAAAGAGATAGGGTGGAGAGATTGGAGGAGAGAATCTGGATTTAGAAATATACTTGCCATGATTCCAATGGACATAGTAATCAAGCCTTTGCCACGAGGACGCCATTGTCCATGATCATGGCGCCCATCTATTTAAATGCGCCGGGACGCCGGATAGAAGCGTTCCACCGTGACGTCACTTCCTGGGTTGCGTCAATGCCTAGGAATATAGAGTAGAGATGGTGCGTCACTTCCAGGGGTATGGAAAGCAGTATGTGTTCCACAATGACGTAATTTCCTGGATTTCACCAATATAGAGAAGCAATTTTACAGAAGCGATTCAACTCCCAGTCCCATCAGCATTCTGTTGCAGAGAGAGAGGGTCAGATAGCAGTGTGTGTTGCTCAAGCCCAAATCCAGCCAAGAAGCACTTATAGGGAAGGGAGTGAGATTGCAATTTTGGGTGTAGTACACAGCAACTGTGTGCTGCAGCACTGGGGTGTACAACAACTGAAAAGCTAATAGTAGTCAGCCAGTTAGGGTGAGCAGAGCACTAAAAGCATATTGTCTTCTATTAAGTGTAATCTTTGCGTACATCTAAGTGGTGTACTATTTTGTGACTGGGCCTAGATACTGTGAAAGGCCAGCCAAAAGTACACACCTGCTGGTGTTGTAGACAAATACTGTTTTAAGCGTAGTGGAGCGTATTGTACTTCCCTCATATATGCACTAAGTATGTCCGGCAGAGAAGTGCCAGGACATGCACAGAGGAGTGGCAGAGGCCTTAATTCATCAGTCAGAGGTTGCAGCAGACTAGGGGCAAGTGGCAGCAGAAATCGCAGAGAGGCCTGAGCTCCCGGTATTAGCTAGAGGTATCTGCCATCATCGATTGGTTAACATGGTCATCCACTTTATCACAAGTGAAATATGACACCCCCAGTCAACAGTCGGTGGGATCCTCAGACACAACCCTCAGTTGACATGGCCCAGGAGCAGTCCCTGTCCTCCCATTGCCTCTGTCCTATGCTGTTCTTCCCTCCCCCCCCCCCCCCCCACAGAAGTATCTTATGCTGTCGGTTCAGTTCCACTACTATTTAGTGAGGAAGATCTACTGGAGGACAGTCTCTACTCACCAGCCAAGAAGTGTATTAGTCATCCGCCGCATCCTCCCCTAGTCCGGCAAGCAGTGATGAGGAGAGTGACATGGGAGGATGTGTTGCGAGCGTTCAGGCTCCTGCAGCAGACTCTTTCAAGAACCTGAGGGAGAAATCAGTGATGTGTAGACACAAGTCAATGATGATGAAGCCAATCACACTTGGGAACTAGGTGCAGAAGGGGCTTCATCATCAACAGAAGAAAAGGGTTGCAGGCAGCCCGTGAGGCCACAGCTGAGCCAGCAAGGTGGTAGCATGGTTGGCAGTCAGCATGGTGGCAGAAGTGGAAAGCCTGGAGCCAAACGTACCGGGGTAGACCACCTGCTTTGCGGCAGCATACCTTGCCGGGAGGTAGTGGATCAGGGGTTCCTAGAGTCAGCGGCAGTAGGGGTCAATCAGTGCGGACTGTTGGTGGGAAAATCAGCTTTTCAGCAGTGTGGCAGTTTTTCATCAAGCATCCGGAGGATGTTAACCTGGCCAAATGCAAAATGTGTCGGCAGAAGGTGAAGAGTGGCCAGGGTCCCAATGTTGGCACCACAGCCCTGCGTCAACATATGCAGCGTCACCATAAAGCGGGTATCATTTAAATCGTATTGACCCACAGAATAAAAAACACATGTCGTTTTTACCATAAAGTGTATAGTGTGAAAACAAAACTCTCCAAAAATTGTGGTTTTCATTTAAATTTCCTCCCTAAAAAAAATTGTTTGGGTTTGCTGTACATTTTATGGTAAAATGAGGGTTTCATTACAAAGTACAATTGGTCACGCAGAAAACAAGCCCTGATATGGGTCTATAGATGGAAATATAAAGGAGTTATTGATTTTAGAAGGCGAGGAGGAAAAAACTAAAATGCAAAAATAAAATTGGCCTGGTCCTTAAGGTTAAAATGGGCTTGGTCCTTAAGGGGTTAAACATGTACAGTGGGGATCAAAAGTTTGGGCAGCCCAGGTAAAAATTTGTATTAATGTGCATAAAGAAGCCAAGGAAGGATGGAAAAATCTCCAATAGGCATCAAATTACAGATTAGACATTCTTATAATATGTGAACAAAAGTTAGATTTTATTTCCATCATTTACACTTTCAAAATAATAGAAAACTAAAAAATGGCGCCTGCAAAAGTTTGGGCACCCTGCAGAATTTATAGCATGCACTGCCCCCTTTGCAAAGTTGAGACCTGCCAGTGTCATGGATTGTTTTCAATCATCATCTGGGAAGACCAGGTTATGTCAATCTCAAAGTTTTTTAATGCCCAGACTCATCTGACCTTGCCCTAGCAATCAGCACCATGGGTTCTTCTAAGCAGTTGTCTAGAAATCTGAAACTGAAAATAGTTGATGCTCACAAAGCTGGAGAAGGCTATAAGAAGATAGCAAAATGTTTTCAGATGTCAATATCCTCTGTTCGGAATATAATTAAGAATGGCAGTCATCAGGAACAGTGGATGTTAAAGCAAGATCTGGAAGACCAAGAAAAATATCAGACAGAACAACTCACAGGATTGTGAGAAAAACTATTCAAAACCCACATTTGACTGCACAATCCCTCCAGAAAGATCTGGCAGACACTGCAGTTGTGATACACTATTCCACTATAAAGAGACACTTGTACAAATATGGTCTTCATGCAAGAGTCATCAGAAGAAAACCTCTTCTACGTCCTCACCACAAAAATTCGCATTTGAACTTTGCAAATGAACATTTAGACAAGCCTGATGCATTTTGGAAACAAGTTCTGTGGACCGATGAGGTTAAAATTTAACTTTTTGCCCGGAATGAGCATAGGTATGTTTGGAGAAGAAGGGGAACAGAATTTAATGAAAAGAACCTCTGTCCAACTGTTAAGCATGGGGTTGGATCAATCATGCTTTGGGGTTGTATTGCAGCCAGTGGCACAGGGAACATCTCACGAGTAGAAGGAAAAATGGATTCAATAAAATTTCAGCAAATTTTGGATGCTAACTTGATGCCATCTGTGAAAAAGCTGAAGTTAAAGAGAGGATGGCTTCTACAAATGGATAATGATCCTAAATACACCTCGAAATCCACGGGGGATTACATCAAGAGGCGTAAACTGAAGGTTTTACCATGGCCTTCATAATTTCCTGACCTAAACATAATTGAAAATCTGTGGATAGACCGTAAAAGAGCAGTGCGTGACAGACAGCACAGAAATATCATAGAACTGGAAGAATTTTTTAAGGAAGAATGGCCAAAGATACCTCAAACAAGAATTGAAAGACACTGGCTGGCTACTAAAAGCGTCTACAAGCTGTAATACTTGCCAAAGGGGGCAGTACAAGATATTAACTCTGCAGGGTGCCCAAACTTTTGCAGACACCATTTTTTTCTGTTATTTTGAAAATGTAAATGATGGAAATAAAATCTTACTTTTGTTGACATATTATAAGAATGTCTAATCTGTAATTTGATGCCTTTTGAAGATTTTTCCATCTTTCCTTGGCATCTTTATGCACATTAATACAAATTTATACCTGGGGTGCCAAACTTTTGATCCCCACTGTACGCTTTAACCCCTTAAGGACTCAGCCCATTTTCCCCTTAAATGGGCAATGTCAGATACAAAAACTTTTGATATGTTGTAAAGCATGCAAAAAATAGGTTTTGCAATTGCTTTCATTTGAAATTTTTCAGTATTTCATACTGAAAAAGCCAGTCAAACAACTGCCCCCCTTGCCTGCTTGGATACATACTAGTCCTGCTGTGTCCATGCATCATGGACACACTTCCTTGATTGACGGCTGTGAGCACAGGGCTCACAGCTGGAGGAAAAATCCTCCCACTGTTAGCTTGTGTCCCATTTTATCAGTGAGGACAAGCTGGGAGTTGTAGTTTTGCTAATGCTAGGGGAGATGTGAGTAGACAGCATACTGAGGGAGGGGGAGGAGACCTGCACAGTGAGGCCACGCCCCCTCCCTTTGAGAGAAATTCAGAATAGTGAGCTAAATTTAAAGTGAAATTAAAAAATAAATAAAGGTGCTAGACACATAAAAATTAGATGAACATGGTCAGGATTAGGTACCGAGGGATATATTTAAAAAAAAGTTTTTTTGTTGGATCTGACGGGTACGCTTTAAGGACTTTTTTTGCAATTCTAAACACTGAGACTTTATGCATTAACAACTCTGGGATGCTTTTACCGTTTATTCTGACTCTGAGATAGTTTTTTTCATGACATTTTCTACTTTAACATAGTGGTAAATTTTCGTCATTACTTGCATCCTTTCTTGGTGAAAAATCCCAAAATTTCATGAAAAGTTAGAAAATTTAGTATTTTTCTAACTTTGAAACTCTCTGCTTGTAAGGAAAATGGATATTCCAAATACATTTTATATTGATTCACAAAAACAATATGTCTACTTTCAGTTGGCATCAGAAAGTTGACATGTTTTTACTTTTTTGAAGACATTACAGGGCTTCAAAGTATAGCAGCAATTTTCCAAATTTTCACGGAAATTTCCAAATCTGAATTTTTCAGGGACCAGTTAAGTTTGTAGTGGATTTGAGGGGCCTTTCGGTGAGAAATACCCCATAAATGACCCCATTATAGAAACTAAACCCCTCAAAGTATTCAAAATGACATTCAGAAAGTTTGTTAACCCTTTAGGTGTTTCACAAGAATAGCAGCAAAGTGGAGGAGAAAAATGGAAATCTGCATTTTTTTACACTAATTTGTAGCCCAATTTCTCTTGAGTATGGAAACACCTCATATGTTGACATAAAGTGCTCTTCGGGCTCACAACAAGGCTCAAGAGGGAAAAAGAAACTGTGGGATTTTTTTAAACAAACTTTGCTGTCATGGTTTTTGGGGACCATGTTGCATTTAGGAAGCCTCCATGGTGCCAGAACAGCAAAAAAAAAAAAAAAAAACACATGGAATACTACACCCCTCAAGGAACATAACAAGGGGTATAGTGAGCCTTAACACCTCACAGGTGTTTGACGACTTTGCGTTGAAGTTGGACGTGAAAATGGAAAATTAGATTTTTAACCCAAAAATTATGGTGTTACCCCAAATTTTTCTTTTTCACAAGGGGTAATAGAAGAAAATGGACCCCAAAATTTTAAGCCCAATTTCTCCCGATTAAGAAAATTCCCCATGTTTGGACGTTAAGTGCTCTGCTGGCGAACTACAGGTCTCAGAACAGAAGAAGCGACATTGGACTTTTGGAGAGAGAATTTTGCTGAAATTGAAGTCGGGGGCCATGTGCATTTACAAACCTCCCATAGTGCCAGAACAGCAGAAACCCCCCACATGTGACCCCATTTTGGAAAATACATCTCTCACAGAACTGAATAATCTAATAATAAATGAAGACACCTGTGGGGTGTAAATACTCACTGTACCCCTAATTACATTCTGTGAGGGGTGTAGTTTCCAAAATGGGGTCACATGTAAGGAGGTTCACTGTTCTGGCAGTATGGGGGGCTTTGTAAACACACATGGTCTTCAATTTCAGACACAGTCTATCTCCAAAAGCCCAATGGCGTTCCTTCTCTTCTGAGCATTGTAGTGCGCCCGCAGAGCACTTTACATCCACAAATGGGGCATTTCCATACTCAGAAGAAATGGGGTTATAAATTTATGGGGCTTTTTTCCTATTACCTCTTGTGAAAAGAAAAAATTTGGGATAGCACCAGCATTTTTGTGAAAAAAAAAATTCATTTTCACGTCCAACTTTAACGACAATTCTTCAAACAGCTGTGGGGTGTTAAGGCTCACTATACCCCTTGTTACATTCCGTGAGGGGTGTAGTTTCCAAAATGGGGTCACATGTGGGTGTTTTTTTTTTTTGCATTTACGTCACAACCGCTGTAACGATCAGCCACCCCTGTGCAAATCCCCTCAAATGTATATGGCGCTCTCACTCTTGAGCCTTGTTGTGCGTCTGCAGAGCATTTTACGTCCACATATGGGGTATTTCCATACACTAATTTTGGGGGTCTTTTTTTCCTTTTACTTCTTGTGAAAATGAAAAGTATGGGGCAACACCAGCATGTTAGTGTAAAAAATTATTTTTTTACAATAACATGCTGGTGTAGACCCCAACTTTACCTTTTCATAAGGGGTAAAAGGAGAAAAAGCCTCCCAAAATTTGTTAGACAATTTCTACCGTGTACAGAAATACCCTAAATGTGGCCCTTGAAATATGACAGGGCTCTGAAGTGAGAGAGCACCATGTGCATTTGAGGCCTAAATTAGGGATTTGCATAGGGACGGACCCGGATGCAAGAATTACACTTCCCTCCGATACCAAAATTACGCTACGTTTGCCAAACAGGGTGCATCCAGCTGTTGCACAAATCCCAGCATGCTTGGACAGTCAATGGCTGTCCGGCAACACTTGGAGTTGTTGTTTTACAACAGCTGGAGGTTCCATTTTAGAAACCGTAGCATACCAAATTGGGGGAGGGGGGTAACTGTGTATATTTAGTGTTTTACCCTTTATTTTGTGTAGGTGTAGTGTAGTGTTTTTAGGGTACAATCACACTGCCAGGGATTCACCAGGGCTGTGGAGTCAGTAGATAAATGTTCCGACTCCACAGTTTTTTGTACTTCCAACTCCGACTCCCCGACTCTGACTCCTCTGTATTAATATACAAATGTATTTATAAACACTTACAGTTGAATCAAAGAAGCTGTTCCACCAAGTTCTTCTAAGCTCTTCCAGCAGAGAGAGGTAGTTGGGCAGAAGCTGCTGCCTTCTTCTTTTTGTGTGCTGATCTGCTGCTGAAGATAGGGCAATGGGAGGATCCAAGAAGGGCATTTATTAAAAAACATGATTTCCCTAGTAGAATCCCATAGTCATGTTTAAAGTTTAAGCTAACAATCGCAGTTTACAAGTTTTTATAGCCTTAGCTGAATGGCAGCCTTAGCCTTAGTTGAATGGCAGCAGTTTTTCCAGTGGTTTATAGCTTCAGTCTTGAACTATTGACTTCATTCCCTTCATGTATACAGGTGTCTCTAGTCCTGCAAAAAACATATTTACTTAATCCCTTATCAATGAGAGGCTAGGTTACCCATGGGTTCCCTGTAACAGAAGAACACAAAACTATGGAAAGTATAAGTATTGCCGCTCCTAATTGTGTGCTGCCATATAGTGAAGCACATGAAAGGCATGGTTCTTCCCGGTCACTTAACGTGTTTGTTTTGCGGTTACGTGAGGCACTGCATGCATTGGTCTTTATTCTTACAGTGGAGAAGTCATTAATTATAACTTTTTGTGAAATGGGACATTTAAACTTGTTTTTTTAAAATTTTACTCCAATCTAAATTTAGTAGGAGTCGGTGCATTGTTTGCCCACTCAGACTCCAGGTACCCAAAATTTTGTCCGACTCCCACTCCTCGACTCCACAGCCCTGGGGTTCACAGAGAGTTTCCCACTGAAAATTCTCTGCATCTCAAACTTGCAGAGAAACTCACTGTAAACCTCCTCCCGTGTGAATGTGTGAGGAAGAAAATATAAACGGGGGATCAGGAAAAAGCAAATAGATAAAAAAAAATTCTTCTCCACTATATTCACAGAGGAAAATGAAATGGTAGGTTAAATACAGTGAGATAAGGTAAACTCCCTAGAACAGGTCACCTGTCTATCCCAGGAAGAAGCACAGTGCCGGCCTACAAAAAATCTAAATAGACAAATCACTAGGTCCATATGGCATTTACCCCCGTGTTCTAAAGGAATTAAGTAATGTAATAGACAGACCCCTATATTTAATATTCAAAGACTCTATAGTAACAGGGACTGTTCTTCAGGACTGGCGCATGGCAAATGTGGTGCCAATATTTAAAAAGGGGTCACAAGGTGACCCCTGGAATTATAGACCTGTTAGTTTTCCCTCTGTTGTATGTAAATTGTTTGAGGGTTTTCTAAGGGATGCTATTTTGGAGTATCTTGACAAAAATAAATGTATGACTCCATATCAGCATGGCTTTATAAGGGATTTGTCCTGTCAAGCTAATCTGATCAGCTTTAATGATGAGGTACGCTCCATACTGGACCAGGCGGAATCACTGGATGTTGTTTATCTGTATTTTTCCAAATAATTTGATACAGTTCCACATAAAAGGATTGTGCATAAAAGAGAAGGATTGGGCTGGGGGAGAATGTGTGTAAGTGGGTAAGTAACAGGCTCAGTGATAGGAAACAGAGGGTAGTTGTTTAAGGTACTTATTCTGATTGGGTGACTGTTACTAGTGGGGTACCACAGGGGTCCGTCTTGAACAGGGGTTGAGTAGTAAAATAGCAATCTTTACAGATGATACTAAACTCTGTACAGCGGTAAACACTATAGAGGACAGTGCACTGCTACAAATGGATCTGGATAGGTTGGAGGTTTGGGCTGAGAAGTGGCAGATGAGGTTCAACACTGATAGATGTAAGGTAATGCACATGGGGAAGAAAAATCCGGGCTGGGATTATGTATTAAATGGGAGCACACTTGGGACGACTGACGTGGAAAAGTACTTAGGAGTCTTTGTTAACAGTAAATTCAGCTGTAGTGACCAGTGTCCGGCAGCTGCTGCCAAGGCAAATAAAATCATGGGGTACATCAACAGGGGAATAGATGCCCACGACAAAAACGGGCAACCAGGGTAATACAGGGAATGGGAGGACTACAGTACCCAGAAAGATTAGCAGAATTAGGGTTATATAGTTTAGAAAAAAGAAGGCTTAGGGGAGACCTAATAACTATGTATAAATATATCAGGGGACCGTACAGAGATCTCTCCAATGATCTATTTATACCCAGGACTGTATCTATAACAAGGGAGCATCCTCTACGTTTAGAGGAAAGAAGGTTTCCACACCAGCACAGACGGGGGTTCTTTACTGTAAGAGCAGTGAGACTGTGGAATTCTCTGCCTGAGGAGGTGGTCATAGGGAACTCTGTAAAAGAGTTCAAAAGCGGTCTGGATGCGCTTTTTGGAGAATAATAACATTGCTGGTTATGGATTCTAGATTTATAGGGACAGAACATTCATCCAGGGATTTATTCTGACTGCCATATTTGAAGTCAGGAAGGAATTTTTACCTCTAGTATGAGGGTTTTTTGCCTTCCTTTGGATCAACTCAGTAAAGACTCATTAGGGTTATAGGTTGAACTTGATTGACTCTGTTCTTTTTTCAACCTTCAACTATGTTACTATGTCACATTCACATGGGGGGGGGGGGGGGGGGGGCAAACCTCCAGCTGTTGCAAAGCTACAACTCCCAGCATGCCCTTTGACTGTCTGTGCATGCTTAGGGTTGCAGTTATGCAACAGCTGGATGCACAGTGGTTGCAAAACACTGAGTTAGGTAACAAATTCTCAGTGTATCGCAACCAGTGTGCCTTCAGCTGTTGCAAAAACTGCATCCCCCAGCATGCATGGACAGCAGAAGGGCATGCTGGCACTTGTAGTTATGCAACAGCTGAAGGCATACTACTACAACTTCCAGCATGCCCTTTGGCTGTCCGCGCATGCTGGAGGTTGTAGTTATGCAACAGCTGGAGGCACACTGGTTGCAAAACACTAAGAGTTTGTTAGTTAACTCAGTGTTTCCCAACCTGCGTGTCTCCAGCTGTTGCAAAAGTACAACTCCAAGCATGCATGGTCTGTCAGTGCATGCTAAGAGTTGTAGTTTTGCAACAGCTGGAGGCACACGGGTTGGGATACACTGAGTTAGGAAACAGACAATATTTCCCAACCAGTGTGCCTCCAGTTGTTGCAAAACAGCATGCCCAGACAGCCGAAAGGAATGCTGGGAGTTGTAGTTATGCAACAACTGGAGGTGTGTAGTGGTATCCAAACCGTAGCCCCCCAGATGTTGCAAAACTACAACTCCAAGCATGCCCAGACTGCCCAGGCATGCTGGGAGTTGTAGTTCAGCAACATCTGAAGGGCCACATGTTGCCAAACTACAATTCCCAGCATGCTTGGGCAGTTTGGGCATGCTTGGAGTTGTAGTTTTGCAACATCTGAAGTGCTACAGTTTGGACACCACTGTAAAGTCGTGTCCAAACTGTGCTCTTCCAGATGTTGAAAAACTACAACTCACAGCATGTTGAGACTGTCCAGGCATGCTGGGAGTTGTAGTTCTGCAACATCTGAAGGGCCAGATGTTACAGAACTACAACTCCCAGCATGCCTGGGTAGTCTGGGCATGCTTGGAGTTATAGTTTTGCAACATCTGGAGGGCTACAGCTTGGGCACCACTGTATAGTGGTCTCCAAACTGTGGCTCTCTAGATGTTGCAAAACTACAACTCCCAGAATACCCAGACAGGCTTTTGTTGTCTGGGCATGCTGGGAGTTGTAGTTTGGCAACTCCTAGAAGGCAGCAGTGAAGGTTACTTACCACTGATCTTCACTGCCGCTTTCTCACTGCCGCCGATCCCGTAGACTCTGGCCTCTTCGTGACTCCGGTACAAGCCACCATCTTTCCCCCCGCTCTGCTCGACATCCAGGGGTGGGCAGAGCGTGTATTTTAACTGCACAATCTAGTGCATAAGTCTTTTAGTGCTTTTACACTTACTGCCCCCGATTAGCGTTAACCAGAAAAAACTTAGAACTGCGGAGTACCTACGTTTCACTTTTTTTTTTAGAGTAATATGCTCCAGTGTGGTTGCACCAGAAATAAGTGTAACAATCTAGTGCGTAAGTCTTTTAGTACTTTTACACTTACTGCCCCCTTTTAGCTTTAACCAGAAAAAAACCGGAAATGCGGAGTGCGGAAATATTTCACTTTTTAAAGAGAAATACGCACCTATACAGCTGCAACAGAAACTTGCGAAACATTCATTCAATCGGGGAGATTTATCAAAACCCAAAAGTTGCCCATAGCAACCAATCAGATCGCTTCTTCCATTTTTAGCAAGGCCTCTGCCAACTGAAAGAAGTGATCTAATTGGTTACTATGGGCAACAGGGCAACTTTTCCTTTGCACAGGTTTTGATAAATCTCCCCCATTGTGTGTATATATCCCTGCCTTTACACTAACAGGCCACTATACGCATTAAACAGTAAACACGTACAACAACGGAGTGTGTCTATTTTTTACTTTTCATAGAGAAGTTCGGCTGCAACAGAATCTTGCAGAACACTCAATGGCCCTTATTTACTAAGAGTGTTGTGTAGGTTTCTTTGTAGGTTTTAATTCCCTACAGTTTATTTCCCACGGTATTTACTAAGGTTTCCCTACATTTTCCACTTTCCCTACATTTTCCACTTTCCCTACACTTTGCTTTTTTTACACCTGCTCTGATCTGTCGGGTTTTCCTCGGCTCAAATCCATCACGTTTTATGTAGAAACCTTAGTAAATATGTTGGGTTTTTCTGAAAATATCAGGAACACGCCCCTTATTGGAGACCATGCCCCCTTTCCTCGGTGACCACGCCCCTTTTTCGAGTTTTCTTAGCAAAATGGAGAGTTAGTGTTATGCCGAACGCTCCGGGTCCCTGCTCCTCCCCGGAGCGCTCACGGCGTCTCTCTCCCTGCAGCGCCCCGGTCAGATCCGCTGACCGGGAGCGCTGCACTGACATTGCCAGCGGAGATGCGATTCGCATAGCGGGACGCGCCAGCTCGCGAATCGCATCGAAAGTCACTTACCCTTCCCGGTCCCCGGCTGTCATGTGCTGGCGCGCGCGGCTCCGCTCTCTAGGGCGCGCGCGCGCCGGCTCTCTGAGACTTAAAGGGCCAGTGCACCAATGATTGGTGCCTGGCCCAATTAGCCTAATTAGCTTCCACCTGCTCCCTGGCTATATCACCTCACTTCCCCTGCACTCCCTTGCCGGATCTTGTTGCCTTGTGCCAGTGAAAGCATTAGTGTTGTCCAAGCCTGTGTTACCTGATCTCCTGCTATCCATTTTGACTACGAACCTTGCCGTCTGCCTTGACCTTCTGCTACGTCTGACCTTGCCTCTGCCTAGTCCTTCTGTCCCACGCCTTCTCAGCAGTCAGCGAGGTTGAGCCGTTGCTAGTGGATATGACCTGGTTGCTACCGCCGCAGAAAGACCATCCCGCTTTGCGGCGGGCTCTGGTGAACACCAGTAGCCTCTTAGAACCGGTCCACCGGCACGGTCCACGCCAATGACACAGTGGATCCACAACCTGTAAGCCGAATCGTGACAGTTAGTCAGGGTTTTTTCAATTCTGGCACAAATTCTGGCGCAAAATCAGGCGCAGACACAATTTCTGGCGCAATGCGACAGAATCTGGTGAACAACCCGATAAAACATGTCGAGTTTGCAATAGTAAATGAGGGCCAATGTGTGTATTTATATATATATATATATCTATATCTATATATATATATATATATATATATAGATATATATAGATATATATATATATATATATATATATATATATATATATATATATCCCTGCTTTTATGGTTGCACCAGAAATAAGCATAACAATCTAGTGCGTAAGTCTATTAGTGCTTTTACACTTACTGCCACCTATAAGCTTTAACCATGAAAAAAAAGCATAGAACTGCGGAGTCCGTATATTTTTCACTTTTTTACAGTAATACACCCTAGTGCGGTTGCAACAGAAAAAAACGTACTCTCTCTCCCTCTGAACTGTCCCTGCCTGCACTATTGTTGCTTGCAATCTTTGAATGGGGATTGCTCCCAGTTCTGAACTCAATTAGCTGATCTGTATTGTCAGTAATGCTGAATAGTGACCACACAGTGTCTGCTCTCTCTCTAGCCAGAACAAATGCAGGCTTGATGTGAATGGATTTGCCGCTGTAAAGATATGCATTCTCAATAACGGTGATTAGTGTGCACACACAGTTTCTGCTCTCTCAGCAAAACAGGAAATGCCCATCTTTGGCAATGGCTGGCGAATACATAGGGCTGTGATATCACAGGGCTGGCTGCTGATAGGCTGCATGCCGCCATGTGATTCAGGGTGATCCCGCCTACCCGGCTTCCCAGACTTCCTTACTCCATGTCCTCACTCATGTAGCCGCCATTTTAGCCCCCCAGCCCGAACAAAATGTAGGGAATGAAGCAATTCGTTATCATGAAGCGCAAGGAAATTCGGATTCGTTCTGTATCGAATTTTTCATGAAATCCCATCTCTAGTTCAGTTGAAATTGAGCAAAATGGCTGACATTGCGCAGAAACAAGATGGACCCTCCATTAAAGTCAATGGGATACAGTATGTAGGCTCTGTTGGTGTCCCTTATTTGATGGATTTGTCATTGAATCAGTCTTTTGCTCCCAGACAGAGGAGATTAACAGAAAACTAAACAGAGCCTCAATGTCATTGTGAACCTTGTGATGAAAGGGGAAGAGAAAAAGAAAAGACACCCAACCCTAGTGAAGTATAGTTAAACAGTTGCATTTAACCCCTTAAGGACTCAGGGTTTTTTCGTTTTTGCACTTTCGTTTTTTTCTCCTTACCTTTTAAAAATCATAACCCTCTCAATTTTCCACCTAAAAATCCATATTATGGCTTATTTTTTGCGTCACCAATTCTACTTTCCAGTGACATTAGTCATTTTACCCAAAAATTCACGGCAAAATGGAAAAAAAAATAATTGTGAGACAAAATCTAAGAAAAAACGCCATTTTGTAACTTTTGGGGGCTTCCGTTTCTACACAGTGCATATTTCGGTAAACATTACACCTTATCATTATTCTGTAGGTCCATAAGGTTAAAATGATACCCTACTTATATAGGTTTGATTTTGTCGTACTTCTGGAAAAAATCATAACTACATGCAGGAAAATGTACACGTTTAAAAATATCATCTTCTGACCCCTCTAACTTTTTTATTTTTCCACGTACAGGGCGGTATGAGGGCTCATTTTTTGCGCCGTGAACTTAAGTTTTTAACTGTATGATTTTTGTTTTGATCAGACTTTTTGATCACTTTTTATTAATTTTTTAATGGTATAAAAAGTGACCAAAATACGCTTTTTTGTACTTTGGAATTTTTTTGCGCGTACGCCATTGACCATGCGGTTTAATTATTGATACATTTTTATAGTTCGGACATTTACACATGCGGCGATACCACATATGTTGTTTTTTTTTTGTATTTACACTGTTTTATTTTTTTTATGGGAAAAGGGGGGTGATTCAAACTTTTATTAGGAAAGGGGTTAAATTACCTTTATTAACACTTTTTTTTTACTTTTTTTTTGCAGTGTTATAGGTCCCATAGGGACCTATAACACTGCACACACTGATCTCCTATGCTGATCACTGGCATGTATTAACACGCCTGTAATCAGTGTTATTGGCGCTTGACTGCTCCTGCCTGGATCTCGGGCACGGAGCAGTCATTCGTCGATCGGACACCGAGGAGGCAGGTAAGGGCCCTCCCGGTGTCCTGTAAGCTGTTCGGGACGCCGCAATTTCACCGTGGCGGTCCCGAACAGCCCGACTGACTAGCCGGGATACTTTCACTTTCGTTTTAGAAGCGGAGGTCAGCGATCGGCAATGTGTGGTATTAGCCGCGGGTCCCGGCCGTTGATGAGCGCCGGGACCGACGTGATGTGATGAGTGGTCGCAGCGTGACCCCGCTTCATATCGCGGGAGCCGGCGCAGGATGTAAATATACGTCCTGCGTCGTTAAGGGGTTAAAGAAAGATATGAATCCCACTCACCACATAATGTTGCGTTGAGAGCACAACACCTATGTTCTCATGTAGAGTGATATCAATGGTCCTGCAGCTCACAATCCTTCCGATCTTCAGTCATCGGTGGTGAATAGATGCAATGGATAAAAAAACTGACTTTTTTCTGCAGTGCTGGACCAAGTAGGTTAAAAGATACTTAGCTCTTAGTAGTTGAACAAAAATGGCATTTATTGGTAGCACATGCAATGCGTTTCTAGCCACAAATGGACCCTTCGTGAGGACAAGGTACTGATACAAAGATTATCAAGCACTGACATTATATACACACAGAGATAATTTACACACAAAACTTCCTTCAATCAAGATTAGAGTATTCACAAACAGCTATTAGGTAAGTGACGTAGCCACACTGAGATTAAAAGGCAAAAATTGCCACTGCACATGTTTAACCCCTTAAGGACTCAGGGCATACCTGTACGTCCCGTTCTATAACACCAGGCCACAACAACGGCGGGGACCCGTGGCTAATAGTGCGCGGCACCATGCACTATTAAACCTTTAGATGCAGAGTTCAAAGTTGAACGCCGCGTCTAAAGTGAAAGTAAAATATTGCCAGTTAGCTCAGGGGGCTGTTTAGGATCACTGCGGCGAAATCGCGGCATCCTTAACCGCTGTAAGACACGAGGAGGGTCCATTACCTTGCCTCCTGGTGTCCGATTGCCGAATGACTACTCATTGAGAATCATTGATCAATGAGAAACCATTGATCAATGTAAGAGATCAGGGCATGCAGTTTAATAGCCACTAGGGGGAGCTATAACACTGCAAAAAAAAAAGTGAATAAAGATAATTTAACCCCTTCCGTAATAAAAGTTTGAATCACCCCCCTTTTCCCATTTAAAAAAAAAAACAGTGTAAATAAAAATAAAAAATAAACATATGTGGCATCGCCGCATGTTGAAATGTCTGACTTGTAAAAATATATTGCTAATTAAACCGCATGGTCAATGGCATACACGCAAAAAATTTCCATAGTCCAAAATAGCGTATTTTTGGTCACTTTTTATATCATGAAAAAATGTATAAAAAGCGATCAAAAGTCCGATCAATACAAAAATGGTACCGCTAAAAAATTCAGATCACAATGCAAAAAATCAGCCCTCAAACCACCCCATACGCAGATTTTTTTTTTTTATAGGGGTCAGAAGATGACAATTTTAAACGTATACATTTTTCTGCATGTAGTTATGATATTTTCCAGAAGTACAACAAAATCAAACCTATATAAGTAGGGTATAATTTTAATCATATGGACTTACAAAATACAGTTAAGGTGTCATTTTTACTGAAAAATTAACTGCATAGAAACGGAAGCCCCCAAAATTACAAAATGGCGTTTTTTCTTCAATTTTGACGCACAATGATTTTTTTTTTCCATTTTGACGTAGATTTTTGGGTAAAATGACTGGCGCAAAAAATAAGCGATCATAAGGATTTTTAGGTGCAAAATTGAAAGGGTTGTGATTTTTTAAAGGTAAGGAGGTAAAAAACGAAAGTGCAAAAATGGAAAAACGCTGAGTCCTTAAGGGGTTAAAATCACATACTTTGCTATGAAGCAAGAATTAATATATGTATATAGTAACAATAAGTGACATGCAATTCAAAATTAAATTATTAAATATAATAAAAGATTTTAATACTGGAGGAGCTTAACTCCTTGTGTGTTAAGAAAAGTCATGTAAGTGCCGGCAGGTTCCGGTGTAGTGAGCTCTATAGGGCGGAGCTACAAGTAAACTAGTAAATGAACCAGAAAATGTATTATGTGGTATGACTCAAAATGTAAGCGCTGGTGTATTTATGGCCATTACTTGGGGCTGATGATAGTGGCAGCGAGTGCCTTTTAATCTCAGTGTGGCTACGTCACTTACCCAATAGCTGTTTGCGAATACTCTAACCTTGATTGAAGGAAGTTTTGTGTGTAAATTATCTCTCTGTGTGTATATAATGTCAGTGCTTTATAACCTTTGTATCAGCACCTTGTCCTGATGAAGGGCCCATTTCGGGCCAGATATGCGTTGTACATGCTACCGATAAATAATATTTTTATTCAACTATTAAGAGCTTAGTCTCTTTTAACCTACTTGGTCCAGCACCGCAGAAAAAAAATCCTTTTTTTTTATCCATTGCATCTATTGTGAACCTAGTGTAATAGTATTGCTTTTACAAAAAACTAAATTTGCCTCTCACCTTTAGGGACATTTATCAATGTTTGCTTATGTATTCTTTTCTTTAGTAATTTTTTCCTTACTTTTTTTTGCTTATGTGTGACTTATTTATCAACTGCTTTCAGCCTGTTGATAATTTTCTTTCACGTAAGCAATTTTTCCTCTTTTACTTTGGTAGTAGCTTTTTCTGCTCCATGTTTGAGCTGAGTAAATTTATTAAATTTTTAACCCTGTTGCGACTTTTTTTGCGCAGTTGCGACTGTCGCAGTTAATAAATACCTAACTACTCGTAGTCCATTTTAAAATTATTACTACATAGTAAATTTTTGGAAAACTTGCTTTTCTCGCTTTCCAGTCAAAATGTCGCACGAAAAAGCGCGTAGTCGCAGTTGCGACAATTTTGCGACAATTATAGTAAAGAAAACCTGACTAAACCCGTTGATAATTGTCCATACATATGTAACACAATTCAGTTGTCTTTACCATATACATTCAACTAAGCACCCCAAGGCTACTTCAAATACCACAAACAACTGCAATTGTCACCCCTAATAACATCAACCATAACTGCCACAGCTTACACAGGTCCTGTTCTCTAAAATGTTTTACATACTGACAGTGGCTTTGCTGTTGCTGTCACATTCTAAATGTAAAAGTTTGATATCCACAACAAGGGAATATAAAGAAATATGTTGATGCTCATGTTAGAGAAATACACTATATATATATTTTTATTGGGCTATAAAGATAAGAGTATGGAGTAATACATTGTTATTTATTTTTAATACAGGCGCATCAAATGCAATATGTTTAGATAAGAAAACTGGGGGGAATTTATCATTGTCTTTAGAGTTGTTTTGTGTGTATATTTGTCTCACAGTTGGTGCTGTGCAGCGCTTCAGACACTTTTTGCGACTTTTTGGTTTACGCTTCTTTTTTTAAGTGTCAAGATCAGCTGTTAAGGTTAGTCTTTTGCAGGGGTAATGAATTTATCACCTGAGACATTTTTTAAATGTAGCAAAAAGTTGCAAAAGTATACCAGCCCAGACTTAGCTTAGCTCTTTGGTGTACAGTTTAGAGTGACATTTTAGAAAACGTGTACCTGCACAAAATGTATCAAATGCCCTGCGACCATGTAAAAAATTTGATACACCTACACATTACCAGCACACAAAACAAGGGTACAAAAATGCTTTACGTAAACCTACAATGATTAACCCCTTAACGACAATGTATGTAAATGTACGTCATGGTGCTGTGGTACTTAATGCACCATAAAGTACATTTACGCTCCACCATGACCGCGAGCACCAAACCGGTGATCGCGTCATGCACGGCAGGTCCCGGCAGCTATCAGCAGCCAGGGACCCGCCAGTAATGGCGGACATCCGCGAACGTGCGGGTGTCCGCCATTAACCCCTCAAATGGCATGATCAATACAGATCAATACATGATCAGGGATCCAATCATCCATAATGGTCTGAACTATCTAAATTTATTGTTAATTCCCTTACCGTGAATGGCGTAAACGTAAAAAAAAAATTAAGTACAAAATTGCTGCATTTTTGTAACATTTTATTTCAAAACATTTTTATAAAAAATTAATAAAAAGTTAAACCTAAGCAAAAGAGGTACCAATAAAAACTACAGATCACGGCACAAAAAATTTGTCCTCATAACGCCCTGTATAGGGAAAAATTTGAAAGTTATAGGTGGTCAAAATAGGGCAATTTCAAAGATACTAATTTTGTTAAAATAGTTTGAGATTTTTTGGCCTGGTCCCTACAGGGGTACTCTACCCCTAGCATCTTATCCCCTATCCAAAGGATAGGGGAGAAGATGTCAGATCGCGGGGGTCCCGCCACTGGGAACCCCCGGGATCTCCGCTGCAGCACCCTGCCATCATTACTGCACAGAGAAAAAAGGCTCTGTGCGTAATGATCGGCAAAACAGGGGCAGAAGCATCATTACGTCACGGCTCTGCCCCCTCGTGACGTCAAGGCCCGCCCCGCAATACAAGTCTATGGGAGGTGGCGTGGCGGCCCTCACGCCCCCTCCCATAGACTTGTATTGAGGGGGCGGGTCATAATGTCATGAGGGGGTAGAGCCGTGACGTCATGATGCTCCGGCCCCTGTATTGCCAGTCATTACGCACAGAGAGTTTGCTCTATGCAGTAATGATAGCGGGGTGCTGCAGCAGAGATCCCCGGGGGTCCCCAGCGGCGGGAACCCCCACAATCTGACATCTTATCCCCTATCCTTTGCATAGGGGATAAGATGCTAGGGGCAGAGTACCCCTTTAAGGCCAAAATGGTCCTTAAAGGGGTACTCTTCTGTTGCTTACCTTATCCTCCGTTGTGCACAGTGCTGTACCCACGGGTCTTTTGCTGCCTTATAGTGAAGTGTTTGTGTAACACTTATTCAGAGCACTTCCTTTCCTTCTGCTCATTGTAAACTACATTTCCCACCATGTCTTGCTTGTTTTGTCCGCCCCTCTCTACGTTTGTTCCTCCCATTTGATCTTTCCACACCGCCTCTTACCCTACCTTCTTTCTTAGGTAAACCTCGCTTCACATGCTAATTTTCCTTAATGGTACAACCCTTGTTTGGGAATACGGGGCCTGGCTCTTTTAGTGTGCAGCCTATCTTGCTACCCTTGCTGTTTGGCCATTGAGGAGACTGTGTGTCCGCACCCCCTTGCCCCGTCATCTCTCTGTTTGTTGTCGTGTAGTGGAGCATCAGAGAGGCAACAAACTGCGGTTCTGTCAAAGTTTGTGTGTTGATATGGTAATTCTTTAATGTAATGCAGCCAATTATGTTGCCGAAGCAACACAAGCCAACCTAACTACATAGCCAACCAATAGAAGTCAGACAAGATGTGTGCCTGCGTCTGCGCCTCTCTTGGATTGCACCTGCGGCAGCCTATTGACATGGCTTCAGGAGATGGCTACAACCCAAATAGGCGGAGTATATAAATACTTTTTGAATAAACATCAAGGAGGAGTGGAGGATCACAAGCTGGGGAGGATGACGAAAGTAAAAAGACACACCTAAAAAAAAGGAGCTCCCGAACACAACATGGCACCCAGACTGAATGGGAAAAGGTGGTCGCCAGCACAGCAGGATACAGAAAACTGAACGACTTCCGGATGCAAAGAAAGGTAATCTTTAAAACACAACCATAGAGGTCACGGACACCAAAAAAGGTATTAAAGTATATCTGTACTGTAGGAAGCATGGGCCAAAAACTACTCCAGCAACGGAGTACCCCTTTAAGGAGTTAATTTCCCCCCCCCACAATTCCTTAGAAGTGTAGAAGTATCCTAATAACATGGTGCATTACAGAAGCACCACTCAACGGACATGGAATCCCAACAGCTCCGTTGAACAGAGACACAGTGACCCTGTGTGCCACTATACAAGCTCCATGCACCCAACTGCCAAGCCTATGAAGCCTTGGATTGATTACTTGAGCACAATGTTTTTATTTATTTATTTATTTATTTTTGTTAATTTTTTTATTATTATTATTATTTTTCCTTTTTTCTTTTCCTTCAAATAGGACTTCTATTTGTGAAGAAGTAGACTTAAATTCATGATTTAGTAAAATAATTTTGAGGAATTCATCCCCTCTTGTCTATGAAGAATGTATTGTTACTGCCTTCTTTCTTGGCCTCCCATGGGTCACCTTGTATAAACTCAGCAGCAGATTGGGTCACAGTTAGACTTTATTTTTTTATATATTTTTTTTGCTGTCAGAGAGTGTTCCCATCTGCATGTTTGTGCTAGAGATAAGAGCTTTCATTCTATCGCTGTGATGCTTCGAAGCACAGTAGGTGCTTATGAACAGTACCATGTCCTTTTTATAACCTTGATGTAGAAAAAGCTTACATTTGGAAAGATAAATGTTACAAATTATTTCTAATACATTACAGAAAATGTTTTAATTATTCCAAAAGTTGAGATTGCAACTTGAGCCCTGAATGGATAATGTATTTGATTCATTGCTCTGATTATCCTAATTACTCATTTACCTACTGAGAGGCTGCAAGAAGCTATTCCAAAGTAATCAAGCTGATGTTAGCTTCTCTATGTGTTTGAATTGTAGAAATCATATTCTAATATTACATTTAATAGCAATTTTGCTCTTTAAACCTCAGCAAGGCTGTTAATCCAAAAATAATGTTAACTCCCTTGTGGTCTTTGAAGTATTATGCAGTAATTGAATTCAGAAGGAAATAATTATTTAATATTCATAGTCAAGGATTTCAACAATTTCTTAATGAAAAATAATGTTGCCACTCAAAAGCTGTCTTAAGGTCAAATTGTTTCTATAGGCATAACACATTTCCCCCTTATGGCTTAATTCCTCTCTATACTTTCTATAGCAGCCATATTGTATTTTTCCTGCTATTTTTAAACAATGTGCAAGTATAAAATAATTTTTCCTTTGTCTTTCTACATATCAAAGGGATTTGAAAATCCTAAAAGAGTTTTTCAACAATCCCACCTTTTAAGAAGGCTAGGCTGCCATACTGTGCCTGTATTTATCTGTATATCCCTAAATAAAGCTATTGCCACCTTATAAGAAGGGTCTCTTCAACATTAGCAGATCGTAAAGAATCACTTTGCAAGACCCCCCACTTTGCAAGACCCCCCACTTTGCAAGACCCCCCACTTTGCAAGAGTGTTTCGTCAGGTATACTCTGTTGGGAAACTAGGCAGTAATACCACCAGAATCGAAAATGCATAATATGAACAATTAGCCTAACCTCTTATATTATAAGATATACAGTGATCCCTCAACTTACAATGGCCTCAACATACAATAATTTCAACATACAATGTTTTTTTCTGGACCATCGTAACTTGAAACCAGACTCAACATACAATGCTACAGACAGTCCACATCTGTGAAACGTGTCACAACTGGAAGAACCGACCAATCAGAACGTGCATTTTACTGGTAAACCCCCTGTATTACTGAAGTACATGCACTGACTGGCTGTCTGGTAGCGCCCCCTACAGTACAGGGAGGTATTACATGTTCTGTACTCTTTACCTATATTACTTTAGTGCCTGCACTGACTGGCTGTCTGGTAGCACCCCCTACAGTACAGGAAGGAACTACAAGTTCTGTACTACTCCTTACCTGTGCCAGGGTTAGCTGCTCTTTTGGACACCAAGTAAGGGTGGCTCCATTTAGGACACTGTGTGTACTGTACAGAACCCTGAAGAAGTTCCTGTCCACTACATAAGCCATTGTTTCCCAACCAGGGTGCCTCCAGCTGTTGCAAAACGACAACTTCCAGCATGCCCGGACAGCCGTTGGCTGTCCGGGCATGCTGGAAGTTTTTGTTTTGCAACAGCTGGAGGCACCCTGGCTGGGAAACACTGACATAGACCGCGATTACAGCTCCCAGCAGTTATTTCTTACTTTTATATGTAAGCACTTGCTTCATCTATATTAGTTATCTACCTTTTTTTTGTTTAATCCTCACCTTTTTCCTATTTTTGGATGACATTTTGGGGGCTTCAGAACCAATTACCAGGTTTCCATAGAGTTATGGTCTCAACATACAATGGTTTTAACATACAATGGTTGTCCCGGAACCAATTAATATTGTAACTTGAGGGACCACTGTATTATATTATAAGATTTGTGTAAAGCCAATTAATGGGTGAAATGTCTGTTTCAAGGGTAGAAGAAACACTTTTTCATTATGTGCTCCTGCCACATTTGTGGTGCCCCTCTTGATAAATGTCAGTATATACTTACTCACAACTTTTGAAAGCTCAGATTTGCGCATCAGGGCTTTTGAAATATGCTGGCACAGCAAACCTTCATGCATGTGTTGGATTCTTTGCATCTAGCACATATACTGGAGGTAAGTAGTGATGCTTTACATCTTTCCCCCAGCCGCAAAGTATACAAAATATTCTGCTGTATACTGTATAAGGCTGGGTTCACACTACGTTTTCTCCCATACGGGAGCGCATACGGCAGGGGGGAGCTAAAACCTTGCGCTCCCGTATGTCACCGTATGCACTCCCGTATGTCATTCATTTCAATGAGCCGGCCGGAGTGAAACGTTCGGTCCGGTCGGCTCATTTTTGCGCCGTATGCGCTTTTACAACCGGACCTAAAACTGTGGTCAACCACGGTTTTAGGTCCGGTTGTAAAAGCGCATACGGCGCAAAAATGAGCCGACCGGACCGAACGTTTCAATCCGGCCGGCTCATTGAAATGAATGACATACGGGAGCGCATACGGTGACATACGGGAGCGCGAGCTTTTAGCTCCCCCCTGCCGTATGCGCTCCCGTATGGGAGAAAACGTAGTGTGAACCCACCCTTAGAGTGGCACTACTATCACTAATAATAGGAGGGCTGCTTTAAGCGGGCCTGGTGGGATTTATCTTTTGCACTGATGGTATTTATAAACCAAATTGTAAACATCATCTATAAGGCTAAGTTTCCACTTGTTTTTTTTTTTTGACAAAAACACCAATAAAAACGCCCATTCTGCCGCATGGCGTTTTTTTTGTGAAAAAACGCTTTGGCCAGATGTTAGCTGCAAGTCAATAGTAAACTGCAAAATGCCAAATCCACTTGGCGTTTTTCAGTTTGGCGTTTTTTTAATCCTTTTGGCGTTTTTGGTCTCCTTGGCAGTTTTTAAAAAACGGCCTCTTGTCGAGACTTTGGCGTTTTTTCGGGAAAATCTTGGCGTTTTTCTCCCATAGAAGTCTATGGGAGTAAAAAAAAACGCCAAGAAAAATGCCATGTGGGTTTTAAATTTGGCGTTTTTTCAGGCGGTTTTTATTCTCTTTTGGACTTTAGAGATCCAGAAAAGTGTTGAAGATATTTTTATTAAAATTTAGTAGGGTACCATTAAAAAAAAATTATAAAAAAGATACAGTAGTGATGGAAAAAATTGTATTTAACTAAATATATATTTTTTATAACAACATTTTTATAAATTTTTAAACAGGGATCAATTTATGTGCGCGGGTAGGGCACTAAAAATATAACCGACAATAATAAAAATGTAGTGTGTGTGTGTGTTTCACTTTTTTTTACATTTTTTAGGTAGTACTACTACTCCCAGCATGGAACACACTGTTCCATGATAGGAGTAGTAGTTACCTGTACTAATTGACAGATCGCTGGGGTCCCTTGCGATCCTCCTGTATAATGTATAGATGCCGCAGTCGCTCTTCTATGGTCCCCTGCACTGCCGTATATATACACATATTCATATTTCCCACAGAGCTGTGATTGGTCAGATGGTTCCAGCCAATCACAACTCTGTGGGAAATAGGAATATGTGCATATATACGGCAGTGCAGGGGACCATCGGCTGCTGCATCTATACATTATACAGGAGGATCGCAACGGGTGTCAGGAGGAGTGACACTCGCTGCGATCTGTCTATTCATGCAGGTACTACAGCTCCCAGCATGGAGCAGAGTGTTCTCCATGTTGGGAGTATTAGTACCTGCAGTAAGGGACAGATCCCAGGGATGTCACTTCTCCTGACACCCGCTGCGATCAAAGTGACTGTCGGGATCAGCTGTTCTCAAGGCTACAGAGCCGGGAGATCAGCTGATCCTGAGCAGTAGATATACATCGTATATCTACTGCCCAGCAAGAACTTACAGTGAGCCTGCAATGTGTATACACTATACACATTGCTGGCTCACTTAACCCCTTGCTGAGCTGTGCGCTATGCACCAGCCCAGCAAGGAAAGAGTTAACTTACACTGCTAGACAGTGTAGGTTAACTCTTTGGGTGGTATACACTATATACAGCTATCTATAGATAGCTGTATATAGTGTATACAGAAGATGGAGAAGTCCCCTTACCTCCGTCCTGTCCCCGCGGGTCCGCGTAGCTCCGCCCCTAGTGATGACGTCATTAGGGGCGGAGCTACATACACGATCCAGGCTGGCAAGGGTATAAGGCTCTGTTAACATTGTCCGTATTGGATAATGTGAACAGACCCTTCTGGCAGGCTGTCTGGGCATGCTGGGAGTTGTAGTTTTGCACCAATTGGAGGCTCACTGTTTAGGTAGACATTGCATTATGGGCGTTCTCACCTGCAGAGAGCACAAAAAATGTCCTAACCTATTTTTTTGTGTTTTTTCCTTTCTTCTCGTTTCAGATCCGTGTATGCAGAGGATTACTGCGGATTCGATGGATTACGACGGATGAACAGGATTTTTTTTAATATTTTAATAAAATGGTTAACGAGGGCTGTGGGGGAGTGTTTTTTAAAATAAAATAATTTTTCCAATATGTTGTGTTTTCTTTTTTTATTGAATATTCAGGCTTAGTTATGGAGGCTGTCTAATAGACAGAATCCATGACTAAGCCGGGGCTTAGCGTTAGCCCCAAAAACAGCTAGCGCTAACCCCCAATTATTACCCCGGTACCCAGCGCCACAGGATATAAAGACAAAATATAAGGATGGAAAATGAGGTCAGGCTATGAGGACAAAATATGAGGATGGAATGTGAGATCAAGATATGAGGACAGAATATGAGGACAGGATATGAGGTCGGAATATGAGTATGGGATTTGGGGTCAGGATATGAGGATGGGATATGAGGACCAAAGCTTCCTCCTTTGTTGCTTTTCCTCCCCCACAAGGATTAGGTAGGAAAAAACAGGCAACGCCAGGTATTCAGCTAGTAAAACATAATATCATAATGTTTTCATTTTTATGTTTTTGTCATATAATCAGCAACATACTTAGCAAAGAAATACATTTGTTAAATCAATCAAATATTAGAACTGTCAACAATAAATATGCAACATTTGAAATGCAAATGTTCTTTTTAATTTAATGTGTGCTTGCAGTGTTACCCAGGTGCCAGTTTGACCACAAATAGACAGAAGTGAGAATTCTAACATGAATATTTTATGTGCTCAGCTGTGGATATACTCACAAATAGAAACCTCAGGCCTTATTTTTAAAATTATAGACATGTATGTGTTTAATTGATTGTGTACTTAATTTAAGAATATGGACTGTGCTGAGCTGACTGTAGCATCTTAATACAGAGGATTATATTTAGCTGGTTGTAAATACATTTACTAATACATTTATCAATCAATGCTATGGTAAAATGTGAATATATATATTCAGTTTGGACAAACCTTCTCATTCAGAGTTTTCTTTATTTTCATGACTATGAAAATTGTAAATTCACACTGAAGGCATCAAAACTATGAATTAACACATGTGGAATTATAGACATAACAAAAAAGTGTGAATCAACTGAAAAAATGTCATATTCTAGGTTCTTCAAAGTAGCCACCTTTTGCTTTGATTACTGCTTTGCACACTCTTGGCATTCTCTTGTTGAGATTCAAGAGGTAGTCACCTGAAATGGTTTTCACTTCACAGGTGTGCTGGTGTGGAGGAGGAGGTGTAATGGTGTGGGGGTGCTTTGCTGGTGACACTGTTGGGGATTTATTCAAAATTGAAGGCATACTAAACCAGCGTGGCTACCACAGCATCTTGCAGCGGCATGCTATTCCATCCGGTTTCCGTTTAGTTGGACATTTATTTTTCAAAAGGACAATGACCTCAAACACACCTCCAGGCTGTGTAAGGGCTATTTGACAGAGAAGGAGAGTGATGGGGTGCTGTGCCAGATGACCTGGCCTCCACAGTCACCGGACCTGAACCCAATCGAGATGGTTTGGGGTGAGCTGGACCGCAGAGTGAAGGCAAAAAGGGCCAACAAGTGCTAAGCATCTCTGGGAACTCCTTCAAGACTGTTGGAAGACAATTTTAGGTGACTACCTCTTGAAGTTCATCAAGAGAATGCCAAGAGTGTGCAAAGCAGTAATCAAAGCAAAAGGTGGCTAGAACCTAGAATATAACATATTTTCACACTTTTTTTGTTATGTCTATAATTCCACATGTGTTAATTCATAGTTTTGATGCCTTCAGTGTGAATCTACAATTTTCATAGTCATGAAAATAAAGAAAACTCAGAATGAGAAGGTGTGTCCAAACTTTTGGTCTTTACTATATATATATAGTCTACTTTTGGGTAGTGTACCATGTGGTGAAAGATTGTTGATTGCTAGATATATCTCTATGATGCATTAGAAGACATTTTGCCCAGTTTGAAGACTTTAGGAGGGAACAAAATTGAACTCAGAGAAACAGGATTGTCATGGTAACAAATTGCCAACTCTGACCAAGAAGGTGTTTGGAGCAGCTACTATTTGAGGGCTTCAGGGGCCCAGAAAGAACATCAGTAGAAAGGATTCTTTGATATGTTAACTTGCATGAGCAGCTACTACAGTTTCCTTGTCCACTATCCAGACACAGGTGCACCTTCATTGCATAACCGTGTCTCTGCCTAAACCATGCACTTATCAAAAGGAATTCTGGTGTCACTGTGCCTGTTATATCTTCTGTCATTCACAGCAAGCAATAGTTACCTTTGCTTGCATTGGTGTCATGAAAATAGGACTAAGTATAGAGAAAGTCATGGGGTAAATTAATTTTAATTTATCTATGTTGAGGTAACTAAATGCGGGGGTAACCACTTTTTGCTGATCCCACCCATATTTTGCCTTATTTTATTTTGCCTTAATAAATCTAATTCCACCATTTCATCATTCACAGCTATATCTATATAATTAATTTTCCTTACCCCTTTACATAAAAATGCTGGTACCGGTACCGTTATTATCATATCAGATTGCCGTATATACTGTGACCATCTCCGTCACTTTCATGAAGTGACCAGCATTACTGCATGGGCTCCAGTCATGTGATCAATGGTAGGCATGGTGATGTAAATAATCATGGTCACATGATGGAGGTCCCACATGACAGGTTGTATGACGTGTATCCCTGCATATCCTGGGGCGCACGCGCATCAATGCGGAGGACATCGGCGGGATTGTGTTCATGCACTCTGGTGCATACGCAGGCTGTATGACCCGTATCCACACATATCCTGGGGCGCACGTACATATGCGCGGAGGACGCCAGTGGGATCGCGTTCATGCACCCTGGCGCATGCGCAGAGATGCGCATGATGCATGGTACGCCATGTTTATTCATGGCATGTACAGATAAGCCGGATATACGTCATTTGACAGCCGGAAACAGCGCCAGAGTGATGCATGCCGGCAGCTCATTTAAAGAGCGGTTCCAGCCACAAACAGTGTGGTGGTTGGACCACTGTGGGATGGACCTATTAGTCCAAATGTGAACATCTATGGGTTAAGAATTCATCCATTCAGCTATACCAACTATTGGGGAGCATTGGTGGGATTGAGTTACTTATCCATATGTATATTTCTGTTAACAGGCATCAATAAGGCATTTACCATCAGGGGCAGATAAACATCTGTGGCGGCTCCTGAGGCTTTGAGCCCCTATCTAAGGGCCAGACCACCGATTTAAATGTTCCTTGAGAAATCCCAGCATCACAGCTCTAGGCGGGGAATATGAAATGACAATACCATAGTATTATATTCATGTTTCCATGCTGGCTCCGCTCCCCACCACCTGCCCGCATCTATTACCCACCGCCCTCACACCACACAACTCCCAGCATGCCTTTACAATGAGAACATGCTGGGAGCTGTAGTCACGTGACATAGGTGGTGGTAGATAAGCGGGCTTCACTGGCTGTTGCTAAACTACAACTCCCATGATGGGAGTTGTAGTTTAGGAACAGTGTGCCTCCAGCTGTTGCTAAACTACAACTCCCATGATGGGAGTTGTAGTTTAGGAACAGGGTGCTTCCAGATGTTGCTAAACTGGAGGCTTGCTGTTTAACCTGGTTTGGTTTAACCTGTTCAGGACGCAGGGCGTATCCATACGCCCTGCATCCCGAGTCCTTAAGAACTGAGGGCGTATGGATACGCCCGTGGGAATTCCGGTCCCCGCCACTAGCCGTTGGGGACCGGATCGGGATGCCTGCTGAAATCATTCAGCAGGCACCCCGGCACACCTCAGACATGCAATTTTCTCCATTTCTGGGCTGATCGGGTCTCTGGAAACCCGATCACCCGGAAAATAGGGATGATCGGAGTTGGCAGTGACAACCCCGATCAGCCTAAGGGATAGGAGTGAGGTCGCAGTGATGCAATCTCCTCCTATCCCCTGCCATTAGTCAGAACTGAGTTCTGACCAATGGCAGCGCAGGACAGGGGGTTGCCATGGAAACCCCCTGTTCTGTCCACCCCTGGATGCCGGGCAGAACGGGGGGGAGAAGATGGAGTCCTGTACCTGAGGAGAAGATGTGTGGGGCCCGGCGATCATTGCAGACATCCAGCGGAGATCACGGTTCAGGTAGGGAATAGACAGTGGGGGGGGGGGAATGAAAGTGAAAGTAATGCGATCTTTACTGTGGCAACCACTAGGAAGGCCGGACTGCAACTCCCAGCATGCTCAGACAGCCAAAGGCTATCTGGGCATGCTGGGAGTTGTAGTTTTGCAACATCTGGAGGGTCAAAGTTTGGTGACCACTGTTACAGTGGTGTCCAATCAGTGGCCCTCCAGATGTTGCCAAACTACAACTCTCAGCATGCCTGGACTGCCCAGGCATGCTGGGAGTTGTAGTTCTGTAACATCTGTCCCTTCAGATTTAGCAATTTTCATGAATTTTTTGAAAATTGCTGCTCTACTTTGAAGCCCTCAAATTTTTTCAAAAAGTTAAAATATGTCCATTTTATGATGCCAACATAAAGTGGACATATTGTATTTGTGAATAAAAATAAAATTTATTGTGAATATCCATTTTGCTTACAAGTAGAGAGCTTTCATGAAATTTTGGGATTTTTCACCAAAAAAGGATGCAAGTAACGCTGAAAATTTACCACCAAAATAAAGTAGAATATGTCACGAATAAACGATCTCAGAATCAGAATATTCGGTAAAAGTGTTTTTGCGTTATTAATTCGTAAAGCAACGGTGGTCAGATTTGCGAAAAAGGGCTCAGTCCTTAAGGTGAAAAAGGGGTTAATATTAATAAAATGGTTTACAAGGGCTTATGGGGGAGTATTTTTTGGAATAACATTTTTTTAAACGCGTGTTTTTTTTATTCTTATTTTTATTTTTCTTAACAGGCTTAGTAGTGGAAGCTGTCTAATAGACAGAATCGATTACTAAGCCGGGGCTTAGGGTTAGCCACAAAAACAGCTAGCGCTAACCCCCAATTATTACCCTGGTACGCAACTCAAAAGGGGCTCCGGGAAGAGCTGGTACCAACAGGCCCGGAGCATAAAAAATGGCACTCCTGGGCCTAGGCGGTAACAGACTGGCATTATTTAGGCTGGGTAGGGCCAGTAACAATGGTCCTAATCCACCCTGGTAATGTCAGGCTGTTGCTGCTTGGTTGGCATTGTGCTGAGAAAGAAAATATATATAATATCCCACTTTTAACCTAGACCTCTCATCACATCACGTCAACTCATGTATAAATTATACTATAAATATTTTTCATTAAACCTACCCCACTTAAACAAAAATAAAAAGTGATATTTACCCCAAAATGGTAATGAAAATGTCAGCTCATCCTACAAAAAGCAAGCCCTAACACAGCTCCATCAAAAAAAAAAAAAGTTTTGTCTCTCAGCATATGGTGACACAAACACAATTATTAATGTAAACATGAGTGTTAATGTAATAAACACATATAAATTTGGTATCACCATAATCATACTGACCTGCAGAGTGAAGTTCAGTAATTTATAATGCATGGAGAACAATTAAAAAAAAAAAAAAAAACAGCACCACATAAAAAACAAAATAAAAAAGTGATCAAATTGTCACATGTACCCCAGAATGGTAGCAATAGCAATGTCCATTTGTATCCTAAAAATATTTTGGCACCCCCAAAGCCTCTGCAGCTTTATATAATGCTGACAAAATGTCCAAAATAAAAGGAGAAACATTAATACTAAAGGTATCTGTTACGCCGAGCGCTCCGGGTCCCCGCTCCTCCCCGGAGCGCTCGCAGCGTTCTCTCATTCGCAGCGCCCCGGTCAGACCTGCTGACCGGGTGCGCTGCGATATTACTCCAGCCGGGATGCAATTCGCAATGCGGGTCGCACCCGCTCGCGATGCGCATCTCGGCTCCCGTACCTGACCCGTTCCCCGTCTGTGTGTGTTAGGGCGCGCGCGCGCCGGGTCTCTGCGATTTAAAGGGCCACTGCGCCACTGATTGGCGCAGCAGGCCTAATTAGTATCCTCACCTGTGCACTCCCTACTTATACCTCACTTCCCCTGCACTCCCTCGCCGGATCTTGTTGCCATTGTGCCAGTGAAAGCGTTTCCTTGTGTGTTCCTAGCCTGTGTTCCAGACCTCCTGCCGTTGCCCCTGACTACGATCCTTGCTGCCTGCCCTGACCTTCTGCTACGTCCGACCTTGCTCTTGTCTACTCCCTTGTACCGCGCTTATCTCAGCAGTCAGAGAGGTTGAGCCGTTGCCAGTTTCCAACTGAAAGGTCTAAGGTGGCTTTCGTAGTCAGCCTTCTGTCTGGGAAAGCCCTGTCATGGGCCACACCGCTCTGGGACCGCAATGATCCTGTCACTGCCTCTGTACACTCCTTCTTCACGGAGATTCAAAGTGTCTTTGAGGAACCTGCCCGAGCCTCTTCTGCCGAGACTGCCCTGCTGAACCTGGTCCAGGGTAATTCTTCTGTTGGCGAGTATGCCATCCAATTCCGTACTCTTGCCTCCAAATTATCCTGGAATAACGAGGCCCTCTGCGCGACCTTTAAAAAAGGCCTATCCAGTAACATTAAAGATGTGCTGGCCGCACGAGAAATTCCTGCTAACCTGCATGAACTTATTCTTCTTGCCACCCGCATTGACATGCGTTTTTCCGAAAGGCGTCAGGAGCTCCGCCAGGATATGGACTTTGTTCGCACGAGGCGGTTTCTCTCCCCGGCTCCTCTCTCCTCTAGTCCTTTGCAATCCGTTCCTGTGCCTTCCGCCGTGGAGGCTATGCAAGTTGACCGGTCTCGCTTGACACCTCAAGAGAGGACACGACGCCACATGGAGAACCTTTGCCTGTACTGTGCCGGTACCGAAAATTTCTTGAAGGATTGTCCTATCCATCCTCCTCGCCAGGAAAGACGCACGCTGACTCCGCACAAAGGGGAGACAGCTCTTGATGTGAACTCTGCTTCTCCACGTCTTACTTTGCCTGTGCGAATGTCTTCTTCTACCTTCTCCTTCTCTGCTATGGCCTTCTTGGATTCCGGATCTGCAGGAAAATTTATTTTGGCCTCTCTCATCAACAGGTTCAACATCCCGGTGACCAGTCTCGCCAGACCCCTCTACATCAACTCTGTTAATAATGAAAGATTGGACTGTACCGTGCGTTACCGCACAGAACCTCTCTTAATGTGCATCGGACCCCATCACGAAAAAATTAAATTTTTGGTCCTCTCTAACTGCACTTCAGAAATTCTTCTTGGATTACCGTGGCTTCAACGCCATTCCCCAACCCTTTATTGGACCACAGGGGAAATCAAGAAGTGGGTTACTTCTTGCCACAAGGACTGTCTTAAACCGGCTCCCAGTACTCACAGTCAAGACCCTGTAGTTCCCCCGGTATCTGGTCTTCCCAAGGCCTATCTGGATTATGCTGATGTTTTTTGCAAAAAACAAGCAGAGACTTTGCCTCCTCACAGGCCTTATGACTGTCCTATTGACCTCCTCCCGGGCACTACTCCACCCCGGGGCAGAATCTATCCTCTGTCTGCTCCAGAAACTCAAGCCATGTCGGAATACATCCAGGAGAACTTAAAAAAGGGGTTTGTCCGCAAGTCCTCCTCTCCTGCCGGAGCTGGATTTTTTTTGTCTCCAAAAAAGACGGCTCCCTACGCCCTTGCATTGATTACAGCGGACTTAATAAAATCACTGTAAAAAACCGCTACCCCCTACCTCTTACCTCGGAACTCTTTGACCGCCTACGAGGCGCCCACATCTTTACCAAGCTGGACTTAAGAGGTGCTTATAATCTCATCCGCATCAGGGAGGGGGACGAATGGAAGACTGCATTTAACACCAGAGATGGACACTTTGAGTATCTGGTTATGCCCTTTGGCCTTTGCAACGCCCCTGCCATCTTCCAGGACTTTGTAAATGAAATTTTTCGTGATCTTCTATATACCTGTGTTGTGGTTTACCTGGACGATATTCTGATTTTTTCTGCCAACTTAGAATAACACCGCCAGCATGTCCGCATGGTTCTTCAGAGACTTCGGGACAATCAACTATATGCCAAAATGGAAAAATGTCTCTTTGAATGTCAGTCTCTTCCTTTCCTAGGATACTTAGTCTCTGGCCAGGGACTACAAATGGACCCAGATAAACTATCTGCCGTATTGGATTGGCCACGCCCCTCCGGACTCCGTGCTATCCAATGTTTTTTTGGGTTCCACACTTTTCCACTATCGGTGAAGGAGATTCTAGCATCCAAGACGGTCAGAGGTAAAAGATTCTTCTTGGTTGACTGGGAGAATTGTGGCCCAGAGGTGAAATCTTGGGAACCTGAGGACAACATCCTGGACAAAAGCCTTATCCTCAGGTTCTCAGGCTCCAAGAAGAGGGGGAGACCCAAGGGGGGGGTACTGTTACGCTGAGCGCTCCGGGTCCCGCTCCTCCCCGGAGCGCTCGCAGCGTTCTCTCATTCGCAGCGCCCCGGTCAGACCTGCTGACCGGGTGCGCTGCGATATTACTCCCAGCCGGGATGCGATTTGCGATGCGGGATGCGCCCGCTCGCGATGCGCATCTCGGCTCCCGTACCTGACCCTTTCCCTGTCTGTGTTGTCCTGGCGCGCGCGGCCCCGCTCCTTAGGGCGCGCGCGCCGGGTCTCTGCGATTTAAAGGGCCACTGCGCCACTGATTGGCACAGCAGGCCTAATCAGTATCCTCACCTGTACACTCCCTACTTATACCTCACTTCCCCTGCACTCCCTCGCCGGATCTTGTTGCCATTGTGCCAGTGAAAGCGTTTCCTTGTGTGTTCCTAGCCTGTGTTCCAGACCTCCTGCCGTTGCCCCTGACTACGATCCTTGCTGCCTGCCCTGACCTTCTGCTACGTCCGACCTTGCTCTTGTCTACTCCCTTGTACCGCGCTTATCTCAGCAGTCAGAGAGGTTGAGCCGTTGCCGGTGGATACGACCTGGTTGCTACCACCGCTGCAAGACCATCCCGCTTTGCGGCGGGCTCTGGTGAATACCAGTAGCAACTTAGAACCGGTCCACCGACACGGTCCACGCCAATCCCTCTCTGGCACAGAGGATCCACCTCCAGCTAGCCGAATCGTGACAGTATCATTCTTTGACATAGATGTGGTAGTATTAAAATTAGCCCCCCCACCCCCCCACACATATATAGCTTATGTTAACATTATCATTGGTGTATGCTTTGACAGTAAGTAGATCATAAAAATACTTTACCACAAATTTATGGGGAAAAAAAACCAAAACCAAATAAAAACATGCCCATACACACATGATATACAGTGTTCCACTGCTTCTTTGCAAAAATGGCAAAAGTAACACAAGGATTTTAGTATAAATGTTGTGGTATGAACCCATTTGCAAACTCAACCACCTCTTTGAAGTGGGTTCCTTATCTAAATATGGCAGTGTTTTGCAGAAGCCTTTATTGTTGTCGTAGCGTACCTTTAGGGTAGTGTGACCCAGAGCCCGGTGGCTTAGTGCGGCAGCTTGAGGAAAGGCCTGGCCTGAAACGTTGCGAAACAATGTACTACAGTTAGTGCCAAAATCTTGTTACGTATGTGTACACCAACCAAACTGAATGAAGATTACGGGCAGATAAATGGTTACTTATATCATCTTTGGGAGGCATAAGCCACACCAATAGCCAAATACTACTAAAATCCAAAATTTAACTTAAAATGTATCCAGAATAAAAAATCTGCTTAAACTACAAAAAAAAAAAAAAAAAGATTAAAGAAAAACAAGAAAAAGAAAAACAAGGGATAATGCTAAAGATATGGGGGGAGATTTATCAAAACCTGTGCAGAGGAAAACTTGCCCAGTTGCCCATAGCAACCAATCAGCTCGCTTCTTTCATTTTCAAGAAGGCCTGTGAATAATGAAAGAAGCGATCTGATTGGTTTCTATGGGCAACTGGACAACTTTTCCTCTGCACAGGTTTTGATAAATCTCCTCCACACTGTGTGTAACAGGGGCACAAGATTACGGGATATGTACTTTTTATCATACCTTTTATGTACAACTTCCAGCATGTTTGAGCAGTACTGTATTTGATAACCCTTTTTATCATTTTCAAACATTGGTTAGAAAGTGTTGTTTAAGCCAGAAAAAGATTTGAATGTGACCTAGTTACATTAGCAATAAAAAGCCCTAAGGAGTAGTATACTTTCTGCTTGTACAAAGTGCATCTAGCAATGAAAGCTAAGTTATTAAAAGGAAAAAATAACAGCAACCTATGCACCAAGTGTATGTTAGTCATTCAACTGTTATGTTGCTATTTACTTTATTAATAGAAAGTGACTCATGGCTCATGCACAACTATAGCTATTTTCAGACAAAAGTGATGCAGCATACTGCATAAACAGCAATACAGAAGTACGTCACTCAATTATCAATGTCGTGGCTTCTATCTTGGATGGAAAAGCAACAAAAGATATTCCATTTATCATTCCAGATGAACCTTTATTTAGTAATATAACATGTGTTATTTAGATTCTTTATTCTTAATACTTTATATGTAAATAAATTCTTCCTATTGATCCTTTCATTGCTGGAATTTTGTCTCCTTAACTTAAATATAACTTAAAAATATACAGAATATTTAGATTTTTGTAATATTTGATACATGTTGTATTAGAAAGCAATAGTGTTTAAATATAGCATTTCCGTTTAACTCCCATCTTCATTTTCCTAAAAGAGGGTGAGTGGGGTCTCTAAAGCAATTCTTTAAAACAAGCCTTTAGGATCAGGTAACAACTATTACATTCAAGATGGTATATGTCTGAATCACTAATTTCTTCTACATCAAGAAAGTGAGACAGTTTGACAGCTCCTTAAAGGTGTACTCCCGTGGAAAACTTTTTTTTTTTAAATCAACTGGTGCCAGAAAGTTAAACAGATTTGTAAATTACTTCTATTAAAAAATCTTAATCCTTCCAGTACTTTTTAGGGGCTATATACTACAAAGGAAATGTTTTACTTTTTTGATTTCTCTGATGTCATGACCACAGTGCTCTCTGCTGACCTCTTTGTCCATTTTAGGAACTGTCAAGAGCAGGAGAAAATCCCCATAGCAAACATATGCTGCTCTGGACAGTTCCTTAAATGGACAGCAGAGGTCAGTGTCACGATGCCGGCTGGCAGGTAGTGGATCCTCTGTGCCAGAGAGGGATTGGCGTGGACCGTGCTAGTGGACCGGTTCTAAGCCACTACTGGTTTTCACCAGAGCCCGCCGCAAAGCGGGATGGTCTTGCTGCGGCGGTAGTGACCAGGTCGTATCCACTAGCAACGGCTCACCTCTCTGGCTGCTGAAGATAGGCGCGGTACAAGGGAGTAGGCAAAAGCAAGGTCGGACGTAGCAGAAGGTCGGGGCAGGCAGCAAGGATCGTAGTCAGGGGCAACGGCAGAAGGTCTGGAAACACAGGCAAGGAACACACAAGGAACGCTTTCACTGGCACTAAGGCAACAAGATCCGGCAAGGGAGTGCAGGGGAAGTGAGGTGATATAGGGAAGTGCACAGGTGAACACACTAATTGGAACCACTGCGCCAATCAGCGGCGCAGTGGCCCTTTAAATCGCAGAGACCCGGCGCGCGCGCGCCCTAGGGAGCGGGGCCGCGCGCGCCGGGACAGAACAGACGGAGAGCGAGTCAGGTAGGGGAGCCGGGGTGCGCATCGCGAGCGGGCGCTACCCGCATCGCGAATCGCATCCCGGCTGGCAGCGGAATCGCAGCGCCCCGGGTCAGAGGACGTGACCGGAGCGCTGCCGCGGGGAGAGTGAAGCGAGCGCTCCGGGGAGGAGCGGGGACCCGGAGCGCTCGGCGTAACAGTACCCCCCCCTTGGGTCTCCCCCTCTTCTTAGAGCCTGAGAACCTGAGGAGCAGACTTTTGTCTAGGATGTTGTCCTCAGGTTCCCAGGATCTCTCTTCAGGACCACAACCCTCCCAGTCCACTAAAAAAAAATTTTTCCCTCTGACCTTTTTGGCAGCTAAAATTTCTTTGACCGAGAAGATGTCCGAGGAGCCGGAAACAGGAGTGGGAGGAACAGATTTGGGAGAAAAACGGTTGAGGATGAGTGGTTTGAGAAGAGAGACGTGAAAGGCATTAGGGATACGAAGAGAGGGAGGAAGAAGAAGTTTATAAGAGACAGGATTAATTTGACACAAAATTTTGAAAGGACCAAGATAGCGTGGTCCCAACTTGTAGCTAGGGACACGGAAGCGGACATATTTAGCGGAGAGCCATACCTTGTCTCCAGGGGAAAAAACGGGGGGAGCTCTTCTTTTCTTATCCGCGAACTTCTTCATGCGTGATGAAGCCTGTAAGAGAGAATTTTGGGTCTCTCTCCATATGATGGAAAGGTCACGAGAAATTTCATCCACAGCGGGCAGACCAGAGGGCAAGGGAGTAGGGAGGGGGGGAAGAGGGTGACGGCCGTACACCACGAAAAATGGGGATTTGGAGGAAGACTCAGAGACCCTGAAGTTATACGAGAACTCGGCCCATGGGAGGAGATCTGCCCAGTCATCCTGGCGGGAGGAAACAAAATGTCGCAAATAATCACCCAAGATCTGGTTAATCCTTTCTACTTGTCCATTGGACTGGGGATGATATGCAGAAGAAAAATTTAATTTAATCTTGAGTTGTTTACAGAGAGCCCTCCAGAATTTAGACACGAATTGGACGCCTCTATCCGAGACAATCTGCGTAGGCAACCCGTGAAGACGAAAAATGTGTACAAAAAATTGTTTAGCCAACTGAGGCGCAGAAGGAAGACCAGGAAGAGGGATGAAATGTGCCATTTTGGAGAATCGATCAACGACCACCCAAATAACAGTGTTGCCACGGGAAGGGGGTAAATCAGTAATAAAATCCATACCAATCAGAGACCAAGGCTGTTCGGGGACAGGCAGAGGATGAAGAAAACCAGCGGGCTTCTGGCGAGGAGTCTTATCCCGGGCACAGATAGTGCAGGCTCGCACAAAGTCCACAACATCCGTCTCCAGAGTCGGCCACCAATAGAAGCGGGAGATGAGTTGCACAGATTTCTTGATACCCGCATGACCTGCGAGATGGGAGGAGTGACCCCATTTGAGGATTCCGAGGCGTTGGCGAGGAGAAACAAAGGTCTTTCCTGGAGGAGTCTGCCTGATGGAGGCAGGAGAAGTGGAGATCAGGCAGTCAGGTGGAATGATGTGTTGCGGAGAGAGTTCAACTTCTGAGGCATCCGAGGAACGAGAGAGAGCATCGGCCCTAATGTTCTTATCGGCAGGACGAAAGTGAATCTCAAAATTAAATCGGGCAAAGAACAGAGACCACCGGGCCTGGCGAGGATTCAGCCGTTGGGCAGACTGGAGGTAGGAGAGGTTCTTGTGGTCGGTGTAGATAATAACAGGAGAACTTGATCCCTCCAGCAGATGCCTCCATTCCTCAAGTGCTAATTTAATGGCTAGAAGCTCTCGATCCCCGATGGAGTAGTTCCTCTCCGCTGGAGAGAAGGTCCTAGAGAAAAAACCACAAGTGACAGCATGCCCGGAAGAATTTTTTTGTAGAAGAACAGCTCCAGCTCCCACTGAGGAGGCATCAACCTCCAATAGGAAGGGTTTGGAAGGGTCAGGTCTGGAGAGGACGGGAGCCGAAGAAAAGGCAGACTTGAGTCGTTTAAAGGCGTCTTCTGCTTGAGGAGGCCAGGACTTGGGATCAGCATTTTTTTTGGTTAAAGCCACGATAGGAGCCACAATGGTAGAAAAATGTGGAATAAATTGCCTGTAATAATTGGCGAACCCCAAAAAGCGTTGGATAGCACGGAGTCCGGAGGGGCGTGGCCAATCTAAGACGGCAGAGAGTTTGTCTGGATCCATCTGTAGTCCCTGGCCAGAGACCAAATATCCTAGAAAAGGAAGAGATTGGCATTCAAACAGACATTTCTCAATTTTGGCATAGAGTTGGTTGTCACGAAGTCTCTGAAGAACCATACGGACATGCTGGCGGTGTTCTTCTAGATTGGCAGAAAAAATTAGGATATCGTCCAGATATACAACAACACAGGAGTATAACAGATCACGAAAAATTTCATTGACAAAGTCTTGGAAGACGGCAGGGGCGTTGCACAGTCCAAAGGGCATGACCAGATACTCAAAGTGTCCATCTCTGGTGTTAAATGCCGTTTTCCACTCGTCCCCCTCTCTGATGCGGATGAGGTTATAGGCGCCTCTTAAGTCCAATTTAGTGAAGATGTGGGCACCTTGGAGGCGATCAAAGAGTTCAGAGATGAGGGGTAAGGGGTAGCGGTTCTTAACCGTGATTTTATTAAGACCGCGGTAGTCAATGCAAGGACGTAGGGAGCCATCTTTTTTGGACACAAAGAAAAATCCGGCTCCGGCAGGAGAGGAGGATTTACGGATAAAGCCCTTTTTTAGATTCTCCTGGACGTATTCGGACATGGCAAGAGTCTCTGGGGCAGAGAGAGGATAAATTCTGCCCCGGGGTGGAGTAGTGCCCGGGAGGAGGTCGATAGGGCAATCGTAAGGCCTGTGAGGAGGTAGAGTCTCAGCTTGTTTTTTGCAGAAAACATCCGCGAAGTCCATATAGGCCTTAGGGAGACCGGTTACTGGAGGAACCACAGAGTTACGGCAAGGGTTACTGGGAACCGGTTTTAGACAGTTCTTGGAACAAGAGGACCCCCAACTCTTGATCTCCCCAGTGGACCAATCCAGGGTAGGGGAATGAAGTTGAAGCCAGGGAAGTCCAAGGAGAATTTCCGAGGTGCAATTGGGGAGGACCAAAAGTTCAATCCTCTCATGATGAGATCCGATGCTCATAAGAAGGGGCTCCGTGCGGAAACGTATGGTACAGTCCAATCTTTCATTATTTACACAATTGATGTAGAGGGGTCTGGCGAGACTGGTCACCGGGATGTTGAACCTGTTGACGAGAGAGGCCAAAATAAAATTTCCTGCAGATCCAGAGTCCAAGAAGGCCACTGTAGAGAAGGAGAAGGCAGAGGCAGACATCCGCACAGGCACAGTAAGACGTGGAGAAGCAGAGTAGACATCAAGGACTGTCTCACTTTTGTGCGGAGTCAGCGTACGTCTCTCCAGGCGGGGAGGACGGATAGGACAATCTCTCAGGAAGTGTTCGGTACTAGCACAGTACAGGCAGAGGTTCTCCATACGGCGTCGTGTCCTCTCTTGAGGTGTCAGGCGAGACCGGTCGACCTGCATAGCCTCCATGGCGGGAGGCACAGGAACAGATTGCAGGGGACCAGAGGAGAGAGGAGCCGAGGAGAAGAAACGCCTCGTGCGAACAGAGTCCATATCTTGGCGGAGTTCCTGACGCCTTTCGGAAAAACGCATGTCAATGCGAGTGGCTAGGTGAATAAGTTCATGTAGATTAGCAGGAATTTCTCGTGCGGCCAGAACATCTTTAATGTTGCTGGATAGGCCTTTTTTGAAGGTCGCGCAGAGGGCCTCATTATTCCAGGACAATTCTGAAGCAAGAGTACGGAATTGTACGGCATACTCGCCAACGGAAGAATTACCCTGGACCAGGTTCAACAGGGCAGTCTCAGCAGAAGAGGCTCGGGCAGGTTCCTCAAAGACACTTCGGATTTCCGAGAAGAAGGAGTGTACAGAGGCAGTGACGGGGTCATTGCGGTCCCAGAGCGGTGTGGCCCATGACAGGGCTTTTCCGGACAGAAGGCTGACTACGAAAGCCACCTTAGACCTTTCAGTGGGAAACAGGTCCGACATCATCTCCAGATGCAGGGAACATTGGGAAAGAAAGCCACGGCAAAACTTAGAGTCCCCATCAAATTTATCCGGCAAGGATAAGCGTATCCCAGGAGCGGCCACTCGCTGCGGAGGAGGTGCAGGAGCTGGCGGAGGAGATGACTGCTGAAGCTGTGGTAGTAACTGTTGTAGCATAACGGTCAGTTGAGACAGCTGTTGGCCTTGTTGCGCTATCTGTTGTGACTGCTGGGCGACCACCGTGGTGAGGTCAGCGACAACTGGCAGAGGAACTTCAGCGGGATCCATGGCCGGATCTACTGTCACGATGCCGGCTGGCAGGTAGTGGATCCTCTGTGCCAGAGAGGGATTGGCGTGGACCGTGCTAGTGGACCGGTTCTAAGCCACTACTGGTTTTCACCAGAGCCCGCCGCAAAGCGGGATGGTCTTGCTGCGGCGGTAGTGACCAGGTCGTATCCACTAGCAACGGCTCACCTCTCTGGCTGCTGAAGATAGGCGCGGTACAAGGGAGTAGGCAAAAGCAAGGTCGGACGTAGCAGAAGGTCGGGGCAGGCAGCAAGGATCGTAGTCAGGGGCAACGGCAGAAGGTCTGGAAACACAAGCAAGGAACACACAAGGAACGCTTTCACTGGCACTAAGGCAACAAGATCCGGCAAGGGAGTGCAGGGGAAGTGAGGTGATATAGGGAAGTGCACAGGTGAACACACTAATTGGAACCACTGCGCCAATCAGCGGCGCAGTGGCCCTTTAAATCGCAGAGACCCGGCGCGCGCGCGCCCTAGGGAGCGGGGCCGCGCGCGCCGGGACAGAACAGACGGAGAGCGAGTCAGGTAGGGGAGCCGGGGTGCGCATCGCGAGCGGGCGCTACCCGCATCGCGAATCGCATCCCGGCTGGCAGCGGAATCGCAGCGCCCCGGGTCAGAGGACGTGACCGGAGCGCTGCCGCGGGGAGAGTGAAGCGAGCGCTCCGGGGAGGAGCGGGGACCCGGAGCGCTCGGCGTAACAGTCAGCAGAGAGCAATGTGCTCGTGACATCAGAGAAATCTAAAAAGTAAAATATTTCCTCTGTAGTATATAGACCCTAAAAAGTACTGGAAGGATTAAGATTTTTTAATAGAAGCAATTTAAAAATCTGTTTAACTTTCTGGCACCAGTTGATTTAAATAAATAAAAGAGTTTTCCACGGGGGTACCCCTTTAAGTCTTTATTTTATTTACAAACAAGACCCTTTTTGCACATAATATCTTGATAGATTTATTTGCAGAATAGTTTGAAATTATCTCATTCATTTCAATGGGGCTAGCAGAAATCCATGTGCTCCCCATCATATTGAAATGAAACTAATTTTTAGTAAATTTTAGCAACACCTGTAACATGTAAATGAACCTTCACACTTCTCATGACAATTAAACTTGTCATTGACTGAATAATTCAGCATTCAGTGAATAACTGTTATTGAAAAACACTGTCATACTTTTTATTTGAAAAGCCCTTACCATGACAAAATTTTACCACCAAACTGTAGCTGCTGTCGCATAATATCCTCAAAACCTAGATGTTAAATTAGACAACTTTCTCAAAAGTATATAATAAAAAAGCTCTACCATTTTGCTGCTGTAGAGTCTGTACAACTTCAGTGCATAGCTAATGGTGGTGCTGCTTTGACATTTATCCAACATGAACAGCATCCAACTCTTCAGGGATGGCAGATCACACAAGGTGTACTGTATCACTGTATGAAAATGAATACACAGCAGACTCTGCAAGGAGAGGGATGGGAAAATCACAAACTCATCAGCACAAGGTAAAAGAGATCCTTTATTGGCTGTAAAAGGTTATAACAGTATAGAAATAACCTCTGCTGATACATGAGAGCTAATAAAAGCCACGTCTGAAAATGTTAAACTATAGAGATCAAACCACTTAGTAAAACTTTTCAAACTCAAAGCAATCACTAATGGAATTTTTTTTCCATATTACATGTTTCCATACATTATGAGGCTTCATGTATACAACAATCTTATGGTTTATTTTTGTACAGAGTATTCACTTTATGTACACAGAGGAAGATAAATACTATATATATATATATATATATATATATATATATATATATATATATATATATACACTGTATATATCTGCATGTCCATATCCTTCCTAGGCATGTCCATTACTGTAATTAACCCCATTAAATGAAAAATGTTTATGGGTTAAGTATCTTATCCCCAGGTAAAACTTCCTTAATATTTTTTCGGAACTAGTTTTTGAGAATAAAAATTCTTTATAGTGTTTAATTGAAAATCTTATTTGTACTTGTGTTGCACTACATGAACATATTGTATACATTTCTACATTAATGATCCTAATATTAGTATTTCATACTTAAATCTGTAAGTAAATAATGCAGCTTGACTTTTGATCTCTAAAGGATCCTACTGTTTTGAAAATGAACAGATTTTGTCACTGTAGAGACAGAAGAAAAATAAATCATGACTATATCATGATTAATGACAAAATATAAAGAAGCTTAGTTAAGCATCTTTATAATAAGTTATAATGTTTCCAGATATTTATATAAAATATTTTGTGAACAATATGGCAGATATTACAAATGTGTATGAAATCTATTTTCTGAAAGTAAATTTGGATTGTACATCACAGTGTGACAAGAATAAAAATAAACAGTTAAAGGCTGCATGCAGTTCCCGTATCAGGTTTTTGATGAAAAACGGATTCCTCCAAATGGACTAAACTGTATCAAAACGTGTGAACAAATTTTAATCCATATACGGTTGAAAACCGTGTACAGTTTGAAAAATGATGTCCGGTTGCATCTGTTTTTTAAGAAAAAAACGTATACGACTTTTACTTTTCACTCCATTTTGAATAAAGTTTCACTTGCTTGATTGAAATTCCAAGAGAAAACACTGTGCAAAACCGTATGGTGAAAACCGGATGGAACCGTAAGCATATACAGTTCAGTACAGTTCCCATTGACTCCCATGTAAAAAAAAATCGTATACGGCTTAATACAGTTTTTCACCCGGACCAAAAAACGTGGTAGACTTCAGTTTTGGATATGGGTAAAAAAACGGACAAGACGCATAAGACGCAAAACGGACTAAACCGGATGATGTGTTTTGACATACAGTTTGCAAAGAATGCACATTAAAGATAAGTAACTACATAAATAATAAGGGTCTAAGAGTATGGTTATCCAGTTCTCATCTTTTTCTATCATATGCACAACACTCCTGTCTGCTCGCAAGCAAGAAAGCATACTGCTCGCCATCCTTGCTAGCATTTCTGAGGGCCCGACTGGTTCATTTTCTGTCTCATACTGCCATGTTGATAATCATAGTCATTATCATCACTGTCACCTTGTTTAGGTTCCTTGTCCTCTATCCCTTTAACAGATTCTATCCCCAAGTCCTCCTCAGGCCCCACTTTCTCATCCTTCTCATCCAATTCCTCCTCAAGAAGAACATGCATAATGCTTCCAGCTAGTGTTGAGAGCGAATATTCATAATGCAAATGCTTACCGCAAATATCGGCACTTCGCAATTTAGTGAATATTTAGAATATAGCGCTATATATTTGTAATCACGAATATTCATTTTTTTTCTTCTCAGTACACATCACAACAATGATGTGTACTGCGTAAAATGAAGAGTGATCATCCCTCCCTGCTTCCAGCTTGTGGTCCAAAGAAGGCTTTAACCCCTTAAGGACCCTTGACGTACGCGTACTTCATGACAACCTGGTACTTAAGGACCGATGGAGTACGCGTACGTCATGGAGAATTCCGGCCCCTGCCATGCGCCGGGTGGGGATCGGATCGGGAGGCCTGCTGAAATTGTTCAGCAGGCATCTCATGCAGGCATCAGACCCCCCCATGTCGGCGTTCGCGGCAAATCAAAAGTGAATTCACACTTGCGATTTGCGCGATTCCGGGTTATTACGGGTCTATAGTGACCCGGTTACCCAGAATATAAGGGGATCGCGGTTGTCTAAGACACCCACGATTCCCCTGAAGGCATAGGAGTGAGGTGGCAGGGGTGCCACCCCACCTATCCCTGCTATTGGTGATCTAGACGCGACCACCAATAGCAGATCAGGGGCGGGGGGGTTAACTTTCGTTTTCCCCGTCCTGCCCACCCACAATAGGCGGGGCAGAACGGGGAACGAAAGGAGACCGGCGCCGAAGAGCCACTTACCGATCTGGGGGGGTGACGGAGGCTGCGGGCGACGGAGATCGGCGGGCGGCGATGACGTGCGGCTGGATCCGACGGAAGCCGGTGAGTTGCCTAGCAACATCTGGAGGGTACAGTTTGAAACCATTATACAGTGGTCTCTAACTGTAGCCCTCCAGATGTTGCAAAACTACAACTCCCAGCATGCCCAGACAGCTGCCTGAGCATGCTGGGAGTTGTAGTTTTGCAACAGCTGGAGGGCTACAGTTTGAGACCATTATATAGTGGTCCCTAAACTGTAGCCCTCCAGATCTTGCAAAACTACAACTCCTAGCATGCCCAAACAACTGTTTGCTGTCTGGGCATGCTGGAATTTGTAGTTTTGCAACAGCTGGAAGACCACAGTTTGGAGATCACATTGCAGTGTTCTCTAAAACTGAAGCCCTCCAGATGTTGCAAAACTGCAAATCCCAGCATGCACAGACAGCAAACATCTGCATGCTGAGAGTTGTAGTTGCGTACCTCCAGCTATTGCATAACTACATCTCCCAGCATGCCCTTCGGCGATCAGTGCATGCTGGGAGTTGTAGTTTTGCAACAGCTGGAGGCACACTGGTTGGAAAATACTGAGTTAGGTAACAGAACCTAACTGAAGATTTTCCAACCAGTGTGCCTCCAGCTGTTGCAAAAGTACAACTCCCAGCATGCACGGTCTGTCAGTACATGCTGGAAGTTGTAATTTTGAAACAGCTTGAGGTTTGCCCCCGCCCCCCAGGGTACATTCACACAGGCAGGTTTACAGTAAGTTTCCTGCTTCAAGTTTGGGCTGCGGCAAATTTTTCGCTGCAGCGCAAACTCCTAGCGGGAAACTCACCGTAACACGCCAGTGCGAATGTACCCTAAAAACACTACACTAACACATAATAAAGAGTAAAACACTACATATACACCCCCTTATACTGTCCCCCCCAATAAAAATGAAAAACGTATTGTATGGCAGTGTTTCCAAAACAAAGCCTCCAGCTGTTGCAAAACAACAACTCCCAGCATTTCCGGACAGCCACTGACTGTCCAGGCATGCTGGGAATTTAGCAACAGCTGGATGCACCCTGTTTGGGAATCACTGGCGTAGAATAACCCTATGGCCACCCCTATGCGTTCCCTAATTTATTCCTCAAATGCGCATGGAGCTCTCTCACTTTGGAGCCCTGTCGTATTTCAAGGAAACAGTTTAGGGCCACATATGGGGTATTTCCGTACTCAGAAGAAATTGCACTACAAATTTTGGGGGACTTTTTCTCCTCTTACCCCTTATGAAAAGGAAAAGTTGGGGGCTACACCAGCTTATTAGTGCAAAAAAATAAAACATTTTACACTAACATGCTGCCCCATACTTTTTATTTTCACAAGCGTTAAAAGGAAAAAAAGACCCCCGAAATTTGTAACGCAATTTCTCCTGAGTACAGAAATACCCCATATGTGAGCGTAAAATGCTCTGCGGGCGCACAACAAGGCTCAGGAGTGAGAGCGCACCATGTACATTTGAGGCCTAAATTGGTGATTTGCACAGGGGTGGACGATTTTACAGCGGTTCTGACATAAACGCAAAAAAATAAATACTCACTGCACCCCTCATTAAATTCTGTGAGGGGTGTAGTTTCCAAAATAGGCTCACATGTGGGGGGGGGTCCACTGTTCTGGCACCACGGGGGGCTTTGTAAACGCACATGGCCTCTGACTTCCATTCCAAACAATTTTTTTCCCAAAAGCTCAATGGCGCTCCTTCTCTTCCGAGCATTGTAGTGCGCCAGCAGAGCGCTTGACGTCCTTACATGGGGAATTTCTATACTCGGAAGAGATGGGGTTTCAAATTTAGCATTTTGGGGCATTTTGTCCTATTACCCCTTGTAAAAATTTTACATTTGAGGGAAAACTAGCATTTTAGTGGAAAAAAAAAAAAATCATTAACACATCCAACTTTCACGAAAAGTCGTCAAACACCTGTGGGGTGTTAAGGCTCTCTGGACCCCTTGTTACGTGCCTTGAGGGGTGTAGTTTTCAAAATAGTATGCCATGTGGGTTTGTTTTTTTTTGCTGTCCTGGAACCATAGTGGCTTCCTAAATGGGACATGCCCCCCAAAAACCATTTCAGCAAATTTTGCTTTTCAAAAGCTAAATGTGACTCCTTCTCTTCTGAGAATTGTAGTTTGCCTGCAAAGCATTTTACGTCCTAACATGGGGTATTTCCATACTCAGAAGAGATGGGGTTACACATTTTGGGGGTCATTTTGTCCTATTATCCCTTGTAAAAATTATAACTTTGAGGGAAAACTAACATTTTAGTGAAAAAAATAAATAATCATTTTCACTTCCAACTTTAACGAAAAGTCTTCAAACACCTGTGGGGTGTTAAGGCTCACTGGACCCCTTGTTACGTGCCTTGAGGGGTGTAGTTTCCAAAATAGTATGCCATGTTGTTGTTTTTTTGCAGTTCTGGCACCATAGGGGCTTCCGAAATGTGACATGCCCCCCAAAAACCATTTCAGAAAAACTCACTCTCCAAAATCCCCAAATCCCCTTCCCTTTTGAGCCCTCTACTGCGCCCGCAGAACACTTGACATACACATATGAGGTATTTTCTTACTCGAGAGAAATTGGGTTACACATTTTAGGAAGATTTCTCTCCTTTTACCCCTTGTAAAAATTCAATAACTGGGTCTAAAAGAACATGCCAGTGTAAAAAATGAAGATTTTGAATTTTCTCCTTCAATTTGCTGCTATTCCTGTGAAACACCTAAAGGGTTTACAAACCTTTTGAATGTAATTTTGAATACTTTGAGGGGTGCCGTTTTTAAAATGGGGTCATTTGTAGGGTATTTCTAATAAGAAGGCCCTTCAAATCCACTTAAAAAAAGAACTGGTCCCTGAAAAATGTAGATTTTGAAAATTGTTTGAAAAATTGGAAAATTGCTGCTGAACTTTGAAGCCCTCTGATGTCTTCCAAAAGTAAAAACATGTCAACTTTATGATGGAAACATAAAGTAGACATATTGTATATGTGAAGCAATATATAATTTATTTGGGATATAAATTTTCCTTATAAGCAGAGAGCTTCAAAGTAAAAAAAATGCTAAATTTTAAATTTTTTCATCAAATTTTGGAATTTTTCACCAAGAAATTATGCAATTATCGACAAAATTTTACCACTAACATAAAGTAGAATATGTCATGAAAAAACAATCTTGGAATCAGAATGAAAGGTAAAAGCATCCCAGAGTTATTAATGCTTAAAGTGACAGTGGTCAGATGTGCAAAAAATGGCCATGTCCTACAGTGAAAATTGGCTGGGTCCTTAATCCCTTAAGGATCGGGGTTTTTTCCGTTTTTGCATTTTCGTTTTTTACTCTTTCAATTTTGCACCTAAAAATCCATATGATTGCTTATTTTTTGCGCCACCGATTCTACTTTGTAATGACGTCAGTCATTTTGCCCAAAAATCTACAGTGAAACGGAAAAAAAATCATTGTGCGACAAAATTGAAAAAAAACGCAGTTTTGTAACTTTTGGGGGCTTCCGTTTCTACGTAGTACATTTTTCGGTAAAAATCACACCTTATCTTTATTCTGTAGGTCCATACGATTAAAATGATACCCTACTTATATAGGTTTGATTTTGTCGTACTTCTGGAAAAAATCATAACTACATGCAGGAAAATTATTACGTTTAAAATTGTCATCTTCTGACCCCTATAAATTTTTTATTTTTCCTTGTATGGGGCGGTATGAGGGCTAATTTTTTGTGCCGTGATCTGAAGTTGTTAACGGTACCATTGCATTTATAGGACTTATTGATCGCTTTTTATTCATTTTTAAATGATATAAAAAGTTACCAAAAATGCACTATTTTGGACTATGGAATTTTTTTGCGCGTACGCCATTGACCGAGCGGTTTAATTAACGATATATTTTTATAATTCGGACATTTCCGCACGCGGTGATACCATATATGATTATTTTTATTTACACTGTGTTTTTTTTTTTTATGGGAAAAGGGGGGTGATTCAAACTTTTAATAGGGGAGGGGTTAAATGATATTCATTCACTTTTTTTCCACTTTTTTTTTGCAGTGTTATAGCTCCCATAGGGACCTATAACACTGCACACACTGATCTTTATCATTGATCACTGGTTTCTCATAGGAAACCAGTGATCGATGATTCTGCCGCTTGACTGCTCATGCCTGGATCTCAGGCAGTGAGCAGTCATTCGGCGATCGGACAGGGAGGAGGCAGGTAGGGACCCTCCCGCTGTCCTGTAAGCTGTTCGGGATGCCGCGATTTCGCCACGGCTATCCCGAACAGCCCACTGAGTTAACCGACACTTTTTACTTTCGCTTTTAGCCGCGTGGCTCAGCTCTGAGCGTGCGGATAAAGGGTTAATAGCGCGGCGCCGCGATCGGTTCTGCACGCTATTAGCGGCCGGTCCCGGCTTCACTATGATGCCGGGCCCGTAGTGATATGATACGGGGTTACCGTGTAACCCCGCGTTATATCACGGGAGCAGGACCAAGGACATACCTGTACGTCCTTGGTCCTTAAGGGGTTAATGGGTTAAAGGGGTACTTCGGTGGAAAACATTTTTTGTTAGGTCTTTATAAGTCAACTGTGCCAGAAAGTTAAACAGATTTGTAAATTACTTCTATTAAAAAATCTTTACCCTTCCTGTACTTTTCAGTACCTGTATGCTACAGAGGAAATTCTTTTCCTTTTGAATTTCTTTTTTGTCTTGTCCACAGTGCTCCCTACTGACACCTCTGTCCGTGTCAGGAACTGTCCAGAGCAACATGGGTTTGCTATGGGGATTTTCTCCTGCTCTGGACAGTTCCTGATACAGACATCAGGTGTCAGCAAAGAGCACTGTGGACAAGACAAAAAAGAAATAAAAAAAGAACAGAATTTCCTCTGTAGCATACAGCTGCTAAAAGTACTGGAAGGGTAAATATTTTTAATAGAAGTAATTTACAAATCTGTTTAACTTTCTGGCACCAGTTCATTAAAAAAAAAAAAGTTTTCCACCGGAGTACCCCTTTAATATTATTTACTGTGTCAGTGTGGAGCGCGAATACCTTGCATATGCGAATATGCAACTATTCGCGAATATCGGCACATCCAGAGGACACTGATCCCTCCTTTCTTTTAGCTTTAGATAAGGTAGGTTAGTTTAGCAGATAGGTTCTAGTGTAGAGTGTATAGTGTTAGTTAGTTGAAAGATATAATCGAATATGCACATTATACGAATTTAATAACGATTTTCGCATGGAAAAAAGTTAATGAACACGGCGAATATGCAAATTTTGGGAACATAGGATGAATATTCGTCCATATATTCGCAAAATATCTCAAGTTCAAATATGGCCCCTGCCGCTCATCACTACTTCCAGCCAGATGTGAACCATCCTCTATCCCTTGCACAAACATCACTGCAAGCATTTGCTTCAGAAAGAATATCAGCGACATAACATCACTAATTCCAATATTGTCCCTGCTGACAAATATTGTTGCCTCTTTGAAAGGCCTGAACATGCAACAGACCTGAGCTCCCATTATCAGCTTGTGGTCGTGTCTTGACCAGCAACCCATCTGTCATTGTCGATTGGTGAACACGGACATCAACTTCATCACAAGTGACATCTGACACCCCCAGTCAGCAGTTGGTGGGTTCCACAGAGACAACCCTCAGTTGGCATGGCCCGGGAGCAGTCCCTGTCCTCCCATTGCCTCTGCACCTATGCTGTTCCCTCCCCACAGAAATATCTTATTCTGTGGGTTCAGCTCCACTATTTAGTGAGGAAGATCTACTAGAGGACAGTCAGCAGCTACTGCCCAGCCAAGAAATGGTGGAGACATCTGCTGCTTCCTCCGCTAGGAAGCTTACACTTTTGAGGAACCTGAGGAGGACGGCAGCAGTAGCAGTCAATCAACTACTCAGTGGTGTGGCAGTTTTCTAACCTAGCCACATGCAAGATGTGTCGGCAGAATGTGAAGCGTGGCCAGGGTCCCAATGTTGGCACCATGGCCCTTTGTGAACATATGCAGCATCACAATAAAGTAGCTTAGGAGAACCATGGCTCCGATGTGGTGGTCCAGCTTGCTGCATCATCAAGTGGCACGTTGCTCCCTATTTCAGCCAGCCAAGGCTCCACCACAGTCAAAGGGAGCTGTGTGTCATAACCATCTTCTGTCGCTCCAGATGCTCCTGCTCCTCCTACTTCGTGTCAGTCATTCCGCCAGCAATCCATCGGCGAAGCCATGTACAAGAGACAAAAGTATGCGCCCAATCATCCAATGGCGCAGAAACTGAATGTGCTCCTGTCCAAGTTGCTGCTGCTGCAGTCCCTACATTTTCAAGTGGTGGACTTGACAGCTTTCAGGGAACTGATGGCATGTGCCGAGCTGAGGTGAAGGGTCTCAAGCCATCATTTCTTTGCGAAGAGGTCAGTACCAGCCCTACACAATTTTGTGGAACAGAAGGTGGGAGAGTCTTTGAGTCTGTCAGTTTGTACCAAAGTGCACGTCAATGCTGACTTGTGGAGCTGTAACTACGGTCAGGGACAATACATGTCTTTTACGGCCCACTGGGTGAATGTGGTTCCTACACAGCCACAACAGCAACGTGAACAGGTCCCACCGCTTCCGCTTCCACACTATCAGGCCGTTGGTCCTGTGACAGTGTGCGACTACGCCTCCTCAACCTCCACCGTGTCCTTAGCCTCCACTACACGGACAAGTCTCAGTGCCCCTCCAGCATACCATGTGTGCAGGGCACATCGGTGTCACACTATTCATTGCATGCTTTGCCTTGCCGAACGGAATCACACAGGGGAGGAACTGCTAAAAGTCATTCATCAAGAAATCGAATCATGGCTTACTAATCGAAAACTGGAAATAGGAACCATGGTGACCGACAACGGGAAGAACATCTTGTCTGTGCTGCGACAAGGAAGCCTGAGACATGCGTCCTGCATGGCACACGTGTTCAATCTTGTTGTCAAGCGGTTCCTGAAGTGTTTCCCCCATCTGCAAGACATCCTAACTATGGGAAGGAAACTTTGCATGCACTTCAGCCACTAGTACACCGCAAAGCACACCCTCCTTGAGCTGCAGCATCAGAACAGTATCCCCCAAAATAGTCTGATTTGCAACGTTTCCACACGTTGGAATTCCATCCTCTATATGTTGGATCGACTATATGAACAGAGAAAAGCCATCACCGATTTATTGATGATCCAAGGAGATAGGGGGACTCCCCTGTGTAACTTCAATGCCGACCAGGCTCAGGCCCTTTGAGGAAGCCACTTTATTAGTCAGTCACCAGGATTACAGGATAAACAACGTCATTCCACTGCTTAATTTACTACAACATCTGTTGGAAACAATGGCTGGTCAGGGCATTGGAGACTTGGCACCCACATCTCATGGCCACATGAGCCCTGTGGGGGGCTGAACTGGAGGAGGAGGAGGGGGAGGGGTAAAGTGATGCACAGTTTAGGTTTTGCGAGATGGGAGTTTTTCTTTAGTCATCTGACTAGAGAGGAGGAGCAGGAGCAGCTAGAGGAGCTAGTGGGTTATGAGGATGGCGAGACAGAGGACCCAGACAAACCGTGGCAGTATGAAGTGGAGATGGAGGCAGGGAGTCCATACGAATCACTTGCACAAATGGCTGTTAGGTGGGAGCCAGGGATGGAGAGCCAGGGATGACTTCTGGCTCTCCAGCTTATTGGACCCTCTCCAGCAGGTAGACCTGGAGCAGGACCTGAACCAGCAGGTGGTGGCATACCTTGACATGACCATGCCAACACTCCTTGAAGATCCGCTGGACTTCTGGGCAGCCAAACTAGATTTGTGGCCACAACTAGCAGAGTTTGCCCTTGAAAAGCTGTCCTGCCTGGCCAGTAGTGTGCCATTAGAGCAGGTGTTTAATGCGGCTGGGGCGATAGTAACCCCACAAAGAAATCGTCTGTCCACGAAAAATGTGGAGAGACTGACCTTTGTGAAGATGAATCAGGCATGGATCAGCCAGGATTTCCACCCACCAATGCCTGATGCATCAGAGTAGATTGACCATGGTGCCACACCAACACTTCACAAACATGGATAGTGCAAAACATATTTAAGGTGCTGCTCCCCAGTTACAGATATTCCGCCTCATCAGACCACAAGTTAGTATTGAGGATATGCATTAGCTAAAACTTAACATTTCTTAGGATAAAATATATGTACCCATTTTTTTTTTTTAAATCAAAGAAAAGGAAAGGTGTGCAAAAAACACCATGTGCCACCTACACCACCAAGTATTGATGTGATGCAAAGACCTCTAAAAGGTGGAAGGGAAAAACGTATGGTCCATTGCAACCAGTGGGGGTAACAACTTCCCCTGTATGGCCCTACTCTCGCATTATTAATTCCCTTCTTGGAAAGTGTTCATCGCCCTAAAAAGGGCAGCCCCACACGGGAACTTCTCCCTATTATCACCTACAAACATTGCCATATCTCAGGGTTTTAGATGGAAATAGGGAGAGTTTCCTGTGTGGGGCCGCCCTTTTTAGGGTGAGTAACACTTGGCAAGAAGGGAATTAATAGGGCGAGATTGGGACCTTACAGGGGAATTTTTTTACCCCCACCTGCTACAATGGACAATACTTTGTTCCCTTCCACCTTTTCGAGTAAAGTGTCACTCGTCCTAAAAAGGGCGGCCCCACAAGGGAACCTCTCCCTATTTCCACCTAAAAACCCTGGGAAATGGCAGTGTTTGCAGGTGGAAATAGGGTGAGGTTCCTGTGTTGGGCCACCCTCTTAGGGCGAGTAACAATTGCCAAGAAGGGAATTAATAATTAGTGATGAGCGGCATAGGCCATATTCGAATTTACAATATTTCGCGAATATATGGACGAATATTCGTCATATATTCGCGAAAATCGCATAATCGTTATATTAGTTTTTTTCGCATATGCGAAAATATATGCGCGTATTCACGAATATTGAGCCCTCCCTTCTTTAACCCCTTGGGGACGGAGCCCATTATGACCCTAAGGACGGGAGCATTTTTTGCAAATCTGACCACTGTCACTTTAAGCATTAATAACTCTGGGATGCTTTTACTTATAAATTTGATTCCGTGATTGTTTTTTCGTGACATATTCTACTTTATGCTAGTGGTAAATTTTCGTTTATACTTGCATCATTTCTTTGTGAAAAATTCAAAAATTTCATGAAAAATTTGAAAATGTTGCATTTTTCTAAATTTGAAGCTCTCTGCTTATAAGGAATATGGATATTCCAAATAAATTATATATTGATTCACATATACAATATGTCTACTTTATATCTGCATCATAAAATTGACATGTTTTTACTTTTGTAAAACATCAGAGGTCTTCAAAGTTCAGCAGCATTTTTCCAATTTTTCGCAAAATTTCCAAAATCGGAATTTTTTAGGGACCAGTTCAGGTTTGAAGTGGATTTGAAGAGTCTTCTGGTTAGAAATTCCCCATAAATGACCCCATTATAAAAACTGCACCCCTCAAAGTATTCAAAATGACATTCAGTAAGTGTTTTAACCCTTTAGGTGTTTCTCAGGAATAGCAGCAAAGTGAAGGAGAAAATTCAAAATCTTCATTTTTTACACTCGCATGTTCTTGTAGACCCAGTTTTTGAATTTTTACAAGGGGTAAAAGGAAAAAAATCCTCTCAAAACTTGTAACCCAATTTCTCTCGAGTAAGGAAATACCTCATATGTGTATATCAGGTGTTCGGCTGGTGCACTAGAGGGCTCAGAAGCGAAGGAGCAACAATGGGATTTAGGAGAGTGAGTTTTTCTGAAATGGTTTTTGGGGGGCATGTCCCATTTAGGAAGCCCCTATGGTGCCAGGACAGCAAAACCCCCCCACATTGCACACTATTATGGAAACTACACCCCTCAAGGAACGTAACAACATGTGACCCCATTTTGGAAACTAGACCCCTCACGGAATGTAATAAGGGGTACAGTGAGCATTTACACCCTACTGGCGTTTGACAGATCTTTGGAACAGTGGGCTGTGCAAACAAAAAAATTAAATTTTTCATTTTCACTGATCACTGTTCCAAAAATCTGTCAGACACTTTTGGGGTGTAAATGCTCACTGTACCCCTTGTTACATTCCGTGAGGGGTGTAGTTTCCAAAATGGGGTCACATGTGGGTATTTATTTTTTTGGGTTTATGTCAGAACCGCTGTAAAATCAGCCACCCCTGCGCAAATCACCAATTTAGGCCTCAAATGTACATAGTGCGCTCTCACGCCTGAGCCTTGTTGTGCGCCTGCAGAGTATTTTACGCCCATATATGGGGTATCTCCGTACTCAGAAGAAATTGCATTACAAATTTTGGGGGTCTTTTTTTCCTTTTACCTCTTGTGAAAATAAAAAGTAAAGGGCAACACCAGCATGTTAGTGTAAAAAAATTTTTTTTACACTAACAGGCTGGTGTAGACCCCAACTTTTCCTTTTCATAAGGGGATAAAAGGAGAAAAAGCCCCCCCACATTTGTAGTGCAATTTCTCCCGAGTACGGAAATACCCCATGTGTGGCCCTAAACTGTTTCCTTGAAATACGACAGGGCTCCGAAGTGAGAGAGCACCATGCGCATTTGAGGACTAAATTAGGGATTGCATAGGGGTGGACATAGGGGTATTCTACGCCAGTGATTCCCAAACAGGGTGCCTCCAGCTGTTGCTAAACTCCCAGCATGCCTGGACAGTCAGTGGCTGTCCGGAAATGCTGGGAGTTGTTGTTTTGCAAGAGCTGGAGGCTCTGTTTTGGAAACACTGCCGTACAATACATTTTTCATTTTTATTGGGGGGGACAGTGTAAGGGGGTGTATATGTAGTGTGTTTTACCCTTTATTAGGTGTTAGTGTAGTGGTAGTGTTTTTAGGGTACATTCACACTGGCGGGTTATGGTGAGTTTCCCGGTAGGAATTTGCGCTGCGGCAAAAAATTTGCTGCAGCTCATACTTGAAGCAGGAAACTTACTGTAAACCCGCCCGTGTGAATGTACCCTGTATGTTCACGTGGGGGGGGGGGGGGGCAAACCTCCAGCTGTTTCAAAACTACAACTCCCAGCATGTGCTTACAGACCGTGCATGCTGGGAGTTGTAGTTTTGCAACAGCTGGAGGCACACTGGTTGGAAAACCTTCAGTTAGGTTCTGTTACCTAACTCAGTATTTTTCAACCAGTGTGCCACCAGCTGTTGCAAAACTACAACTCCCAGCATGTACTGACAGTCCGTGCATGCTGGGAGTTGTAGTTTTGCAACAGCTGGAGGTACACTGGTTGGAAAACCTTCAGTTAGGTTCTGTTACCTAACTCAGTATTTTCCAACCACTGTGCCTCCAGCTGTTGCAAAACTACAATTCCCAGCATGTACTGATCACAGAAGGGCATGCTGGGAGATTTAGTTATGCAACAGCTGGAGGTATGCAACTACAACTCCCAGCATGCCGAGACAGCTGTCTGCTGTGTGGGCATGCTGGAATTTGTAGTTTTGCAACATCTGGAGTGCTACAATTTAGAGACCACTGAACAGTGATCTCCAAACTGTGGACCTCCAGATGTTGCAAAATTACAACTCCCAGCATGCCCAGACAGCAAACAGCTGTGTTGGCATGCTAGGAGTTGTAGTTTTGCAAGATCTAGAGGGCAGTATAGAGATCACTGTGCAATGGTCTCTAAACTGTAGACCTCCAGCTGTTGCAAAACTACAAATTCCAGCATGCCCACACAGCAAACAGCTGTCTGGGCATGCTGGGAGTTGTAGTTTTGCAACATCTGAGACCAATATAGTGGTCTCTAGACTGTAGCCCTCTAGATGTTGCTAGGCAAATCACCGGCTTCCGTCGCATCGAGGGAGCCGTCCTCTCCTGCCGCCCACAGATCTCCGTCACCGCCCGCCGATCGCCGTCGCTCCGCTACATCCGGACGGGTAAGTGGATCTTCGGCGCCGCTCCTCTTCGTTTTCCCCGTTCTGGCCCGCCTATTGTGGGTGGGCAGGACGAGGAAAACAAAAGTAACCCCCCCCCCCCGGCCCCTGATCTGCTATTGGTGGTCGCGTCTAGACCACCAATAGCAGGGATAGGAGGTGTGGCACCCGTGCCACCTCACTCCTATCGCTTCAGGGGGATTGTGGGTGTCTTAGACACCCGCGATCCCCCTTATATTCCGGGTCACCGGGTCACCATAGACCTATAATGACCCGGAATCGGGGCAAATCGCAAGTGTGAATTCACTTGCGATTTGCGCCGATCGCCGACATGGGGGGGCCTAATGACCTCTCTGGGCATTTGCACGGACTGCCTGCAGATAGATATCAGCAGTCACCCCAGTCCGGTCCACACCCGGCGCGCGGTGGGGACCGAAATTCTCACGGGCATATGGATACGCCCTTCGTCCTTAAGTACCAGGACACAAGGGTGTATGCATACGCCCTTCATCCCCAACAGGTTAATGGTATAGGGATAGGGAACTGTGACTAGTGCATTAATTCTGTGATTTTTCTCCCATTGAAACCAATAGGCCCATTGTGGTCTATGGGGATCTCACAGCATTGAAACAGTAAGCTAAGCAGGACTTACAGTGGATGGGAGACCACCATGGGGACAGAGTTTTCCAGTGTTGTGGTTTAACTTTACTTTCCTGGAAACGCTGCTGAGTTGCCCATAGCAACCAACCAGATAGCTTCTTTCATTTTTCACAAGGCCTCTGCAAAATGAAAGAAGCGATCTGATTGGTTGCTATGGGCAACTCAGAAACTTTTCCTGGAAAAGTTTCTGAGTTGCCCATAGCAACCAGATTGCTTCCTTCATTTTTCAGAGGCCTTTTCAAAAACGAAGGAAGCAGTCTGGTTGGTTGCTATGGGCAACTGCACAACTCTTCCTCTACACTGGTTTTGATGAATCTCCCCCATAGAGGGAGATTTATCAAAACCTGTCCAGAGGAAAAGTTTCTGAGTTGCCCATAGCAATCAATCAGATCACTTCTTTCATTTTTCAGAGGCCTCTCCAAAAATGAAGTAAGCAATCTGATCGGTTGCTATGGGCAACTGCACAACTCTTTCTATACATTGGTTTTCCGCATATTCGCGAATATTGAGCCCTCCCTTCTTTAATGGTATAGGGAACTATGACTGGTGCCTTAACTCTGTGATTTTTTTTCCCACTGAAATCAATAGGCCCATTGTGGTCTATAGGGATCTCATGGCATGTAAAACAGTAAGCTAAGCAGGACTGTCTCGGCAGCACAGTGCTTGGGAGACCACCACAGGTTCGAGTCCCGGGGTGGGAGAGAGTGTTACAGTGTTGTGGTTTAACTTTACTTTCCTGGAAAAGTTGCCCATAGCAACCAATCAGATCGCTTCTTTCATTTTTCATAAGGCCTCTGCAAAATGAAAGAAGCGATCTGATTGGTTGCTATGGGCAACTCAGAAACTTTTCCTCTGGACAGGTTTTGATAAATCTCCCTCTATGGGGGAGATTCATCAAAACCAGTGTAGAGGAAGAGTTGTGCACTTGCCCATAGCAACCAATCAGATTGCTTCTTTCATTTTTGAAAAGGCCTCTGAAAAATGAAGGAAGCAATCTGGTTGCTACGGGCAACTCAGAAACTTCTGGGAAAAGCTGCTGAGTTGCCCATAGCAACCAATCAGATCGCTTCTTTCATTTTGCAGAGGCCTTGTGAAAAATGAAAGAAGCAATCTGATTGGTTGCTATGGGCAACTCAGAAACTTTTCCTCTGACAGGTTTTGATTAATCTCCCTCTATGGGGAGATTCATCAAAACCAGTGTAGAGGAAGAGTTGTGCAGTTGCCCATAGCAACCAATCAGATAGCTTCCTTCATTTTTGAAAAGGCCTCTGAAAAATGAAGGAAGCAATCTGGTTGCTATGGGCAACTCAGCTTTTCCAGGAAAGTAAAGTTAAACCACAACACTATAAAACTCTGTCCCACCCCGGGACTCGAACCGATGGTGGTCTCCCATCCACTGTGCTGCCAAGACAGTCCTGCTTATCTTTCTGTTTTACATGCCGTGAGATCCCCATAGAAAACAATTGGCCTGTTGCTTTCAATGGGCAAAAAATTACAGTTAATGCACTACTCACAGTTCCCTATACCATTAAATAAGGGAGGACTCAATATTCGCAAATATGCGCGTATGCGCATATATTTTTGCATATATGCATATAATTTTGCATATGCGATAAAAAAATATTCGTAATTACGAATCTATAGTGCTATATTAGCAATATTCGCGAATAAAATTCGAATTGCGAATATTCACGAGCAACACTAATGCAAGAGTTGGACCTTACAGGGGAAGTTTTTTACCCCCACCGGTTAAAATGAACCATACGTTGTTCCCTTCCACCTTTTAGAGGTCTTTGCATCACATCAATACTTGGTGGTGCAAGTGGCACATGGTGCTTTTTGCACACCTTTCCTTTTGTTTGATTTCAAAAACATCTTGGGTACATATATTTTATTCTAAGAAAATTTTTAAAAGTTAAGTTTTATGTAATGCATATCCTCAATACTCACTTGTGCACACTAACACTTTTACAAAAGAAACCATTTTCTTCTGCCTACCTGCCTCAGCTACTATTCTGATCCTGCCACCCGCCTGATGCCAAACATCTGATGCCAAGTTCTTCTTTTTTGCCCCGCTATGTCACCGGGTCACTTTCAAGACTCCTGATGCGGCTGATGCAACCTCCAGGCTGTCTCATACTGTCACGATATGTTCTCCTCATGCTGATGCCAGCTCCAGGCTGTCTTATTCTGCAACCATATTTTCACTTCATGCTGCTGCCACCTCAAGGCTGTCTCTTTCTGGAACTATATGGTCTCCTCATGCTGCCACCACCTCCAGGCTGTCTCATTCTGCAACGACATGGTCTCCTCATGCTGCCGCCAACTCCAGGCTGTCATTCAGCCACTATACGTTCTCCTCATGCTGCTGCCAACTCCAGGCTGTGTCATTGAGCCTCTATATGGTCTGCTCTTACTGCCGCCAACTCCAGGCTGTGTCTTTCAGCCACTATATGGGCTCCTCATACTACTGCCAACTACAGGCTGTTCATTTAGCCACTATATGGTCTCCTCATGCTTACGCCACCTACAAACTGTGTCACTGTAACGCCATGTGGTCTCCTCATTCTGCTGGCATATTAAATAAAACTTTTTAGGTTCATCTATTTGAAATCTTCAATTTAAATGTAAAAAAATATCTTTAATCTTTTCAATTGTGAGACCCTATGGTCTTTTCAGGCTGTTGCCACGTCCAGGCTGTGTCATTCAGCCACTATATGGTCTTCTCATGCTGCAGTCAACTCCAGGCTGTGTCATTCAGTCACTATATGGTCTCCTCATGCTGCCACCAACTCCAGGCTGTGTCTTTCAGCCATTATATGGTCTACTCTTTCTGTCGCCAACTCCAGGCTGTGTTATTCAGCCACTATATGGTCTCCTCATGCTTCAGCCACCTCCAGGCTGTGTCACTGTACTACCATGTGGTCTCCTCATGCTGCTTGCACATTAAATAAAACTTTTAGGTCCGTCTATTTGAAATCTTCAATTTAAATGTTAAAAAATATCTTTAATATTTTCAATTGTGAGGCCTTATGGTCTCGTCAGGCTGTTGCCATGTCCAGGCTGTGTCACTCAGGCACAATATGGTCTCCTCATGCTGCTGCCACCTTCATGCTGTGTCATTCAGCCACTATATGATTCCCTCATACTGATGCCACCTCCAGGCTCTGTCATTGTGCCGCTCTGCGACAGTGATTCTAATAGTGATGCCTGTAATCCGCATGTCATACTGAATAACAGTATTATTTCACTAACACAGCACACACCCTATGCGTGTTACAGCAAGGCAAAGTGTTCTTCACCCCTAGTGAGGCTCTCTGTAGGTCAAAAATAGCCATTTTTTATACAGATTCACCCCGAATAAATTCAAACCAAACCATTTTTTTCTGAAAAATCGGCGAATTCGTTCATCTCTTGTTCCGGCACTTCTTCAAGACGACATTGTGCCACATCACAGACAGTACCACTACCCTTCTGCTCTGAAAATGTCACCTCCTTGTCACCTGTTTCCCATGTCCTGTCCAAAACTTCATAATTTTCATCAAGGTAGGTATATACACAATCATGTATATATATAGAATACGTATTCCTCAAGGCTGGGCTTGATTATAGTATATTTTATAAAAGCTTGTATATCAAAAATAAATATTAAAGAAATGTGTATATATATATATGTACAATATGTATATGTGAAAAATGAAAAATGATAATAATACAATAGGATTCGGTCTGTATATATTAATTAGTTTTTATTTATAAAAAAAATATATATATAATATAAAAATATTGGTTATTAGCGTGCTGCACCCTCTGCAGGGCCCTTGCTCGGGGCAGTATAGGCAATTTATAAAATAAAGTAAAATAAAATAAAATAATGAGATAACAATTAAAAGAATAGGCCAAAACTACCAACTTGGTACTGGTATCTTCTTAGTACAATAGTGTATCGATATACAGTTAGTATATAATGCAACAAAGTATATAGTTAGTATAAAGCAAAAAAGTTCCTTAGACACTCGTTGGGGATACAGTGGTAGTTTCTGCATCCTTTATGCATGTAGGGAAAACGTTTTCCAAAATTGTAAAATAGTCTTGTGTATTGTAGGTGCACAGCACCACTCACCGCCCTGTTCCTGTGAGGTCCCGATAGCTTGTAGACGGAGCTGGCACAGAAGCACCGGCCCTGGGGAAAAAGGCCTGTCTCGGGGGAACTGTACGTAGCGCTCCGCTGTTCCCGATACTCTGACTGGCACGGCTGGCATCCTGCCTATAGTTGGTGAATGTCAGGGATCTGGAGAGATGTGTAGAAGCTGAAGGGGGATAGGAACTTGCGGGAGTGGCTGCCGGCGTGCTCCTGTATTAGCAGACATGCAGCAGTGGGTCTCAGCTAGCGAACCTCCAGCTGTTGCAAATGGTAAATTTTTCCTGTTGGTGTATGGCCTTAATGATCCAATATTATTAGTACTCGTCTGGCATCCATAAGTCATTATTTTGGTTTTAGAGCTACCCAAATCTTTATTTTTCTTATAATTATTATCAAACTCTCCCTCATTGTCCCCACCACTCAGTATGAACTTCTGATTTCTGATCCATTATGATTCCTTACAATCTAACACCATGCTTACCACCAGTCCTACTAGATCTATTCTTGGCCACTGCTTCCACCTCCACTCACTCTGCAACACACTCTAAAGGCTGACTGTGACATACAGTAACTCCTCCTCATGGCTATTGCTTAACTTCTGCTCAGCGCTAGGAGGGAAAGCGAAGACATAGATGATAGAACTGACCATCTAGACAGAAAATTTCCATTGCACCATGTAACTGAAGATGATGAGGAATCCACTGATATGTGTCACATAGGCAAACTCTTCCTCCTTGTGAGATGACCAATAGTGTTGAGCGGCATAGGCCATATTCGAATTCGCGAATATATGGACGAATATTCGTCATATATTCGTGAATATTCGCATATATTCGTAATATTCTCGTTTTATTTTCGCATATGCAAAAATTTGCGTATGCGAAAATTCGCGTATGCAAATGTTCGCATATGCGAAAATTTGCACGCCAGTCTCACACAGTAGTATTAGAGCCTTCTTTACACCACACAAGCTGGAAGCAGAGAGGGGTGATCACAGTGATGTGTACTGTGAGGGGAAAAAAATAAAAAAATTTGTAATTACGAATATATAGTGCTATATTTGCGAATTCGCGAATAAAATTCGCTTTGCGAATATTCGCGAACACTAATGACCAAGTGTGAGCGAACCAGTCCGCAGTGGCAGTATTATCCTCCAAAACTACACTATCCTAGGAAGACATGGACACATTTTCTTACTGATGCTGCTGCTATTGCTGCTACCTGTCCTCTTGTACTGGCCCTAGGCAAATAGGTGGTGCCCACAGTGCCTGTACTACCACCAACATGCTTACTGGCAGAGGACATGGGAGGGGTGCTCTTTCCTCTCCTCATACAACCATTTCTTTTCCAGAATTTTTTTTCTGGGATGATTTATCACTTACCAACTAGTCAACTGGTGGTGAAACTGTTAGTCACCTTTCACTCTCACAGCTATAAATGCTCTGTTTTTGTTAAACCCAGAAAATGCAAGTGAAGTAGTGCAAAAGGCCCAGTACATTTTTACTTTCATGGCTAGAAATACTCTGTTTCTTTGTTAAACCCAGATTATACAGGTAAAGCTGCACAATAGGCCCAGTCAACTTTTACTCTCACATCTATATATACAGGTAAAATACACTTACCGAACAATTGAACGATGCTTTGATTTGTGTTGTAAATAATGATGAGTGGCAGGGGCCATATTCGAATTTGCGATATTTGGCAAATATACGGATGAATATTCTTCCTATGTTTGCAAAATTCGCAATTTTGCTTACTTTTTTTTCCATGCAAAAATCGTAATGACATTTGTATAGTGTGCATGCGCGATTATATCTTTCAACTAATTAACATTATATATACCCTACACTAGAACCTTTCTGCTAAACTAACCTACCCTATCTAAAACTAAAAGAGGGGAGAGATCAATGTGCTCTGGAAGTGTCGATATTCGCAAATATGTGCATATTTGCATATACAAAATATTCGCGCTCCACACCGACTCACACAGTAAATAATATTGGAGCCTTCTTTGGACCACAAGCTGGAAGCAGAGAGGGTTGATCACTTTCTTTTTTTTACACAGTACACATCCTTTTTGTGATGTTTACTGTGAAGAAAAAAGAGACAAATATTAAACATTATGAACATATAGTGCTATATTAAAAATATTTGCGAAATAGCGAAGTGCCAGTATTAGTGGTAAAAATTTGCATTTCAAATATTCATGCTCAACACTAGTTGTAAACAGTGTGAAATCTTTCTATGGCTGGACTCACTAGTGCAGTCACACTAAAGTGATCTGTAGTGCAGCTATATAAGGTAAAGGGCATAATCATACTTGTTATGTCATCTATTATTTAAAAATGGCTTGTTTTATAATATGAAATCTGCATGCAACATTAGAAATCAGTGGCATATAGAGGTGAAGACCTCTTCTCCTCTATTGGTGCCTCAAAAATAAAGCACTGTGTGCATGAATGTAGATTTTAGCCAGCACAAATCCTTCTGGTATATATTTTTGGGGTGACAGATTAAAGTAACTTGTCTTTAGGCCACAACAAATACAGTAGACAATGGAATTTTAGTTGTCTAACTACTAACAATTTATTGTACGTGCTCATAAGTTCATTAATAATGTGTATGATACATAACACTCTGCCAAGAAATAAACTAGAAGATCAGTAGCAAGTTTCAGGTCAAAAAGATCTTTCCTCAGGCTAGAAAAGTAATAGACACTGGAGTATTGTCAACAGTAATGGATGCCTAAATGTTTGGCTCAGATGCTCTAGGAGAAAAGGCATATAAGCATATATGGATAAAAACTAACGTCATAACATTACTGTGCCTGATGCTGTGCCCTTTGTCTTTTTCCATATATATGCCTATTTTCTTGGAGCCACAGAGCCAGACTTTTAGGCATCATTACCTTTAGCCATACCCCAGTGTCTATTTGCTTTCTAGTCTTTCTAGCCAAAGGCTTAGCAGTCTTGCTTAGTGGCTCCAGGAGAATATACATATATTAATAATGAAAAAAGCTGTTACTTCAGTGTCCATTTGGTTTTCAGCCTGAGGAAGTGTCTTCTTGACCTGAAATGTTGCCGCTGATCTGCATGTTTATTTGATGGCACTGTGTTATGTAATCTATACATGGGTAATAAATTTATGAGGAAAGTAAAATAACTCACAAGCGGATAATAAATTCCATGGTGCACTGTGCATGAGTTCTAAAACAGATGCCACAACACAAGGTAAAGAGATGCACTATAAATACATTAGGTGCCAAAAAATTGTCCTCTTGTCTGCCACACTACCCTTCTCACCGCCATAACTTTTTATCAAACAGATCATAAAAGTTATAGTTTAAAATAGCAAATCTGGAGGACCCGGTTACTGCAAATCTTTTGGAACAATTCCCAGAAAAAACTGATCAGATGAACTCAAAATGCCTTTTCAGATTTAATAGATAATGAGACCAATGCTCTATCCTCGAACCTCTATTATTGACACTAGCACATTGTGTGTAATTCAAAAACTACTTTGGAGATATTAAATGAATACTTTTTTTGCAGACTGAATTATTGTGATATTTAATACACTGTTCAAAAAAATAAAGGGAACACTTAAACAACACAATGTAACTCCAAGTCAATCACACTTCTGTGAAATCACACTGTCCACTCAGGAAGCAACACTGATTGACAATCAATTTCACATGCTGTTGTGCAAATGGAACAGACAAAGGTGGAAATTATAGGCAATTAGCAAGACACCCCCAATAAAGGAGTGGTTCTGCAGGTAGTGACCACAGACCACTTCTCAGTTCCCATGCTTCAAGGTTGATGTTTTGGTCACTTTTGAATACTGGCGGTGCTTTCACTCTAGTGGTAGCATGAAACGGAGCCTACAACCTACACAAGTGGCTCAGGTAGTGCAGTTCATCCAAGATGGCACATCAATGCGAGCTGTGTCAAGAAGGTTTCATGTGTCCGTCAGCGTAGTGTCCAGAGCATGGAGGCGCTGCCAGTACACAGGCCAGAACATCAGGAGACGTGGAGGAGGCCATAGGAGGGCAACAACCCAGCAGCAGGACCGCTACCTCTGCTTTTGTGCAAGGAGGAACAGGAGGAGCACTGCCAGAGCCCTACCAAATGTAGCACAAGCACATTTGTACAGGAATAACTACATCAAACCAATAGACAACACAAGAGCCTAATAGGAGCCAAATCATGCAGGATGTATATATAAAAAGTAGAATATAACCAAAATAATTAATGATATCAATGATATAAAATTATGACAGTTTGCTCAATATCAGGTATTTGTGTTATAGCTGGAAAACTATAAATATAAGAATATAGAAATGTGTAACTGTCACGGTGCCGGCTGGCAGGTAGTGGATCCTCTGTGCCAGAGAGGGATTGGCGTGGACCGTGCTAGTGGACCGGTTCTAAGCCACTACTGGTTTTCACCAGAGCCCGCCGCAAAGCGGGATGGTCTTGCTGCGGCGGTAGTGACCAGGTCGTATCCACTAGCAACGGCTCACCTCTCTGGCTGCTGAAGATAGGCGCGGTACAAGGGAGTAGGCAAAAGCAAGGTCGGACGTAGCAGAAGGTCGGGGCAGGCAGCAAGGATCGTAGTCAGGGGCAACGGCAGAAGGTCTGGAAACACAGGCAAGGAACACACAAGGAACGCTTTCACTGGCACTAAGGCAACAAGATCCGGCAAGGGAGTGCAGGGGAAGTGAGGTGATATAGGGAAGTGCACAGGTGAACACACTAATTGGAACCACTGCGCCAATCAGCGGCGCAGTGGCCCTTTAAATCGCAGAGACCCGGCGCGCGCGCGCCCTAGGGAGCGGGGCCGCGCGCGCCGGGACAGAACAGACGGAGAGCGAGTCAGGTAGGGGAGCCGGGGTGCGCATCGCGAGCGGGCGCTACCCGCATCGCGAATCGCATCCCGGCTGGCAGCGGAATCGCAGCGCCCCGGGTCAGAGGACGTGACCGGAGCGCTGCCGCGGGGAGAGTGAAGCGAGCGCTCCGGGGAGGAGCGGGGACCCGGAGCGCTCGGCGTAACAGTACCCCCCCCCTTGGGTCTCCCCCTCTTCTTAGAGCCTGAGAACCTGAGGAGCAGACTTTTGTCTAGGATGTTGTCCTCAGGTTCCCAGGATCTCTCTTCAGGACCACAACCCTCCCAGTCCACTAAAAAAAAATTTTTCCCTCTGACCTTTTTGGCAGCTAAAATTTCTTTGACCGAGAAGATGTCCGAGGAGCCGGAAACAGGAGTGGGAGGAACAGATTTGGGAGAAAAACGGTTGAGGATGAGTGGTTTGAGAAGAGAGACGTGAAAGGCATTAGGGATACGAAGAGAGGGAGGAAGAAGAAGTTTATAAGAGACAGGATTAATTTGACACAAAATTTTGAAAGGACCAAGATAGCGTGGTCCCAACTTGTAGCTAGGGACACGGAAGCGGACATATTTAGCGGAGAGCCATACCTTGTCTCCAGGGGAAAAAACGGGGGGAGCTCTTCTTTTCTTATCCGCGAACTTCTTCATGCGTGATGAAGCCTGTAAGAGAGAATTTTGGGTCTCTCTCCATATGATGGAAAGGTCACGAGAAATTTCATCCACAGCGGGCAGACCAGAGGGCAAGGGAGTAGGGAGGGGGGGAAGAGGGTGACGGCCGTACACCACGAAAAATGGGGATTTGGAGGAAGACTCAGAGACCCTGAAGTTATACGAGAATTCGGCCCATGGGAGGAGATCTGCCCAGTCATCCTGGCGGGAGGAAACAAAATGTCGCAAATAATCACCCAAGATCTGGTTAATCCTTTCTACTTGTCCATTGGACTGGGGATGATATGCAGAAGAAAAATTTAATTTAATCTTGAGTTGTTTACAGAGAGCCCTCCAGAATTTAGACACGAATTGGACGCCTCTATCCGAGACAATCTGCGTAGGCAACCCGTGAAGACGAAAAATGTGTACAAAAAATTGTTTAGCCAACTGAGGCGCAGAAGGAAGACCAGGAAGAGGGATGAAATGTGCCATTTTGGAGAATCGATCAACGACCACCCAAATAACAGTGTTGCCACGGGAAGGGGGTAAATCAGTAATAAAATCCATACCAATCAGAGACCAAGGCTGTTCGGGGACAGGCAGAGGATGAAGAAAACCAGCGGGCTTCTGGCGAGGAGTCTTATCCCGGGCACAGATAGTGCAGGCTCGCACAAAGTCCACAACATCCGTCTCCAGAGTCGGCCACCAATAGAAGCGGGAGATGAGTTGCACAGATTTCTTGATACCCGCATGACCTGCGAGATGGGAGGAGTGACCCCATTTGAGGATTCCGAGGCGTTGGCGAGGAGAAACAAAGGTCTTTCCTGGAGGAGTCTGCCTGATGGAGGCAGGAGAAGTGGAGATCAGGCAGTCAGGTGGAATGATGTGTTGCGGAGAGAGTTCAACTTCTGAGGCATCCGAGGAACGAGAGAGAGCATCGGCCCTAATGTTCTTATCGGCAGGACGAAAGTGAATCTCAAAATTAAATCGGGCAAAGAACAGAGACCACCGGGCCTGGCGAGGATTCAGCCGTTGGGCAGACTGGAGGTAGGAGAGGTTCTTGTGGTCGGTGTAGATAATAACAGGAGAACTTGATCCCTCCAGCAGATGCCTCCATTCCTCAAGTGCTAATTTAATGGCTAGAAGCTCTCGATCCCCGATGGAGTAGTTCCTCTCCGCTGGAGAGAAGGTCCTAGAGAAAAAACCACAAGTGACAGCATGCCCGGAAGAATTTTTTTGTAGAAGAACAGCTCCAGCTCCCACTGAGGAGGCATCAACCTCCAATAGGAAGGGTTTGGAAGGGTCAGGTCTGGAGAGGACGGGAGCCGAAGAAAAGGCAGACTTGAGTCGTTTAAAGGCGTCTTCTGCTTGAGGAGGCCAGGACTTGGGATCAGCATTTTTTTTGGTTAAAGCCACGATAGGAGCCACAATGGTAGAAAAATGTGGAATAAATTGCCTGTAATAATTGGCGAACCCCAAAAAGCGTTGGATAGCACGGAGTCCGGAGGGGCGTGGCCAATCTAAGACGGCAGAGAGTTTGTCTGGATCCATCTGTAGTCCCTGGCCAGAGACCAAATATCCTAGAAAAGGAAGAGATTGGCATTCAAACAGACATTTCTCAATTTTGGCATAGAGTTGGTTGTCACGAAGTCTCTGAAGAACCATACGGACATGCTGGCGGTGTTCTTCTAGATTGGCAGAAAAAATTAGGATATCGTCCAGATATACAACAACACAGGAGTATAACAGATCACGAAAAATTTCATTGACAAAGTCTTGGAAGACGGCAGGGGCGTTGCACAGTCCAAAGGGCATGACCAGATACTCAAAGTGTCCATCTCTGGTGTTAAATGCCGTTTTCCACTCGTCCCCCTCTCTGATGCGGATGAGGTTATAGGCGCCTCTTAAGTCCAATTTAGTGAAGATGTGGGCACCTTGGAGGCGATCAAAGAGTTCAGAGATGAGGGGTAAGGGGTAGCGGTTCTTAACCGTGATTTTATTAAGACCGCGGTAGTCAATGCAAGGACGTAGGGAGCCATCTTTTTTGGACACAAAGAAAAATCCGGCTCCGGCAGGAGAGGAGGATTTACGGATAAAGCCCTTTTTTAGATTCTCCTGGACGTATTCGGACATGGCAAGAGTCTCTGGGGCAGAGAGAGGATAAATTCTGCCCCGGGGTGGAGTAGTGCCCGGGAGGAGGTCGATAGGGCAATCGTAAGGCCTGTGAGGAGGTAGAGTCTCAGCTTGTTTTTTGCAGAAAACATCCGCGAAGTCCATATAGGCCTTAGGGAGACCGGTTACTGGAGGAACCACAGAGTTACGGCAAGGGTTACTGGGAACCGGTTTTAGACAGTTCTTGGAACAAGAGGACCCCCAACTCTTGATCTCCCCAGTGGACCAATCCAGGGTAGGGGAATGAAGTTGAAGCCAGGGAAGTCCAAGGAGAATTTCCGAGGTGCAATTGGGGAGGACCAAAAGTTCAATCCTCTCATGATGAGATCCGATGCTCATAAGAAGGGGCTCCGTGCGGAAACGTATGGTACAGTCCAATCTTCCATTATTTACACAATTGATGTAGAGGGGTCTGGCGAGACTGGTCACCGGGATGTTGAACCTGTTGACGAGAGAGGCCAAAATAAAATTTCCTGCAGATCCAGAGTCCAAGAAGGCCACTGTAGAGAAGGAGAAGGCAGAGGCAGACATCCGCACAGGCACAGTAAGACGTGGAGAAGCAGAGTAGACATCAAGGACTGTCTCACTTTTGTGCGGAGTCAGCGTACGTCTTTCCAGGCGGGGAGGACGGATAGGACAATCTCTCAGGAAGTGTTCGGTACTAGCACAGTACAGGCAGAGGTTCTCCATACGGCGTCGTGTCTTCTCTTGAGGTGTCAGGCGAGACCGGTCGACCTGCATAGCCTCCACGGCGGGAGGCACAGGAACAGATTGCAGGGGACCAGAGGAGAGAGGAGCCGAGGAGAAGAAACGCCTCGTGCGAACAGAGTCCATATCTTGGCGGAGTTCCTGACGCCTTTCGGAAAAACGCATGTCAATGCGAGTGGCTAGGTGAATAAGTTCATGTAGATTAGCAGGAATTTCTCGTGCGGCCAGAACATCTTTAATGTTGCTGGATAGGCCTTTTTTGAAGGTCGCGCAGAGGGCCTCATTATTCCAGGACAATTCTGAAGCAAGAGTACGGAATTGTACGGCATACTCGCCAACGGAAGAATTACCCTGGACCAGGTTCAACAGGGCAGTCTCAGCAGAAGAGGCTCGGGCAGGTTCCTCAAAGACACTTCGGATTTCCGAGAAGAAGGAGTGTACAGAGGCAGTGACGGGGTCATTGCGGTCCCAGAGCGGTGTGGCCCATGACAGGGCTTTTCCGGACAGAAGGCTGACTACGAAAGCCACCTTAGACCTTTCAGTGGGAAACAGGTCCGACATCATCTCCAGATGCAGGGAACATTGGGAAAGAAAGCCACGGCAAAACTTAGAGTCCCCATCAAATTTATCCGGCAAGGATAAGCGTATCCCAGGAGCGGCCACTCGCTGCGGAGGAGGTGCAGGAGCTGGCGAAGGAGATGACTGCTGAAGCTGTGGTAGTAACTGTTGTAGCATAACGGTCAGTTGAGACAGCTGTTGGCCTTGTTGCGCTATCTGTTGTGACTGCTGGGCGACCACCGTGGTGAGGTCAGCGACAACTGGCAGAGGAACTTCAGCGGGATCCATGGCCGGATCTACTGTCACGGTGCCGGCTGGCAGGTAGTGGATCCTCTGTGCCAGAGAGGGATTGGCGTGGACCGTGCTAGTGGACCGGTTCTAAGCCACTACTGGTTTTCACCAGAGCCCGCCGCAAAGCGGGATGGTCTTGCTGCGGCGGTAGTGACCAGGTCGTATCCACTAGCAACGGCTCACCTCTCTGGCTGCTGAAGATAGGCGCGGTACAAGGGAGTAGGCAAAAGCAAGGTCGGACGTAGCAGAAGGTCGGGGCAGGCAGCAAGGATCGTAGTCAGGGGCAACGGCAGAAGGTCTGGAAACACAGGCAAGGAACACACAAGGAACGCTTTCACTGGCACTAAGGCAACAAGATCCGGCAAGGGAGTGCAGGGGAAGTGAGGTGATATAGGGAAGTGCACAGGTGAACACACTAATTGGAACCACTGCGCCAATCAGCGGCGCAGTGGCCCTTTAAATCGCAGAGACCCGGCGCGCGCGCGCCCTAGGGAGCGGGGCCGCGCGCGCCGGGACAGAACAGACGGAGAGCGAGTCAGGTAGGGGAGCCGGGGTGCGCATCGCGAGCGGGCGCTACCCGCATCGCGAATCGCATCCCGGCTGGCAGCGGAATCGCAGCGCCCCGGGTCAGAGGACGTGACCGGAGCGCTGCCGCGGGGAGAGTGAAGCGAGCGCTCCGGGGAGGAGCGGGGACCCGGAGCGCTCGGCGTAACAGTAACAAGAGAAGATGTTATGATAATAATAATGGTACATCATGCATATCAAAAAACAGAGGTTAACATTTTGTCAATAATGGAGAGCCACATCCAGTCTTCTATTGAGACCCCTAGGAAAACGAGTGCCCAATTCCATGCCATGATTATTATAAAAAGGAAATAACATTTTCTTATAAAGTATCATAGAATGGTAATATTTTGCCAGGATCTTCAATATATTAAAAAAGTTTTTGTATCTGACAGTGCCCATTTAGGTATAATGTCCTATTTGCTATGTTGCTGTCATGATTGGTAGTGAGCCCTAAGCTGTCCCTAGAAACACTCTCCCTGCCTACTTGCCCATCCGCCCTAAGCGGCGGATCGACAACTTGGAGCCGGTCCCTTCCTGCAATGGGCATAAAGGTATAGAAATAATACAGTACATAGTCGGGGACAGGTCAGAAACATAAACCAAGCAGGACATAATTATACAAACAGGGCAGGATATAGTGTACTAACATACAGTTCAGAAATCGGAATCAAGGTTAACGGCAGATATGAAAAAATTAACAAGACTAGATATGGAATAAGTATACAGCAAAAAACAGGAAATGTAGGGGATGAAAAGATGAACTGAATATCAAACACTAAACAGGTCAGGAAACATAGAACACTGTTCACACTGAACACCAAACAAATAATACACTAGACTCTGCACTCCAAACATGGAGGGACATCAATACTAAAGTCAAATAGACTCCTAGCCAGAGGGCACACTCCACTGTGTGATCAGGAAACTGGCCTAGAAGGAAACAGGAATATAATACACAGAACACTGGACTGAGAACCAGATGAGTCTGAACAGACTCCAGAGAAAACAAAAAAAAACTTCAAAACATGGAGGAATATGGAACAAGATAGCAATCAGGAATATGGAGCAAGATAACGAACAGGAATATAAAAAAAAAAAACTTCATAACATGGAGGAATACGGCTTAGGACTCTAGACAGGAATATTAAGTACTAAGCACGGGTACAAGCACAAGACTAACATTGTGAACACAGACTAAGATAACAGGGACCAAGCAGGCTCAAATTTATTTCATAACAGGAAACAGCTATGGTAAAAACTAAGACAGACAGACATAGCAAAGGTGAATCATAAAACAGACATAGTCAGAGTAAGAACTAATGACCAGCCAAGAGTTCCAGCAGAGCTCGGGTTTTAAAACCACACCCAAGCTGTCATAGGCTGAGAGCATTAACTCTTCCATCCCAAGGAAGAATTAGCACAAAAACTGTTCATACATAAAAACAAAGTCTGAACAGGACCTAAAATAGAAAAATGCAAAAACACAGAAATAAATATTACAGTTGCTGTTTACGGGAGAGAACATATCAGCTGGGGTAAAATTAACTCCAAAATGCTCTTTAACTATAGAAAGAGCAAAAAGGTCAAAAATGAAAGTCCCTTTAAAAAATAATGAGGAACAAATTATAAACGGGGTTCAGGAAAAAGCAAATATATTAAACAAATTCTTCACCGAGGAAAATTAAATGCCTGGTGAAATACAGCGAGATAAGGTAAACTCCCCAGTACAGGTCACCTGTCTAACCCAGGAAGAAGTACAGTACAAAAGTACAAAAACTCAAAATAAACAAATCACCAGGCCCAGATGGCATTCACCCCCGTTGTGTGCAAGTGGGTAAGTAACTGGCTCAGTGATAGGAAACAGAGGGTGGTTATTAATGGTACTTATTCTGATTGGTTGACTGTTACTAGTGGGGGACCACAGGGGTCAGTCTTGGGTCCCATTCTATTTAATATATTCATTAATGACCTTGTAGAGGGGTTGAATAGTAAAGTAGCAATCTTTGCAGATGATACTAAACTCTATGAAGTGGTCAACACAATAGAGGACAGTGCACTGTTACAAAGGGATCTGGATAGGTTGGAGGTTTGGGCTGGGAAGTGGAAGATGAGGTTCAACACTGATAAATGTAAGGTAATGCACATGGGGAGGAAAAATCAGGGCTGGGATTATGTATTAAATGGGAGCATAGTTGGGACAACTGACATGGAAAAGGACTTGCTAGAGGATATCACACAATGGGTCTTGGAATTAGACATCCGCGCTGCCAATAGGATGAAGATTCCAAAGAGCTTGACCAGGAAAGGTACACACAACACGTTTTGTGTGTTAATAAAACAGTTAATCTTACCTTCCCTGGTCAAGCTCTTTGGACTCTTCATCCTATTGGCAGCGCAGACGTCTAATTCCAAGACCCATTGTGTGATATCCTCTACCATTTTGCACGCCAAGCCAGTGTGGGAAGTCTGCAGCAGCCGGAATCTACTTTATTGTGATCTGCGTACACAAGTGTGTGCCTTGTCCTGCACAAACAAAGAAGGTTAGCGTAAAAAGCACCATCACAATATTATTTGCCTATTAATCAGTTCTGCACACAGGAGCACTTTGTGTTTCTCTTCCTTTTTCTTATGGAAAAGGATTTAGGAGTCTTAGTTAACAGTAAATTTAGCTGTAGTGACCAGTGTTGGAATGCTGCTGCCAAGGCAAATAAAATCATGGGGTGCATCAATGTTTTAGGGTCAGTTTAGGGCTCACTCTCCCTTTCCCCTGGTCGGTCCCTGACAAGGACTGCATCTATAACAGAGCAGTGAGACTATGGAACTCTCTTCCAGAGGAGGTGGTCATGGTGAACTCTGTAAAAGAGTTCAAAACGGGTCTGGATGCATTTTTGGAGAGTAATAACATTGCTGGTGATGGATACTAGATTTATAGTGACAGAACATTGATCTAGGGATTTATTCTGACTGCCATATTTGGAGTCGGGAAGGAATTTTTACCTCTTGCATGAAGGTTTTTTACCTTCCTCTGGATCAACTCAGTAGGGACTGGTAGGAATATAGGCTGAACTTGGTGGACTCTGGTCTTTTTTCAACCTTATGAACTATGTTACTATGTCCTTTTCTAGAGTCAACATTTCCCAAGATTGATGGTGGGAGCAGGTTTTTACTCTGGTGATATCTATTTGCTTTGTTTGTACATTAAGTCATAGTTATGTCAATAAAGCATTTTGGGGGTTCTTATTGCATGTAATATTGTGTAGAAATTGAAACCCTTTACTTAACCATAGAAAAGGTAAAGGTGGATACACGTACATTGTAACACAATGAAGACAGGAACCCCGGTGGATGTGGATCCGCTGGACCTGTGTGGCAGATGACTCAGACTGTACCAGGGAGCGGAGTCTAAGGTGCTGCTGGTTTTCACCAGAGCACGCCGCAAAGCGGGAGGGACTTGCTGCGGCTGTGGCACCCAGGTCGCTACCCCTGGCACGGCTCGACCACACAGGCGGCTGAGGAGATGCGAGGCACAGGAGGGATAAGGCAGCTCGTAGTCAGGATAACAGAAGGTCAGGGCAGGCGGCACAGTAGCATAGTCAAAGCGAAGCAGGAGTTCAGTAGGCAGGCGGCAGAGGAGCAAGGTCAAGTCACAAGAGATCTGATGCACAGCAAGGCAATACAGAGGAACGCTTTCTCAAAGGCACAAGGCAACAAAGATCCAGCAGGGAACTGAGGAGGGTGGAGGAATTTATAAATGAGCCACAGGTGGATTACACTAATGAGCGTACTGGCCCTTTAAATCTTAAAGCGCCGGCACACGCGCGCCCTAGGGGACGGAGACATGCCAGCCAGAGCAGAGAGGCAGAGGCAGGAGAAACACTTGGTGTGACGGACTGGGGCTCACATGCGGGCACGTCCCGCAATGCAAGTCCCAGCCCCATCGGCCGCAGAAGTTAAGGGGACCATGTGCTCACGGCCAGCGTGTGTAGCTGGAGAGCATAGCATACATCTTCAATCTATGTTAAGAAAATTGACCTGAAACAACACTGACACTAATAAATTTCCATTTTTTTTATATATACATTGGGGCAAAAAAGCTTTTAGTCATCCAATAATTGTGCAAGTTCTCCCACTTAAAAAGATGAGAGAGGCCTGTCATTTTCATCATAGGTATACCTCAACTATGAGACACATAATGAGAAAAAAAAAATCCATAAAATTACATTGTCTGATTTTTTAAGAATTAATTTGCAAATTGTGGTGGAAAATAAGTATTTAGTCATCTACAAACAAGCGAGATTTCTGGCTCTAAGAGACCTGTAACTTCTTCTTTAAGAGTCTTCTCTGTGCTCCACTTGTTATCTGTATTAATGGCACCTGTTTTAACTTGTTATCAGTATGAATGACACCTGTCCACAACCTCAAACAGTCACACTCCAAACTCCACTATGGCCAAGACCAAAGAGCTGTTGAAGGACACCAGAAACAAAATTGTAGACCTGCACCAGGCTGGGAAGACTGAATCTGCAATAAGCAAGCAACTTGGTGTGAAGAAACATATGAGACCACTGATAATCTCACTAGTTCTGGAGCTCACAACGTGGTGTCAAAATGATCACAAAAACAGTGAGCAAAAATCCCAGAACCACATGGGGTGACCTTGTGAATTACCTGCAGAGAGCTGGGACCAAAGTAACAAAGGCTACCATCAATAACACACTATGCCGCCAGGGACTCAAATCATGCAGTGCCAGATGTGTCCACCTGCTTAAGCCAGTACATGTCCGGGCCCATCTGAAGTTTGCTAGAGAGCATTTGGATGATCCAGAAGAGTATTGGGAGACATATGTCATATCATATGGTCAGAAAAAAACAAAGTAGAACTTTTTGGTAAAAACTCAACTCATCGTGTTTGGAGGAAAAAGAATGTTGAAGCATGGGGGTGGAAACATCATGCTTTGGGGCTGTTTTTCTGCTAAGGGACTAGGACGACTGATCCGTGTAAAGGAAAGAATGAATGGGGCCATGTATTGTGAGATTTTGAGTGAAAACCTCCTTCCAACAGCAATGGTATTGAAGATGAAACATGGCTGGGTTTTTTAGCATGACAATGATCCCAAACATACCGCCCGGGAAATGAAGAAGTGGCTTTGTAAGAAGCATTTCAAGATCCTGGAGTGGCCTAGCCAGTCTCCAGATCTCAACCCATAGAAAATCTTTGGAGGGAATTGAGAGTCTGTGTTGCCGAGCAACAGCCCCATAACATCACTGCTTTTGATTAGGTCTGCATGGAGGAATGGGCCAAAATACCAGCAACAGTGTGTGAAAACCTTGTGAAGACTTAGAGAAAACGTTTGACCTCTGTCATTGCCAACAAAGAGTATATAAGAAAGTATTGAGATAAACTTTTGTTATTGACCACTTATTTTCCACTATAATTTGCAAATAAATTCTTTAAAAATCAGACAATGTGATTTTATGTATTTTTTTTTTTTTTTATGTCTCTCATAGTTGAGGTATACCTATGATGAAAATTGCAGGCCTCTCATCTTTAAGTGGGAGAACTTGCACAATTGGTGGCTGACTAAATACTTTTTGCCCCACTGTATTAAATAATTTTGCAAAAAGATTGCTATAGTCAATGTAGAATTTGAACAACAATAAAATACAATTTTTGCAAAATTTCATTTACAGTTTTTTTTTTGTTTTGTTTTTAAGATGTACAATAATTCAATTAGTGGAACATAAAGGAACCAAAAGGTGATAATTGGATATTGTGTCTCACTTATTAACTTGAATGGAAAAAAAAAAGATGGCAATCTCTTTTCCATAAACTTACAGAGCACATTAAATAAAACTTATATACCTCCGAATGGGCAATAAGTTTTAGGTCACCAGGGGTCAGAGTGCTGGGGCCCCCCACAATTTCCTGTATGGAGCACTGGCTCTCGCCTGGAGCTGTGCATCATGACCCCTGACCGAAGCAGGGGCTGCCACGCTCCCTCTACATATCTCTATGGGAAAGCTGTTAGGCAATCTTTGGCTCTTCCATGTAGATATATCGGGCGGGGTCGTGACGCGCCGCTTCAGGGGAGAGCCGGGGCTCCATTCAAGAGAATGCGGGGGGCCCCAGCGCTCGAATCCCCCACATTCTAAAACGTATCCCCTATCCAGGGGATAAGTTTTATTCCATGAGACTACTCTGTTAATTTTGAAAATATGCGTGATATTTTTGGTAATTAAACACACTGTGTGAGCACAACCTTAGAAATTATGGTGTCCTCTAGCATTTCATTCTGAAATCGTACAATGAAAATTGTATTTTCCACTAAGTAGGGTGTAAGAATGTTTTTAATTAAGGGGTATTCCAGAATTTTTTGGGGGGGTTGAACCCATGATGCTAAGCTATAATACTGTGTAATCTGCTTCTAGAACTCTATTTATATTATTGATCAGACAGAAAAACTTTCTGATCGGTGACTTGTTCTGGTTCACTGTATGGGGGTCTTTTGATCACTGCTCTTCTCTGCTGCAAAGTTAGGAAAGAGTGCAACACTTATCTCACTAATTTGTGAGTGAAAGGCTAGCGCACAAGTACATTTCATCTGTCTCTCCTTGCTGCATTCTGTCCTGTCTTCCTCTTGCTAGAGACAGAATTTGACAATGGAGGGTAGATAGTATTTTGGCCAATAAGACAGTGGCTATTTAAATGACAGTCACGGCGGCCTTGAGTAGGACCCTGGCTGTTATGCCAATTGATTGGTATCCCATGATTATTTATTATATGTAGTATAATAAAGAGTACTATAGGGTTCTGTTCTGGTTCTAAGTCATTCAGTCGTTTATTGGGAGACAAGAATATATAAACTAGCTAATAAAGGCTTCTCACTGTCCTGTATGTAAAGTATGATGTAGCAATAGTGCAAGATTAACAATACTATTCATATGCAATGTGCCAACACAGCCCTGAATTTAAATGGAAAAGGAGTGGTCATAGGTCATCTATATATAAATTTTACAACTTAAAGTCAACACAGTTTGTTCATCATATTAATATGTAAGATATCATGTTTTGAAAACTTATAATCACATAAATAAGAAAAAAAAAGATAAATGATTTTGAATAAAACATTCAAATACTTTTAAAATATATCCTACATTTGAAAGTTTTTATGAAACTGTGACACTATACCATGAACGATATGGTTTTTATAAGCCTTTAAAATTTAAAACTGAATTTTGAAACTAATGACATTCAAGGTCTTGAAAAAAAATGCCTTTGAGATCATGCACTACATCAGCTCTTTCGTTTGCTGTAGATATTTTTGTCCTCTGCATTGAGGCTCTAAGGTTTGTGCTCAGCAGAATAATTTCCTGGTTATATAATCTGTTCAACATTTAACATCTTTTCTTTTTAACCACTTAGACAAATAGCGTGGAAATGCAGATGGTGCTTAAGTATTTCTAAAACATTTACAACCACATTTAATAAAATGAATAAAAATTAAATACCAGTTATAATGTGTTTTAGTTCATATATACAATCCAGATTGGTATTCTTACTTCTGTAAACCAAAGCTTAAATCAAATTCTGGAAATCAAATCAAATTTGCATCATATCGGGTTGGTCCCGACGGCTAACGGTAGCTGGGACCTGTCGCTGATACTGGACATCACAGATCACGGTGATGCCGGTATTAACCCTTTAGACGCAGCAATCAAAGTTGATTGCCACGTCTATAGTAAAAAAAAAAAAAGCATTCCCGGCAGCTCAGTCAGGCTGATCAGGACCACCGCCAAGAAACCACAGTGTCCCGACCAGCTGTGCGCATGTGAGGAGGGTCCCTACCTTCCTTCTCAGCATCCGATCGTCATTTGATTGCTCCATGCCTGAGATACAGGCAAGAGCAGTGGAGCATAGATAAAACTGATCAATACAGTGTTAGGGGTTTTTGGGGGGTATGTCACATTTAAGAAGCCCCTAAAAAAAATGGCCTACTATTTTGGAAACTACACCCCTAAAGGAACGTAACAAGGGGTACAGTGAGCATTAACACCCCACAGGTGTTTGAAGACTTTTTGTTAAAGTTGGATGTGTAAATTATTATTTTTTTTCACTAAAAAGCTAGTTTTTTACAAGGGGTAATAGGAGAAAATGCCCCCCAAAAATTGTAACCCCATCTCTTCTGAGTATGAGTATTGAGGCAATGAGGCATTCATTGCTTATTTTGTTCTCTCCTTCCTCCTTGATTCCCTTTTTCTCTCCCTTCCACCCTCTGTTCACCCCATTCCTTTCTCCCCTCCCTTTTCCCCCTCTTTTTTCCAATTGTTAAAGTCACACTTACACATTCATGTCCACACTAATGGCTTATTTTTACATCTCAATTCTGGTTATGCTACCTCTATAAAGCATTGTAATGACTACATGCATTCACAAATTGTTCACCAGCGGGCCCCCTGATATTTAGCATGTGTCACTTTAATCACTTGTATTGTGTTTTACACTATTGTGTTATTGTTTACCTTCACACCCATGCATTTTACACCATCTATATTATATATATTCACATGTTTATGATCCCAAGCTTTGATATTCTGTGTATGAATGTATTAGTTTATTATTATTATTATTAATTATGATTATTATTTATTCATCTGTTCATCTTTTTCACACTATATCACCCCATTCTTACACCAGTAGGGCAATGCTCATTACTAGGTTGTACATATATATATATATATATATATATATATATATATATATATATATATATATATATATATATTGTAAGGATTCCTCCTTGGGGATTAGCTCCGGGATCGTCCTGGACACTGCCACGGGACACCTTTCCACTCAATAAACCCGCAGACAACGGTTGTTCATGCCAGCCTGGCACCTTGCCAGCTTTATTTAGACAGGTTGCAGGTAAAACAAAACATAACTCAGGAACAAACCAAAGTCCTAGACCGTCTGGTCACTGACTACACATATCAGCATGCCCTGACTACTATCTGGTGAGCTACCCTCAGCCAGCATAAAACATGTGCCCCTGCAACCTGTTACTCACAGTTCACACCACTTCTTCACTTCTTGGACCGCTCACAGTTCGCTGTGTGTTTCCTCAACAGGGTCCGTGTGTCTCTCCCTACAGCAACATGCTGTTACCCAGGGAGAACCCCAACTATTCTGTTTCTTTTCCTTTTAAACACACTTTTCCTTCCTGATACCTCATTAATCAGGCCACAGGTGGAGCATTCAGCAGAGTTAGCAAGGGAAATACACCCCTTCCTTGCCACACTGCCACAATATATATATATATATATATATATATATATATATATATATATATATATATATATATCCTGTATATATATATATATATATATATATATACGGGGTGAGCCCTTTATATGGATACACCTTAATAAAAAGGGAATGGTTGGTGATATTAACTTCCTGTTTGTGGCACATTAGTATTTGTGAAGGGGGAAACTTTTCAAGATGGGTGGTGACCATGGCGGCCATTTTGAATCCAACTTTAGTTTTTTCAATAGGAAGAGGGTCATGTGACACATCAAACTTATTGGGAATTTCACAAGAAAAACAATGATGTGCTTGGTTTTAACATAACTTTATTCTTTCATGAGTTATTTACAAGTTTCTGACCCCTTATAAAATGTGTTTAATGCGCTGCCCATTGTGTTGGATTGTCAATGCAACCCTCTTCTCCCACTCTTCACACACTGATAGCAACACCGCAGGAGAAATGCTAGCAGAGGCTACCAGTATCCGTAGTTTAAGGTGCTGCACATCTCGTATCTTTACAGCATAGACAATTCCCTTCAGATTACCCCATAGATAAAAATCTAAGGGGTCAGACCGGGAGACCTTGGGGGCCATTCAACTGGCCCAGGGCGATCAATCCACTTTCCAGAAAACTGTTCATCTAGGAATGCTTGGACCTGACACCCATAATGTGGTGGTGCACCATCTTGCTGGAAAAACTCAGGGAACGTGCCAGCTTCTGTGCATAAAGAGGGAAACACATCATCATGTAGCAATTTCGCATATCCAGTGGCCTTGAGGTTTCCATTGATGAAGAATGGCCCCACTATCTTTGTACCCCATATACCACACCATACCATAAATTGTTGTGTTCCAACAGTTTTGGAGGGATCTATCCAATGTGGGTTAGTGTCAGACCAATAGCGCTGGTTTAAGTTGTTAACTTCGCCATTCACATAAAAGTTTGCCTCATCACTGAATAAAATCTTCTGCGTAAACTGAGGGTCCTGTTCCAATTTTTGTTTGGCCCATTCTGCAGCACCTGAAACTACAGATAGTGGAAGCATGTGCTAGCATTTCTCCTGCGGTGTTGCTATCAGTGTGTGAAGAGTGGGAGAAGAGGGTTGCATTGACAATCCAACACAATGGGCAGCGCATTAAACACATTTTATAAGTGGCCAGAAACTTGTAAATAACTCATGAAAGAATAAAGTTACATTAAAACCAAGCACATCGTTGTTTTTCTTGTGAAATTCCCAATACTTTTGATGTTTTACATGACCCTCTTCCTATTGGAAAAGCAAAAGTTGGATTCAAAATGGCCAACTTCAAAATGGCCGCCATGGTCACCACCCATCTTGAAAAGTTTCCTCCCTCACATATACTAATGTGCCACAAACAGGAAGTTAATATCACCAACCATTCCCATTTTATTAAGGTGTATCCATATAAATGGCCCACCCTGTATGTATATATATATATATTTTTTTTTCCTTTACACATATACATTTTTAATTCTATTCTACTACTCTACTATGTTCATTATCATTACTTTATATATATTTTTTTCACCTAAAATGTGTCCTCAATAATCATCATTACTTTATTCAGTTGTATAAATATATATCTATACTCACACTAGGTATATATGCCTTGAATTTACATTCTAATCATGTATCTACTAATCTCCATCATGTACTTTTTCACTCTAATTCTTCTATATAAACACTGTCACTTAAAATGTACCCCTGTAAGTGTACTGGCTAAATCCGTAACCTATGATATATCTGCAGCCATTACATTGTAGCCGAAAGGTCCCTCGTTCAGCCATTATCGTGGAGCCACCTGCTCCCCTTAGCACTGTGCACACCTTTGCGCGCAGCCACAGTCCTTACTCATTACGGTCACGCGACCTCCGCCTTACTTTGTGGTTTCGCCCACGGCCATTATGCTCACGGACATAATCTCCTAATAGTCGCCAGGTGCGTACCCTCACTATGCTGTCTCCCTATTGGCCATCTTGATTAAAGATGAGTGAACTTTTGAAAAATTTGATTCGGCCGATTCACAGAATTTTCCGAAAAAATTTGTTTTGGGTCGAATTTATTTGCTGCGAATCTATGTTAAAAATGGCTATTTTTGATCTACAGAGAGCCTCAATAGAGGTGTAGAACCCTTTGCTTTGTTCTAACACGCATATGGAGTGTTCTGGGATAGTGAAATAATACTGTTATTCAGTATGACATGCAGATTACAGGCATCGCTATTAGAATCACTTCCGCAGAGCAGCACTATGACAGAGCCTGGAGGTGGCATCAGTATGAGGAGACCATATAGTGGCTGAATGTCACAGTGTGGAGGTGTGCAGCATGAGGAGACCATATAGTGGCTGAATGACACAGCATGGAGGTGTTGGCAGCATGAGGAGACCATATAATGGCTGAATGACACAGCTTGGATGTGGCTGAAGCATGAGGAGACCATATAGTGGCTGAATGTCACAGCGTGGAGGTGTTGGCAGCATGAGCAGACAATATAGTGGCTGAATGACACAGCGTGGAGGTGTTGGCAGCATGAGGAGACTATATAGTGGCTAAATGACACAGACTGGAGGTGTCTGAAGCATGAGGAGACCATATAGTTGCTGAATAACACAGCATGGAGGTGTTGGCAGCATGAGGAAACCACATAGTTGCTGAATGACACAGCCTGGAGCGGGAAACAGCATCAGTAGACACTAGGGCTTCACAATCCCTAAGATTAAAAGATGAATTTTGAAATTTAAATTGAAGATGTATGGTGCTATCATAAAAAATTTTTAGGCCCAGGTCTAGGCCCAGTAGCATCAGTACACCATATATTAGCTGAACGGAGGTGGCTGAATCATGAGGAGACCCTATAGTGGCTTAATGTCTTAGCCTAGAGGTGGCTGAAGCATGAGGAGACTATATAGTAGAAGAATGGCACAGCCTGGAGGTGACTGAAGCATGAGGAGACCATATAGTGGCTGAATGACACAGCCTGGAGGTGGCTGAAGCATGAGGAGACCATATAGTGTCTGAATGGCACAGCCTGGAGTTGGCAGAAGCATGAGGAGACCATTGAAATTTTAGATTTTTACATTTATATTTAAGATTTTGAAATTGAAATTGAGGATTTTGAAATTGAAATTTTAACTCCCAAGTTTTAGTGTCCCGGGCCCTGGTGTGTGCGTACAAGGGACCAAGTCTAATAAGGAGTCACTTGTCACATGGCAGCACAATGATAGAGCCTGGAGGTGGCATCAGTATGAGGAGACCACATATTGGCTGAATGACTGTCTGGAGTTTGTGGCATGGGGAGACCATACAGTGTCTGAATGGCACAGCCTGGAGTTGGCTGAAGCATGAGGAGACCATATAGTGTTTGAATGGCACAGCCTGGAGTTGGCTGAAGCATGAGGAAACCAAATAGTGGCTGAATGGCACAGTCTGATGGTGGCTGAGGCATGAGAAGAGACCATATAGTGTCTAAATGGCACAGCCTGGAGTTGGCTGAAGCATATGGATGCCATATAGTGTCTGTCACAGCCTGGAGGTGGCTGAGGCATGAGGATACCATATAGTGGCTGAATGAGACAGCCTGGAGGTGGCAGCAGCAGTATCAGGAGTCCTGAAAGTGAACCGGTGACAGAGTGGTGTGGTGGGTCGCAATATTAGTATTCGTGGCAAAGGTGGGTGAAAAAAGGTTTGGTGCAGAGGAATGTTTGTAACTGGGGAGCAGCGCATTAAATCTGTTTAGCACTATCCATATTTGTTAAGTGTTAGTGTAGCACCATGGTCAATCTACTCTGATGCATCAGCCATTGGTGGGTAGAAATCCTGGCTGATCCATGCCTGATTCATCTTCACAAAGGTCAGTCTCTCTACATATTTCGTGGACAGACAAGTTCTCCTTTGGGGTGACTATGGCCATCGGTTCATTAAACACCTGCTCTGATTGCACACTACTGGCCGGGCAGGACATCTTTTCCCGGGCATACTCTGCTAGTTGTGGCCACAAATCAATTTTGACTGCCCAGAAGTCCAGCAGATCATCAAGGTGTGTTGGCATGGGCATGTCAAGGTATGCCACCACCTGCTGGTCATGCCACCTCCTGCTCCCGGTCTATCTGCTGCTGATGAGTTGCTTCCCTATGCAGATGAAGAAAGGTACTCATCAGCAACTGTAGACTCAGGCTGCCGCTGATGGAACTGGTACTGCTTCTGCCACCCAACCCCTCCCCAGCAGCCATGGTAATGGAAGGTGAGCGCAGGGGGCCCCCTGAGTCAGACCAGCGAGAGGATGGACGATGGCACCGATAGGCATCAGTCAACTGACTACATAGGATGCCTCTGTAGTAGGTCACTTAGTCTGTCACTACGCAAGCAAGTGAGCATGCATCGTGCCATTTGTGCAAGTGAGTCGGAAGGATTGCCTGCCTTCATCTCCATTGCATACTGCCACGGTGTATCTGGGTCCTCTGTCTCGACTTTCTCATAACCCTCTAACTCCTCTAGCTGCTCCTGCTCCTCCGTTCCTGTCAGATTACTAGACAAACTGCCCATTTTGCGAAGCCAAAACTGTACTCCACTGTGCCCCTACCCCTCCTCCTCCCATTCAGCCCTCACAGGGCTCATGTGGCCGTGAAATGTAGGTGCCACGTATCCATTCCCCTTTCCAGCCATTGTTTCCAACACATTTTGTAAGAAATGAAACAGTGGAATGACGTTGTTCATCCCGTAATCCTGGCGACTTACCAATAATGTGGCTTCCTCAAAGGGACTGTGCAAACGGCAGGTGTCACATATGAGCTGTCACTTGTTCACATTGAAGTTACACAGGGGAGTACCCCTATCTGCTTGGATCATCAAGAAATCGGTGATGGCTTTTCTCTGTCCGTACAGTCGGTCCAAAATATGGAGGGTGGAATTCCATCAGGTGGCAAAGTCACAAATCAGACAAAGTTGGGGGATACCGTTCTGATGCTGCCGCTCAAGGAGGGTGTGCTTTGCGGTGTATGAGTGGCTGAAGTGCATGCAAAGTTTCCTTCTCATTGTTAGGATGTCTTGCAAATCGGGGGAACACTTCAGGAGCCACTTCACAACCAGATTGAACATGTGTGCCCAGCAGGGCGCATGGCTCAGCCTTCCCAGTCACAGCGCATGCAAGATGTTCTTCCCATTGTCAGTCACCATGGTTCCCATTTCCAGTTTTCTTGTAGTAAGCCATGCTCCGATTTCTTTATGAGCATCGGAGCTGATTTGCCCACCAACAGTCTGCACTAATTGACTGCTACTACCGCCATGTCCAGGAACCCCTGTTCCACTACCTCCCGGGAAGGTAGGCTGCCGCAAAGCAGGTGGTCTCCTCCGAGCATGTTTGGCTCCAGAATTTCCACTTCTGCCACCAGGCTGACTGCCAACCATGCTACCACCTTGCTGGCTCAGTCGCTGCCTCACGGGCAACCTGCTACTCTCTTCTCCTGATGATGATCAAGCCCCTTCTGCACCCGGCTCCCAATTGCCTTCTGCTTAATCATCATAAACAAGTGTCTGCACGTCACTTATGTCCTCCACAATGTCCTTAACAGTCTCTGCTTCAGGACCCTGAATGCTGGCAACGCCGAATCCCACGTCACTCTCCTCATCACTACTTGACCACCTAGTGGGGTAAGCGGCAGATGTCTCCTCCACTTCTCGGCTGTGCAGTAGCTGCTGACTGTCCTCTATTAGATTGTCCTCATTGAATAGTGGAGCTGAACCCACAACATAAGATACTTTTTTAGGGGAGGGAACAGCATAGGACAGAGGCAATGGGAGGACAGGGACTGCTCCCAGGCCATGCCAACTGAGGGTTGTGTCTGAGGAACCCACCGACTGTTGACTGGGGGTATCAGATATCACTTGTGATGAAGTGGATGACCGTGTTAACCAATTGATGAAGGCAGATGGGTTGCTGGTCGAGACACGACCTCTAGCTGATACCGGGAGCTCAAGCCTCTCGCTGCGACTCCTACTACACTGTGCACGTCCTGGCACTTCTCTGTCTGACATACTTAGTGCATATATGAGGGGAGTACAATACGCTTCACTACGCTTAAAACTCATGACTGTCCTTTCACAATATCTAGGCCCTTGATATTGAGATTAACACATACAAAATAGTACACTACTTAGATGTATGTATGTGGTATGCACTTTTGAGGGCAGAAAATGCACTACGGTACACTTCAAAAAGTATCTGAGTACAACACCAGCCGGTGAGTACTTTTGCCTTGACTTTCACAGTATGTAGACCTTTGACAGATTAACAGGTACAAAATAGTACACCACTTAGAGATTGGTAGGTGGTATACACTTATGAGGACAGAAAAAATGCGCTACTGTACGCTTCAAAAATTATTTGAGTAAAACACCAGTCGGTGATTACTTTCGGCTGTCCTTTCACAGTATGTAGGCCCTTGACAGATTAACAGGTACGAAATAGAAGTGTTGGGCACGAATATTTGCAATGCAAATATTTATCGTGAATATCGCAACTTTGCGAATTCGCGAATATTGCGAATATAGCGCTATATATTTGAAATTACAAATATAAAAAAAAAAAATTTCACAGTACACATCACAGTACACACCACGGTAATCATCCCTCCCTGCTTCCAGCTTGTGGTCTAAAGATGGCTCCAATACTAGTTACTGTGTTAGACTGGCGAGCTCGAGGATATACGCATATGCGAATATTCGTGAATATTGATCCCTCCCTTCTTTTAGCTCATGGGCCAATGAGAATGATGCAGATAGAGTTGTCCGACATTAGCAACATCCCTAGCAACCAATAGGAAAGCATTCCACTCCTACACTTCATAAGATTCCTCCCAGCAGCAGCTCCCTGTAGTTTCTTGTGGTGGATATTGTGATAGGAGCTAGAATACTGTCCGTGTTCTTTCAAGCTCTTTTTTAAAAGAAAATTATCCAGTAATTAGATGGTGTGAGAGTAGGTTAGCTTAGCATATAGGTACTAGTGTAGGGTATAGAGTTAGAGCTTAGCTTTTTTAAAAACAAAGCAATTCATCTAGGGAATTTATAGTGTTAGATACAGTAGGTTAGCTTAGCAGATAGTTTCTAGTCTGGGGTATACAGTCAGTGCTTTGCTTTTTTAACCCCTTAATGCATATGTGTTACGCCGAGCGCTCTGAGACCCTGCTCCTCCTCGGAGCGCTCGCGTCGTCTCTCTCTCTGCAGCGCCCCGGTCAGACCCGCTGACCGGGAGCGCTGCACTGACATTGCCGGGGGAGATGCGATTCGCATAGCGGGACGCGCCCGCTTGCGAATCGCATCCCAAGTCACTTACCCGTCCCGGTCCCCGGCTGTCATGTTCTGACGCGCGTGGCTCCGCTCTCTAGGGCGCGCGCGTGCCAGCTCTCTGAGATTTAAAGGGCCAGTGCACCAATGATTGGTGCCTGGCCCAATCAGCCTAAATTAGCTTCCACCTGCTCCCTGTGTATATTACCTCACTTCCCCTGCACTTCCTTGCCGGATCTTGTTGCCTTGTGCCAGTGAAAGCGTTTAGTGTTGTCCAAAGCCTGTGTTCCAGATCTCCTGCTATCCTCTTTGACTACGAACCTTGCCGCCTGCCCCGACCTTCTGCTACGTCTGACCTTGCCTCTGCCTAGTCCTTCTGTCCCACGCCTTCTCAGCAGTCAGCGAGGTTGAGCCATTGCCGGTGGATACGACCTGGTTGCTACTGCCGCAGCAAGACCATCCCGCTTTGCGGCGGGCTCTGGTGAAAACCAGTAGCAACCCTAGAACCGGTCCACCGACACGGTCCACGCCAATCCCTCGCTGACACAGTGGATCCACATCCTGCTAGCCGAATCGTAACAGTAGATCCAGCCATGGATCCTGCTGAGGTGCCGCTGCCAAGTCTCGCTGACCTATCCACGGTGGTCGCTCAGCAATCGCAACAAATTGCCCAACAAGGACAGCAGCTGTTGCAGTTGACCGCCACGTTACAGCAACTTCTGCTACAGCAGCAACCATCTCCTCCGCCAGCTCCTGCACCTCCTCCGCAGCGACTGGCCGCTCCTAACCTCCGCTTGTCCCTGCTAAACAAATTTGATGGGGACTCTAGACTCTGCCGTGGCTTTCTGTCTCAATGTTCCCTACATATGGAGATGTTGTCAGACCAATTTCCTACAGAATGGTCTAAGGTGGCGTTCGTAGTGAGTCTTCTATCTGGAAAGGCCTTGTCTTGGGCCACACCGTTCTGGGACCACAATGATCCTGCCACAACTACAGTCCAGTCCTTCTTCGCTGAAGTCCGTAGTGTCTTCGAGGAACCAGCCCGAGCTTCTTCTGCCGAGACTGCCCTGCTGAACCTGGTCCAGGGTAATTCTTCAGTAGGCGAGTACGCCATCCAATTTCGTACTCTCGCCTCCGAATTATCTTGGAATAACGAGGCCCTCTGCGCGACCTTTAAAAAAGGCCTATCCAGTAACATCAAGGATGTGCTGGCTGCACGAGAGATTCCTGCCAACCTGCAAGAACTTATCCATTTGGCCACCCGCATTGACATGCGGTTTTCTGAAAGACACCAGGAGCTCCGCCAGGAAAAAGACCTTGATCTCTGGGCACCTCTCTCACAGTATCCTATGCAATCTACCCCTGTGCCTCCCGCCGAGGAGGCTATGCAAGTGGATCGGTCTCGCCTACCCATGAAGAGAGGACTCGCCGTAGGGAAAAAAATCTTTGTCTGTACTGCGCTAGTACCGAACATTTCTTGGTGGATTGCCCTATTCGTCCTCCACGTCTAGGAAACGCACGCACGCACCCAGCTCACGTGGGTGTGGCGTCTCTTGGTACGAAGTCTGCTTCTCCACGTCTCACTGTGCCCGTGCGGATTTCTCCTTCTGCCAACTCCTCCCTCCCAGCCGTGGCCTGCTTGGACTCTGGTGCTTCTGGAAATTTTATTCTGGACTCTTTGGTGAATAAGTTCTGCATCCCGGTGACCCGTCTCGTCAAGCCGCTCTACATTTCTTCGGTCAACGGAGTGAAGTTGGACTGTACTGTGCGTTACCGCACAGAACCCCTCTTAATGTGCATTGGACCCCATCACGAAAAGATAGAATTTTTCGTCCTTCCCAACTGCACCTCTGAAGTCCTCCTCGGTCTGCCATGGCTCCAGCATCATTCTCCCACCCTTGACTGGACCACCGGGGATTGGGGTTCTGCTTGCCGGAAGAAATGCCTCACGTCTTCTCCCAGTCCCGTCTGTCGGGCCTCAGTGTCTCCTCCTGTGCCTGGTCTCCCCAAGGCCTATCAGGACTGTGCCGTGCCTCCTCATAGCCCCCGTCCTGGTGACACTCTGCCCCGTGACAAGCTTCACCCTCTGCCCCCCCTCCCCATTCCCACTTCTTCTGAACTACCTGCCGCTGGTATAGCTACCCAGGACTTCTTTTTTCAGAAGGAGACTCAAGAGGCGTCCCCTATGTTCTAGTCTCTTTTGAAGGGACAAGGAGACAAAGAAAGGGGGAGACCTAAGGGGGGGTACTGTTACGCCAAGCGCTCCGGGTCCCTGCTCCTCCCCGGAGCGCTTATGGCGTCTCTCTCTCTGCAGCGCCCCGGTCAGACCCGCTGACCGGGAGTGCTGCACTGACATTGCCGGCGGGGATGCGATTTGCATAGCGGGACGCGCCCGCTCGCGAATCGCATCCCAAGTCACTTACCCGTCCCGGTCCCCGGCTGTCATGTTCTGGCGTGCGCGGCTCCGCTCTCTATGGCGCGCGCTCGCCAGCTCTCTGAGATTTAAAGGGCCAGTGCATCAATGATTGGTGCCTGGCCCAATCAGCCTAAATTAGCTTCCACCTGCTCCCTGTGTATATTACCTCACTTCCCTTGCACTTCCTTGCCGGATCTTGTTGCCTTGTGCCAGTGAAAGCGTTTAGTGTTGTCCAAATCCTGTGTTCCAGATCTCCTGCTATCCTCTTTGACTACGAACCTTGCCGCCTGCCCCGACCTTCTGCTACGTCTGACCTTGCCTCTGCCTAGTCCTTCTGTCCCACGCCTTCTCAGCAGTCAGCGAGGTTTAGCCGTTGCCGGTGGATACAACCTGGTTGCTACCGCCGCAGCAAGACCATCACGCTCTGGTTAAAACCAGTAGCAACCCTAGAACCGGTCCTCCGACACAGTCCACGCCAATCCCTCGCTGACACAGTGGATCCACATCCTGCTAGCCGAATCGTAACAATATGGACGTTTATGAACGTCCATAAGCGTCTCCTGAGGTATGACGCGCGCTCAGCAGGTGAGCGTGCATCATACCCGGTGGGTCCTGGTTGCTATAAGCAACGAGAACCCGTGGCTAATGTTGGACATCCCCGATGGGGCTGATGTCCTGCATTAACTCTTTAGATGCAGCGATCAAAGTTGATCGCCGCATCTAAAGTGAAAGTAAAAGCTTCCCGGCTAGGCCGCAGCAGAAGGGTGCCTTACCTGCCTCCTGCACATCCGAGTGGTGATTTATTGCTCCAAGCCTAAAATCCAGGCTTGAGCAATCAACCACCGATAACAATGATCCCTGCCATTGAATGCAATGACAGTGATCAGTGTATTGAATCAATGTACTGCATGTTATAGTCCCCTATGGGGGCTATAACATTGCAAAAAAAAGTGGAAAAAAAAGTTAATAAAGATCATTTAACCCCTTCCCTAATAAAAGTTTGAATCACCCCCCTTTTCTCAATTAAAAAAAAACTGTGCAAATAAAAATAAACATATGTGGTATCACCGCATGCGTAAATGTCCGAACTATAAAAATAGATCATTAATTAAACCGCACAGTCAATGGCGTACACGCAAAAAAATTCCAAAGTCCAAAATAGCATATTTTTGGTCCCTTTTCATACCATAAAAAATGAATAAAAAGCGATCAAAAAGTCTGATCAAAACAAAAACGGTAGCAATAAAAACTTCAGAACACGGTGCAAAAAATTTGCCCCGTACATGGAAAAATAAAAAAGTTATAGGGGTTTGAATAGGACAATTTAAACGTATACATTTTCCTGCATGTAGTTATGATTTTTTTCAGAAGTAATACAAAATCAAACCTATATAAATAGGGTATCATTTTAACCGTATGGACCTACAGAATAAAGATAATGTGTCATTTTTACCGAAAAATGTACTGCGTAGAAACCAAGGCCCCCCCAAAAGTTACATAATGGCGTTTTTTCTTCCATTTTGTCGCACAATGATTTCTTTTTACGTTTTGCCATAGCTTTTGGGGTAAAATGCCTGATGTCATTACAAAGTAGAATGGGTGGTGCAAAAAAAAAAAAGCCATCATATGGACTTTTAGGTGCAAAATTTAAAGTGTTATTTTTAGAAGGTGATGAGGAAAAAGCGAAAATGCAAAAAGGGGTACTCCGCGCCTAGACATCTTATCCCCTATCCAAAGGATAGGGGATAAGATGTCAGATCGCGGGGGTCCAGCTGCTAGGGACCCCCAGGATCTCGGCTGCAGAACCCACCTCAACGGCTTCAAGCAATGCTGGAGGCTTTAATACATAATCCCAGCCTGGATTTTTCTTTTCCATGTGCATAACCTTACATTTATCAGTTATCTGCCACTTCCCAGCCAAAACCTCCAACCTATCCAGATCCATTTGTAACAGTGCACTGTCTTCTATTGCGTTTACCAATTTACAGAGTTTAGTATCATCTGCAAAGATTGCTACTTTACTATTCAACCCCTCTACAAGGTCGTTAATGAATATATTAAATAGGACAGGACCCAAGACGGACCCCTGTGGTACCCCATTAGTAACAGTCACCCAATGAGAATAAGTACCATTAATAACCACCCTCTGTTTTATATGGCACCATATCAAATACTTTGGAAAAATCCAGATATATGACATCCAGCGATTCCCCCTGGTCCATTCTGGAGCTCACCTTCTCATAAAAGCTGATCAGGTTAGTTTGACAGGACCAATCCCTCATAAAGCCATGCTGATATGGAGTCATACATTTATTTTTATCAAGATACTCCTAAATAGCATCTCTTAGAAAACCCTCAAAAAATTTGCATACAATGGAGGTTAAACTAACAGGTCTATAACTCCCGGGGTCACTATTTGACCCCTTTTTTAACCCCTTAAGGACCAAGCATTTTTTTATTTTTGCACTTTCGTTTTTTCCTCCTTACCTTTTAAAATCATAACCCTTTAAATTTTGCACCTAAAAATCCATATGAGGGATAATTTTTTTTGCGACACCACTTCTACTTTGTAATGACATTAGTCATTTTACCAAAAAATCTATGGCGAAACGGAAAAAAAATAATCATTGTGGGACAAAATTGAAGAAAAAACACAATTTTGTAAATTTTGGTAAAAAATGACACTTTATCTTTATTCTGTAGGTCCATATGTTTAAAATGATACACTACTTATATAGGTTTGATTTTGCCGTACTTTTAGAAAAAATCATAACTACATGCACGAAAATTAATACATTTAAAATTGTCCTCTTCTGACCCCTATAACTTTTGAATTTTTTCGTGTACGGGGTGGCATGAGGGCTAATTTTTGGTGCCGTGAAGTCTTAATCGGTACCATTTTATTCCTTTTTTTATGGTATAAAAAATTACCAAAAATACACTATTTTGGACTTTGGAATTTTTGGGCGTGTACGCGATTGACCGTGCGTTTTAATTTACGATCGGTTTTTATAGTTCGGACATTTACACAGGAGGCAATACAGAGGCCAGATGAGTTCTAATTAGCATGAAACCATTGGTGTTTACCTCTGAGCCCACGTCTACCTCCTCACCCTCATTCCTTCCATGTGCCTTCCCTGACTCAGCGATGGACGCCAAATTTGGTAAAAGGGGGGTGATTGAAACTTTTAATAAGGAAGGGGTTAATGTGTGTGTTTTAAAACTTTTTTTTAACTTTTTTTTTTTACACTTTTAGTCCCCTCAGGGGACTTTTAGGAGGAATCATTTGATACCTCATACAGATCAATGGGATTACATACAATCCCATTGATCTGTGTGCTCTCCGCTCGACTGACAAAGCCTGGTCCTGCCAGGCTTTATCATTCTGAGAACTGGAGCCACCGCAGCAGGAGAGGTAAGCCCTCAGGCTACCTCCGTAGTGGATCGCCCCCCCACGATCGCGCTGCGGGGGGGCGATCTACCCCACTTGACCACCAGGGACTGGAAACAGGCATCTTTAGATGCCGCTGTCAACTTTGACAACGGCGATCTAAAGGGTTAATAGCCAGTCACATGTCGGCTATTAACGCCGGCGCCCAGCTACAGGAATCAGCTGGGGGCCAGCCGGTATAATGCGGGCTAGAGTCGGGAGCCCGCGTCATACCAAGTTAACGGCCATTGGACGAGTACAGACGTCCATGGTCGTTATGGGGTTAAATATATTTGCACCACATTTGCCGTGTGCCAGTCCTGGGGAACAGTCCCTGTCACTATAGAGTCCATGAATATTACAAATAAGAGTCTGTCTATTACACTACTTAATTCCTTTAGAACACTGGGGTGAATGCAATCTGGACCTGGTGATTTGTCTATTTTGATTTTTTGTAGGCGGCACTGTACTTCTTCCTGGGTTAGACAGGTGACCTGCACTTCTTCCTGGGTTAGACAGGTGACCTGAACCGTGGAATTTACCTTATCTTGCTGTATTTCACCGGACATTTCATTTTCCTCAGTGAATACAGTGGAGATGATTTTTTTTAATATATTTGCTTTTTCCTGATCCCAATTTACAATTCCTTCCTCATCATTTTTTAAAGGGCCTACACTTTCATTTTTAACCTTTTTGCTATTTATAAAGTTAAAGAACATTTTTGTGGCTTTTATCTTTTTTTATGTATTTTAAATTTCTCTCTATAGCTTTTTAATGCTTCTTCACTGCCGTCCTGTTTTAGTAGTTTAAATGCTTTATTTTTGTCATTTATTGCCCCCTTAACGTTCTTATTCATCCATATTGGTTTTCATTTATTTCTTACCCTTTTATTCCCATAAGGTATATACATCTTACAGTGAATTTAAGATATTTTTAAAAGTCTCCCATTTAGTGTCAGTATTCTTGTTTTTGAGGACATTATCCCATTTTATATTGTTAAAAAGGTACTCCGGTGGAAAACTTTTTTTTTTTTTTTTAACCCCTTAAGGACTCAGGGTTTTTCCGTTTTTGCACTTTCGTTTTTTCCTCCTTACCTTTTAAAAATCATAATCCTTTCAATTTTCCACCTAAAAATCCATATTATGGCTTATTTTTTGCGTCGCCAATTCTACTTTGCAGTGACATTAGTCATTTTACCCAAAAATGCACGGCGAAACGGGAAAAAAAATCATTGTGCGACAAAATCGAAAAAAAAACGCCATTTTGTAACTTTTGGGGGCTTTTGTTTCTACGCAGGGCAAATTTCGGTAAAAATTACACCTTATCATTATTCTGTAGGTCCATATGGTTAAAATGATACCCTACTTATATAGGTTTGATTTTGTCGCACTTCTGGAAAAAATCATAACTACATGCAGGAAAATTTATACGTTTAAAAATGTCATCTTCTGACCCCTATAACTTTTTTATTTTTCCACGTATGGGGTGGTATGAGGACTCATTTATTGCGCCGTGATCTGAAGTTTTTATCGGTATGATTTTTGTTTTGATCGGACTTTTTGATCACTTTTTATTCATTTTTTAATGGTATAAAAAGTGACCAAAATACGCTTTTTTGGACTTTGGAATTTTTTTGCGCGTACGCCATTGACCGTACGGCTTAATTAATGATATATTTTTATAGTTCGGACATTTACGCACGCGGCGATACCACATATGTTTATTTTTATTTTTTTTACACTGTTTTATTTTTTTTATGGGAAAAGGGGGGTGATTCAAACTTTTATTAGGGAAGGGGTTAAATGACCTTTATTAACACTTTTTTTTTTACATTTTTTTTGCAGTGTTATAGGTCCCATAGGGACCTATAACACTGCACACACTGATCTCCTATGCTGATCACTGGCATGCATTAACACGCCTGTGATCAGCATTATCGGCGCTTGACTGCTCCTGCCTGGATCTCAGGCACGGAGCAGTCATTCGTCGATCGGACACCGGGGAGGCAGGTAAGAGCCCTCCCGGTGTCCGATCAGCTGTTCGGGATGCCGCGATTTCACCGCGGCGGTCCCGAACAGCCCGACTGAGCAGCCGGGTCACTTTCACTTTCACTTTAGAAGCGGCGGTCAGCTTTGACCGCCGCTTCTAAAGGGTTAATACCGCACATCGCCGCGATCGGCGATGTGTGGTATTAGCCGCGGGTCCCGGCCGTTGATTAGCGCCGGGACCGACGCGATATGATGCGGGATCGCGGCGCGATCCCGCTTCATATCGCGGGAGCCGGCGCAGGACGTAAATATACGTCCTGCGTCGTTAAGGGGTTAATGAACTGGTGCCATTATTATCTGATTTGCTGCCTTGTTTATTTGCCTCAGTAATTGATCTTCTGTCTCTTCCATTATGTTTGGTGGCTTATAGCAAACCCCTATCAGAATTTTTTTATCCTTATCTCCATATATTTCTACCCATAATGACTCCACATTATCATTACCCTCCCGTATATCCTCCTGTAGTGCGGCCTTCAGACTTCATTTAACATAAAGACAAACTCTTCCCCCTTTCAGTTTTGTCCGATCCTTCCTGAATAGACTATAACCCTGTATGTTGACTGCCCAGTCACAGCTATCCTCCAACCAAGTCTCTGTTATACCCACTATGTCATAATCCTCCTCATTTCCACGTTTTCAACTCCAGTTCATCAGTTTTATTGGTCATACTTCTGGCCTTAGTCAACATGCAATTCAATGGCGTATGTTTTTTTTTCTTCCTATGACGCCTATCCCTATTAACTATTCTAACCTCTCCCTTCCCAGTCCCTAGTTTAAACACTCCTCCAACCTTCTAGCCATCTTCTCCCCAAGCACAGCTGCACCCTCCCCATTGAGGTGCAGCCCATCCCTATGGTAGAGCCGGTATCCGACAGCGAAGTCGGTCTAGTTCTCCATGAACCCAAACCCCTCCTTCCTACACCAGCTTCTGAGTTACTTGTTTACATCCCTAATCTCCCGCTGCCTCTCTGGTGTGGCTCGTGGTACAGGTAATATTTCAGAAAATATTACCTTGGTGGTCCTTGCCTTAAATGGGCACTGTCAGATACAAAAACGTTTGATATGTTGTAAAGCAGGAAAAACCATTGGGTATTGCAATTTCTTTCATTAAAAAAATTTCAGTATTTCATACTGAAAAAGCCAGTCAAACAGCTGCCCCCTGGCCTGCTTGGACACATACTAGTCCTACTGTGTCCATGCGTCATCAACTATGTCATGGACACACTTCCTTGATTGACGGCTGTGAGCGCAGGGCTCACAGCTGGAGGAAAAATCCTCCCACTGTCAGCTTGCGTCCCGCTACTGTCAGTGAGGACAAGCTGGGAGTTCTAGTTTTGCTAATGCTAGGGGAGATGTGAGCAGACAGCATACTGAGGGAGGGGGCGGAGACCTGCACAGTAAGGCCACACCTCCTCCCTTTGAGAGGAATTCAGACTAGTGATCTAAATTAAAAGTGTAATAAAAAAAAAATAAAGGTGCTAGAAACATAATTAGATGTACATGGTCAGGATTAGGTACTGAGTGATCTATTAAAAAATGTTTTTTTTTTTTTTTTTGTTGGATCTGTCGGGTACACTTTAAGCTTGCGGCCTTAGTCCCTGAAATAATTTTTAAGGACACTCCACCTACCACTTACTTTGTCATTGGTGCCAATATGTACCATGACTGCTGGGTCCTCTCCAGCCCCACCCAGCAACCTGTCAACCCGATGCGTGATGTGCCGAACTCGAGCACCAGGAAAACAATACACTGTTTGGCAATCCCGTTCTTTGTGACAGATCGCCCTTTCTGTCCTCCTAATAATTCAGTCCCCCACTACTAGTACCTGTCTGGCCTACCCTGCACTCCTCCATCCCTTCTTACTATAGCAGACACCCCCTTGGCGGTCAGAGGCAGAGTCCTGCTGCAGTACTGAAATGGCATCCCCCTCATCTGCCAACCGGGCAAACTTGTTGGGGTGTGCCAGTTCAGGACTAGCCCTCCGGACACTTTTCCCTCTACCCCATTTTCTAACTGTAACCCAGCTAACTGCCTGACTGTCATGCACCTCCATCCTTCCATCCTACCCCACCTCTACCCCAGAGAGTACTTGGTCAGTGAGCAGGAGACTCCTCTCCAAGTTGTCAATGCGTCTGGGATCTGGGCTTCCAAATGAACAACTCGCACACATCTTGCACAACAATATGCACCCTCAAACTGCTGTTCAAGGATTGCATACATTGTGCAAGATGAACACTAGACTGCATTTTCCAACATGGAGGCCATACTAGATTTGGGGATTGCAAAAATTAACAGTAAAAAAACAATAAAATATTTCATTTCAAACTCCCTGAATTTAAATACCCTTACTTATAAGTCCCTCTCACTTTTATACTTCCACTCACTTGTATACTTCACACTCTTGTATACAGACACACAATCGCTAGCTCAAACAATCGCTTAGTGTACTTGCTTTTATATTTATCACAAACCACCTCTCTCTTCCACTGCCTGGAAGTGAATGCAAAGGGAGAAATCTTGATTATATTAGCTGTGCTCCCCCAGTCCCACACCACTCCTGGATAAAGCCTCTCCCAGCGAAACACGTCAGAGGTTTGGTGTGGAGCTGTGATGAGTGCTGATCACTGCATGAGTCTGCTGCTACATTTCATTTTACTTCTTCTCTCCAGGTGCTGTTTGCAAACTAGCAAACCCATTACCTGGTTGCACTACTGCACTTCATTTCAATCTGAGCCTTGTTGGTTTGTCTGTTACCCCAATTGGGGAGCTGTTTAGCTGTTTATGTATATATATATATATATATATATATATATATATATATATATATATATATACTGGCACTATAGAACTTTCCTATAAATAAATAAATATATATATATATATATATATATATATATATATATATATATATATATATATACCACCACCGTTACACCATTAGGAAGAAAAAACAAGATCTCCCTGTGGCTAAACATTTTAGCGACCTGGGACATACGGAAAAGGACCTCCGCTTCATGCTGCTTGACCATGTCCCCCCCTCAAAAAAGGAGGGGACAGGGTGAGTCACCTGAAGAGGAGGGAGATAAATTGGATTAACACCCTTCAAGCTCTAAAACCTAAAGGAATGAATGTGGAGTTTAAAATCAATCACAAGATCTGTAACTTGTGAATGTCTGTGTTAAAATGCTCAGGATTGTACTCTGTATCCAAGACTGATGTGGAAGTTGGTTTATATATTTTAATGTTTAACTTTTATTTAGTCATTTTCTTCACACCTGTCTCTTCTGTCTTTCAGAGGATGGTGGATTATTGGGGTGTGTGAAGCCAGATGACACTCTGTTGGAGCGACTCGACCGGGCATTGACATCCGAGACGGCCATTATACATTTTTAAGAACCTCCCTCACTATTAAAACCCTGCTGCAGCATATACCTACATGAACGCTTTAGGTGGAACAGAGGATGCATGGACATCACCATGGAGACGAGCACACTAGGAAGGCGTTCCCCGTCAGGTAGGGGCGGGGTCACGCCAAGCCAGGTCTCCTGGTATGCAGGGACGGTAACTGCTTCTGCCCCGGCACATCGCGGGAAGGTCTGCTCATCCTGGGTGAGTGTCCGCACTTTCCACGCTGCACTGGGATACTCAGATCTACCTGATATTTCACTATGCCTAAAATGTCTACAGCAAGGGAAACTTACCATCAAGCAAGATGGCACAGAACCACTGGACACCCACGGTACGCATGCGCTTACAGACGCCGCGGGTTGCCACAGCAACGCAACACGCCAGTTCCTGTAACAGACCGGAAACTTGGCCCGATCCGGAATAGATGCCTGACTGAGCGTTCCACGGAGGTAGTCTGGTGACACAAACATCGTAACCGCCTCCTCTCGAGTGCGGAAGTACACAGGACTAATCATTTTATATCTAAGTGCACTCACTGTAAGTTATGTGATTTTTTACACTTTTGTATATTTGCATGATGCCGGCTCCCTAATGTTGTTGATGTTTATTTTTGTTGACTGTATTTTATTTTATTTATTGTCCAATTAATGTACTGTAAATGTTCACATGACACACACTATTTATACTGAGCACTTTCAATCATTTGCTGCTTGACAATGGCTGCGAGAGGCAGCCGAAACGTCGCCTCTGATGATGGGTGAATAAAGACCACAATTTTTTTTCACCAAAGTACCTGTGTGCTGCTATTTTTCTTTTTTCTATATATATATATATATATATATATATATATATATACTACCTGAGTACCCGGCGTTTTTCCTTCCTAATCCTTGTTGGGGGGGGGGGGGGGAAATAAACAAAGGAGGAAGCTTTTGTTGTCATATCCTCATATATTGTTGTCATATCCCGACCTACTATCCCGTCATCATATCCCGACCTCCTATCCCGACCTCCTATCCCGTCCTCCTATCCCGTCCTCCTATCCCGTCCTCCTATCCCATCCTCTTTTCCCGTCCTCCTTTCCAGTCCTCCTTTCCCGTCCTCCTATCCTGTCCTCCTATCTCATCCATCTATCCCGACCTCCTATCCCGACCTCCTATCCCAGTCCTCCTATCCCGGTCCTCCTATCCCGGTCCTCCTATCCCGGTCCTCCTATCCCGTCCTCCTATCCCAACCTCCTATCCCAACCTCCTATGTCGACCTCCTATCCCGACCCGTAATATGTGTACCAGTTATTGAAATATCTTCAGCCGTATGGAAGTTATGTGGGAACATACATTTCCCATTGATTTGCATGGGACTTTAAACAAAAACCCCGACCCTCACAAATGGGGGTAGTTAAGGGTTAATTTAACTATCCTATATTTTAAGTGGACATGTAAGTAACATATGACCAAGTATTATCGAAATATCTCCAGCCGTTTGGAAGTTATGCAGTAACATTTATTTCCCATTGACTTGTATGGGACATTAAACATAAACCCCGCCCCTGGCAAATGGGGGTGAGTAAGGGTTAAATCACCTATCCTATGTTTGTTGTAGACATATAAGTAACATGTGTGCCAAGTTTCATGTTAATATCTTTAGCCGTTTGGACGTGATGCTGGAACATACACACATACATACATACACACACACACACGTTGAGTTTTATATATATATATATATATATATATATATATATATATATATATATATAGATAGATAGATAGATAGATAGATAGATAGATATAGTGCTGCTCGCAAATTTTATTTGCGAATGTCGCATATTCGCGAATTTGCTAATATTCGCGAATATAGCACTATATATTCGCAATTACAAATATTCATATTTTTTTTCTTTTTTTTTTCACAGTACACATCACAGTGATCATCCCTCTCTGTTTCCAGCTTGTGTGGTGTAAAGAAGACTCTAATACTACTGTCTTTCGCATATGCTAATTTTTGCATGTGCGAATTCTTGCTTATGCAAATTTTTGCATATGCTAATTTTCGCAAATGCAAATTATCGTGTATGCAAATTTTTGCATATGCGAAAATAAAACGTGAATATTACGAATATGCGAATTTAGCGAATATATGACGAATATTCGTCCATATATTCGCGAAATATCGCGGATTCGAATATGGCCTATGCCGCTCAACACTATATATATATATATATATATATATATATATATATATATATATATGTATATATATATATATATATATATATATATATATGTATATATATATATATATATATATATATATATATATATATATACCTTGTCTACTTGACCATTAACTTTTTTCCTTCTGTATCATTATTATCTCACAGACATCCATTTTACTACCTTATCAGGACTTCCATCCCATTATCCTTGTGGAAATATGTATTTTTCCACTTTGTGCGATCCCTTATATGTGTTTTTGATATTTTTTTGCACATGAATAAAGATGTACTGATTCATTCTATATATTACTATGTCTGGAGGTTTTCTTTGTATGTTTGAACAGCTGTAGGTGTATAAAATTAGTACATTGTTACGTCTGCTACAGTCTTCAGCATATTCAGCCTTTGGCTGTAAATCTGTCACTCAACTCAGCAGTAGACAGGACAGAATCCTCTGCATCACATATGCAACATGGGAGCACAAAGTAAGAGCATGTACTGATATTTACCAGTGATTGATGCATCTCCATAGGAATGCATCAATCAGTGTTTTCGGCGATTGAATGCTCAAGCCTGGATCTCAGGCTTGAAGCATACATTTGGCGATCGGACTGCAGGAAGGAAGGTAAGAGGCCTTCCTCCTGTGCTACAGCTGTTCGGGATGCCGCAATTATACCGCGGCGATCCCGAACAGCTCCCTGAGCTAGCCGGGCACTTTTACTTTCACTTTTAGTCGCGCGGCTCAGCTTTGAGTGCACGGCTAAAGGGTTAATAGCACGCGGCACCGCGATCAGTGCCGCACGCTATTAGCGGCAGGTCCCGGCTTCACTATGACACCGGGCCCGCCATGATATGATGCGGGGTTACCCCGCGTTATATCACGGGAGCGGGACTAGGGGAGTAAGTTTACGCCCTTGGTCCTTAACAGGTTAAAGTAGTAATATAAAACAAAACCTACATAAATTAGGTATCCTTATAACCATAGGAATAAGGTGTCATTTTTACAGAAACGGAAGCCCTTAAAAGTTACAAAATGGAATTTTTTTAAATTTCACTCCATAGATAGTTTTTTTGTTTCGCTGCAGATTATGTTAGAAAATAAGTGATGTAATTGCAAAGTACAATTGGTGATGCAAAAAACAAGCCTTTATACTGGTCTGTAGGTACTCAATTGAAAGCCTTATGATTTTTAATAGGAGAGGAAGAAAAAATTAATGTGGTGCTGTGTGGCGTCCATTGCTGCCCCAGCACTGTTTCTGTGGGGAGGTGTGGCCCAGGGACTGGTTTGAGTGGCATTGGGGCTGCCCTGCCAGTGGGTTGTTCCCCCTATGGGCACTGGTATTGGGACGGTGGTGGTCGCCACTCAGTTCTGCACCATTTTATGTTACAGATGTTGGGACCAGCTACTTATAGGTGGCCGAGACGTGGCTAGCGGGCTTGCACTTCATGATCATAAAGTACACTAATGACCTGTTAGTTTAATAAATGTTGCTGAGAAGCCTTAGATTAAGGTGCATGTTGTGGATGTGCGGCCATGTCTTTTTTTTCTGTAGTTGAATTCACATTATGTTTTCTAACCCCCTCTTTTTTTGTTTTCACTTGGTCGTCACTCTGCCCCTCCCACTTAGCCCAGGCCTATATAAACTAACAGGAAGCTGCATTAGGAGCACATGGTGAGTAAGCTTTTTACATCTGTTTACTCTGGTGTGGTGTCTGTGGGGAGGCGTGGCCCAGGGACTGGTTTGAGTGGCATTGAGGCTGCTCTGCCAGTGGGTCGTTCCCCCTATGGGCACTGGTGCTGGGGCGGTGGTGATTGCCACTTACGGCTGCACCATTTTATGCTAGGGATGTTAGGGATCTGTTACTTACAGGTGGCTGTGACGTGGCTATCAGGCTTGCACTTCATGATCATAAAGTACACTAATGACCTGTTAGTTTAATAAATGTTGCTGAGAAGCATTAGATAAAGGTGCATGTTGTGGATGTGCGGCCGTGTCTGTTTTTTTCTCTAGTTGAATTCACTTTTTTTTTTTTATGAACTGGTGCCAGAAAGTTTAATGAACTGTTGCCAGATTTTTAAATCTGATTAAAAAATCGTAATCCTTCCAGTACTTATTAGCAGCTGTATAGTACAAAGGAAATTATTTTTTTATTTCTTTTTTGTCACCTCTGTCTGTGTCAGGAACTGTCCAAAGCAGCATAGGTTTGCTACAGGGATTTTCTCCTGCTCAGGACAGTTCCTGACATTGCCAGAGGTGTCGGCAGAGAGCACTTTGTACAGACAGAAAATAAATCCAAAAAGAAAAGAACTTCCTCTGTAGTATACAGCTGCTAAAAAGCACTGGAAGGATTAAGATAGATTTTAGTAGAAGTAATTTACAAATCTGTTTAACTTTCTGGCACCAGTTGATTTGAAAAAAATAAAATAAAAATAATAATAATAAAATAAATGTTTTTCACCGGAGTACCCCTTTAAGATGAAAATGGGCCTTAAGGTGTTAACTATACCACATCAGTGGTGCCAGATTTTTAAAACAGCAGTTACTGTTAAAAATATGACACAATTGTACACTGCTTGTCTATTCCTGGATAACCCCTTTAAGAAGCAAGCAAGGATACATGTTTCCTTGTTTAAGCAATCATTTTATCACTTGAATTTGATCAGAACCTATCAATAACAGCTGGCCATACTCTCTATTTGAAGCTAATAGTTATTGGAATTGGTAACTTTTATTAAAAGAAAAAGCTTTAAAAAATTTGCACAGCAGTCTCATTTTGAAACACCAAGACATGTTACTATGGCAACTAAGTGTATCACATAAGTCTAGCATTTCAAAAAAACACATAGACAATCTGACCTTCTGATTTGTTTAACCTCAAAGATAATTGCAGATATTAACAAGACACCAGACTGCTTACAGCTCCCTAGATTTCTACCAAACTGATATTAATCAGTGTTATGTCTGAGTGAAGATGTTTGAAGTAGTATTGTCTACATGTCAGACTGGATATTACACAAACATTCTAGAAAAAGGTATGAATGAAGAATGATAAAAAGTCTTATGTCTGTATGTTTTATGTCTATAATAAGGATTTGGACTCACACATTCATATTATGGTTCTGTACAGCCTTCCAGTTGTACTGAGCCACTACAAGGCACCCAAAGATGACCTTGATGACCTTCTGCTCTGGACCCTCTTGTCTGGCATCCTGCTTGTCACCATCTTCTCCCTCCCTTCTGCTCTATAGAAGGTGCTTGCGCTGTATCCTGGCCAGGCCCGTCGCTACCGGACCGGCAAACCAAGCAATTGCTTGGGGCCCCGAGCTGGCTGGGGGGCCCCGAGCAGAGCCGGTGCTTGCCCGTCCTGTAGCGACGGGGCACTTCGGGGGGCCCGCACATTTCACCAAAATTACATTTTTTGGGGGGGCGCGGACCCCTTAAGAAACAAAGCAGGGCCGGCACTGGATAGGTCAGGGGATGATTGGAGTAGAGACGTCACGTACCCCATGCAGGCACGCATGTCTACGCCAATCACCTGACCTGTCCCTGCTTGCATCCCCGCGGGAACCTCCAGCATCCTACGTGCAGTGACCGGAGCAACAGCAGACTCCCGCCTCTGCAACGATCCCCGGCAGGGTAAGTAAACTGGTGCGGGGGGCCGGGGGGGGGGGAATTGTATGGTTGTCAGGGGACTGCAATGGTGATGAGAGGTGTGTGTGTGTGGTCTATGTGTGTGGTCTGTGTGTGTGGGGGGGTGTTATGGGGGTCATGAGAGATGCAGGGGGGGTGTTATGGGGGTCATGAGAGATGCAGGGGGGTGTTATGGGGGTCATGAGAGATGTAGGGGGGGTGTTATGGGGGTCATGAGAGATGCAGGGGGGTGTTATGGGGGTCATGAGAGATGCAGGGGGGGTGTTATGGGGGTCATAAGAGATGCAGGGGGGTGTTATTGGGGTCATGAGAGATGCAGGGGGTGTTATGGGGGTCATGAGAGATGCAGGGGGGTGTTATGGGGGTCATGAGAGATGCAGGGGGTGTTATGGGGGTCATGAGAGATGCAGGGGGGTGTTATGGGGTCATGAGAGATGCAGGAGGGGTGTTATGGGGGTCATGAGAGATGCAGGAGGGGTGTTATGGGGGACATGAGAGGTGCCCCCCCCCCCCCCTGCACCTCTCCTCATAACCCCCCCCCCCCCCCGGTTATAATAGTGATGAGGAGAGGTGTGGGGGGGAGTTATAGTAATGATGAGGAGAGGTTTGGCGGGGGGTTATGGGGATGATGAGGACACAGAGGATAAGAGGGGGTGTATATGTATATATGATGTGTATGCATGTGTGGCAGTATTGTATTCAGTGGATATAGTGTGAAGCAGCATTATATTCAGGGTACATTGTGTGGCAGCATTATATTCAAGGTACAGTGTGTGGCAGTATTATATTCAGGGTACAGTGTGTGGCAGTATTATATTCAGGGTACAGTGTGTGGCAGCATTATAGTCAGGGTACAGTGTGTGGCAGCATTATAGTCAGGGTACAGTGTGTGGCAGTATTATATTCAGGGTACAGTGTGAGGCAGCATTATATTCAGGGTACAGTGTGTGGCAGCATTATATTCAGGGTACAGTGTGTGGCAGAAGATGGAGCTGGAGGAAGACCTGGTCTCTGGACTCAAGTCAGAAGACGTCACTCAGGTCACTGATATCATTGTGTATTCTCCTGACTGTCCCATCAGAACTGTAGTCACTTGTAAGTTCTGCAGTGATGATGGGTAAAACTGTGTCCAATCTGTGTCTCTTCAGCTGTTACAAAACTACAACTCTCATTGCAAGAGGCTCTCCAGAATGATGGGAGTTTTAGCTTTCCAACAGCTGGAGAACCACATTTTTTTGGTGGGGGTCTCAGCAGTCAAACCCCCACCAAAAAAAATGGCCCTGGGGGGGTGTCTGGACAGGGGGTATGGGTGGGGAACACTGCCTACCTAATGTGGGGGGAACACTGCCTACCTAATGTGGGGGAACTCTGCTGCACCTAATGTGGGGGGAATACTGCTGCACCTAATGTGCGTCGTATTGACGTTCGCTCACGTTGCTCTCCCAGAATTCAAGGGCCGGCGTTACTATGTCCTGACGCCGGCCCTAGAGCGTGACGTGCGTCAACATCAAAGGGGGGGGAGTTCCATGTCCATTTTGCTTGGCGCCCCCAAATTCCTTCAAACGGCCCTGCTCCTGGCAAAGGCGTACAGAATTTTTTCTTTCTTAACCAACAACTTTTTGCCCCAGACTATTTAACCTCTTAACCCCTTAAGGACTCAGGGTTTTTCAGTTTTTGCACTTTCGTTTTTTCCTCCTTACCCCTTAAAAATCATAACCCTTTCAATTTTCCACCTAAAAATCCATATTATATCTTATTTTTTGCGTTGCCAATTCTACTTTGCAGTGACATTAGTCATTTTACCCAAAAATGCACGGCAAAACGGGAAAAAAAATCATTGTGCGACAAAATCGAAGAAAAAACACCATTTTGTAACTTTTGGGGGCTTCCGTTTCTACGCAGTGCATATTTCGGTAAAAATTACACCTTATCATTATTCTGTAGGTCCATACGGTTAAAATTATACCCTACTTATATAGGTTTGATTTTGTCGCACTTCTGGAAAAAATCATAACTACATGCAGGAAAATTTATACGTTTAAAAATTTCATCTTCTGACCCCTATAACTTTTTTATTTTTGCACGTACAGGGCGGTATGAGGACTCATTTTTTTGCACCGTGATCTGAAGTTTTTATCGGTATGATTTTTGTTTTGATCAAACTTTTTGATCACTTTTTATTCATTTTTTAATGGTATGAAAAGTGACCAAAAATGCGCTTTTTTTGACTTTGGAATTTTTTTGCGCGTACGCCATTGACCGTGCGGTTTAATTAATGATATATTTTTATAGTTCGGACATTTACGCATGCAGCAATACCACATATGTTTATTTTTTTTTTTACACTGTTTTATTTTTTTTTATGGGAAAAGGGGGGTGATTCAAACTTTTATTAGGGAAGGGGTTAAATGACCTTTATTAACACTTTTTTTAAACTTTTTTTTGCAGTGTTATAGGTCCCATAGGGACCTATAACACTGCACACACTGATCTCTCATCCTGATCACAGGCGTGTATTAACACGCCTGTGATCAGTGTTATCGGCGCTTGACTGCTCCTGCCTGGATCTCAGGCATGGAGCAGTCATTCGCCGATCGGACACCGAGGAGGCAGGTAGGGGCCCTCCAGCTGTCCTGCAAGCTGTTCGGGACACCGCGATTTCATCGCGGTGGTCCCGAACAGCCCGACTGAGCAGCCGGGTCACTTTCACTTTCACTTTAGAAGCGGTGGTCAGCTTTGACCGCCGCTTCTAAGGGGTTAATACCGCACATCGCCATGATCGGCGATGTGTGCTATTAGCTGCGGGTCCCGGCCGTTGATGAGCGCCGGGACCAACGCGATATGATGCGGGATCGCGGCGCGATCCCGCTTCATATCGCGGGAGCCGGCACAGGACGGATATATGGACAGGGTCAAACCAGTTTTATACTGGCTCATACGGGCTCACAGCTGCCTTAACCCCTTAATGACCAAGGACGTAAATTTGCGTCCTGGTGCTGCAGTACTTAGCTCACCAGGACGTATATTTACGTCCTGTACATTACCGCGAGCATCGGAGCGATGCTTGGATCATGCGTGGCTGGTCCCAGCTGATGATCGCATCCAGGGACCCGCTGGTAATGGCTGACATTCGCGATCGCGCGGATGTCCACCATTAACCCCTCAGATGCTGTAATCAATACAGATCACGGCATCTGCAGGAGTGCGGTCAGAAATATGGACGATCGGATCGTCCGCAGCGATCCAATCATCCAGAACAGTGCACGGAGGTCCCCTCACCTGCCTCCGCTGCCTTCCTCGAGTCTTCTGCTCTGGTCTGAGATTGAGCGGACCAGAGCAGAAGATGACTTATAACACTGATCAGTGATATGCCCTATGCATAGCACTGAACAGTATTAGCAATCAAAGGATTGCTATAAATAGTCCCCTATGGGGACTATTCAAGTGTAAAAATAAAAGTGTAAAAATAATGTGAAAAAAAACCCCTCCCCCCCCAAAAAATGAATACACATATTTGGTATCGCCACGTGCGTTAATGTCTAAACTATTAAAATATAATGTTATTGATCCTGTACGGTGAACGGCGTGAACGTTAAAAAAAGAAAGGTGCAATATTGCTGCTTAGTTGTCACATTTTATTTAAAAAAAGATATATAAAAAAAAATTATAAAAGTTTTATATAAACAAATGTGGTATCAATAAAAAGTACAGATCATAGCACAAAAAAATTAGCCCTCATACCACCGCTTATATGGAAAAATGAAAAAGTTATAGGTCGTCAAAATAGGAGGATTTTAAACATACTAATTTGGTTAAAAAGTTTGCAAAAGTTTGCTGGATTCCCCCCCCCCCCCCCCCCCCAATGTGAACGTACAGGGTACACTCACATGGGCGGAGGATTACAGTAAGTATCCGGCTGCAAGTTTGAGCTGCGTCAAATTTTCTGCCGTAGCTCAAACTGCCAGCGAGAAACTACTGTGAACCCCCGCCCGTGCGACTGTACCCTAAAAACACTACACTACACTAACACAAAATAAAATAAAAAGTAAAAAACACTACATATACACATACCCCTATACAACCCCCCTCCCCAATAAAAATGAAAAACGTCTGGTACGCCACTGTTTCCAAAACAGAGCCTCCAGCTGTTGCAAAACAACTACTCCCAGTATTGCCAGATAGCCGTTGACTATCCAGGCATGCTGGGAGTTTTACAACAGCTGGAGACACCCTGTTTGGGAATCACTGGCGTAGAATACCCCTATGTCCACCCCTATGCAAGCCCCTAATTTAGGCCTCAAATGCGCATGGCGCTCTCACTTTGGAGCCCTGTCGTATTTCAAGGCAATAGTTTAGGGCCACATATGGGGTATCGCCGTACTCGGGAGAAATTGGGCTTAAAATTTTGTGGGGTATTTTCTGCTATTACCCTTTTAAAAAATGTAAAATTTTTGGGAAAACAAGCATTTTAGGTAAAAAAAATATATATTTTTTTACATATGCAAAAGTCGTGAAACACCTGTAGGGTATTAAGATTCAAATTACCCCTTGTTACGTTACCCGAGGGGTCTAGTTTCCAAAATGGTATGCCATGTGTTTTTTTTTTGCTGTCCTGGCACCATAGGGGCTTCCTAAATGCGGCATGCCCCCAGAGTAAAATTCGCTTTCAAAAAGCCAAATGCGACTCCTTCTCTTCTGAGACCTGTAGTGAGCCAGCAGAGCACTTTTCACACCCATATGGGGTGTTTTCTGAATCGGGAGAAATTGGGCTTCAAATTTTGGGGGGTATTTTTTGCTATTACCCTTTTTAAAATTGTAAAAATTTTGGGAAACCAAGCATTTTAGGTAAAAAAAAATATATATTTTTTTACATATGCAAAAGTCGTGAAACACCTGTAGGGTGTTAAGGTTCACATTACCCCTTGTTACGTTCCCCGAGGGGTCTAGTTTCCAAAATGGTATGCCATGTGTTTTTTTTTTTGCTGTTCTGGCACCATAGGGGCTTCCTAAATGCGGCATGCCCCCAGAGCAAAATTTGCTTTCAAAAAGCCAAATGTTACTTCTTCTCTTCTGAGACCTGTAGTGCGCCAGCAGAGCACTTTTCACCCCCATATGGGGTGTTTTCTGAATCGGGAGAAATTGGGCTTCTAATTTTGGGAGGTATTTTCCGCTATTACCCTTTTTAAAAATGTAAACATTTTGGGAAAACAAGCATTTTAGGCAAAAATTTTTTATTTTTTTTTACATATGCAAAAGTCGTGAAACACCTGTAGGGCATTAAGGTTCACGTTACCCCTTGTTACGTTCCCCGAGGGGTCTAGTTTCCAAAATGGTATGCCATGTGTTTTTCTTTTTTGCTGTTCTGGCACCATAGGGGCTTCCTAAATGCGGCATGCCCCCAGAGCAAAATTTGCTTTCAAAAAGCCAAATGTGACTCCTTCTCTTCTGAGACCTGTAGTGCACCAGCAGAGCACTTTTCACCCCCATGCGAGGTGTTTTCTGTATCGGGAGAAATTGGGCTTCAAATTTTGGGGGGTATTTTCTGCTATTACCCTTTTTAAAAATGTTAAATTTTTGGGAAACCAAGCATTTTAGGTAAAAAAAATATATATTTTTTTTACATATGCAAAAGTCGTGAATCACCTGTAGGGTATTAAGGTTCACTTTACCCCTTTTTACGTTCCTTGAGGGGTCTAGTTTCCAAAATGGTATGCCATGTGTTTTTTTCTGCTGTCCTGGCACCATAGGGGCTTCCTAAATGCGGCATGCCCCCCAAAAACCATTTGTCGCTCCTTCCCTTCTGAGCCCTCTACTGCGCCCGCCGAACAATTAACATAGACATATGAGGTATGTGCTTACTCGAGAGAAATTGGGTTTCAAATACAAGTAAACATTTTCTCCTTTTTATCCCTTGCAAAAATTCAAAAATTGGGTCTACAAGAACATGCGAGTGTAAAAAATGAAGATTTTGAATTTTCTCCTTCACTTTGCTACTATTCCTGTGAAACACCTAAAGGGTTAATACACTTACTGAATGTTTTTTTGAATACTTTAGGGGGTGTAGTTTTTATAATGGGGTCTTTTATGGGGTATTTCTAATATGAAGACCCTTCAAATCCACTTCAAAACTGAACTGGTCCCTGAAAAATAGTGAGTTTGAAAATTTTGTGAAAAATTTCAAAATTGCTGCTGAACTTTGAAGCCCTATGGTGTCTTCCAAAAGTAAAAACTCATACATTTTATGATGCAAACATAAAGTAGACATATTGTATATGTGAACCCAAAAAAAATATATTTTGAATATCCATTTTCCTTACAAGCAGAGAGCTTCAAAGTTAGAAAAATGCAAAATTTTTATTTTTTTCATCAAATTTTGGGATTTTTCACCAAGAAAGGATGCAAGTTACCATAAAATTTTACCACTAAGTTAAAGTAGAATATGTCACGAAAAAACAATCTCGGAATCAGAATGATAACTAAAAGCATTCCAGAGTTATTAATGTTTAAAGTGACAGTGGTCAGAATTGCAAAAAACGCTCCGATCCTTAAGGTATAAAATGGCCTGGTCCTTAAGGGGTTAAGGTCAATATAGGCTTGGTCCTTAAGGGGTTAAAGGGGTACTCCTGTGAAAAACATTTTTTTAAATCAACTGGTGCCAGAACGTTAAACAGATTTGTAAATTACTTCTATTTAAAATGTTTAACCGTTCTAGTACTTATCAGCTGCTGTATGCTCCACAGGAAGTTATTTTAAATTTATTTTCTGTCTGACCACAGTGCTCTCTACTGACACCTGTGTCTGTCTCATTAACTGTCAAGAGCAGGAGCAAATCCCCATAGCTAACTTATCCTACTCTTGACAGTTCCTGAGACAGACAGTGTTGTCAGCAGACAGCACTGTGGTCAGACAGAAAATACATTTAAAAACAAAATAACTTCCTGTGGAGCATACAGCAGCTGATAAGTACTGGAAGGATTAAGATTTTTAAATAGAAGTAATTTACAAATCTGTTTAACTTTCTTGCAACAGTTGATTTAAAAAAAATGGAGTACCCCTTTAACTCCTTAACCATTTCAGGAAGCAAGGCATTCACGAACGCCCTGCAACCTGAGTCCTTAAGGACCTGGGGCGTACAGGTACACCCATGGAAATTTCGGTCCTCAGCGCTAGCCCGTCGGGGACCGGACAGGGATGCCTGCTGAAATATTCAGCAGGCATCCTGGCACATCGCCGAGGGGGGCCCTGAGATCACCAGAGTTTATCAGTGACTCTGAGTCATGCGGGTCTCTGGTGACCCGGCGACCTGGAAAATAAGGGGGATCAGAGCTATTCAAGACACCCCCAATCCCTCTATCCCTGCTTATTGGTCAATCAGAAGCGACCGACCAATAGCATATCGGGGGCGGGGGGGGGGTTAAAGCTCTGTTCCCCCACTCTGCCCACCCACGTTAGTCTGGGTAGTGTTGGGGAACTGTGCTGGGACCTGCTACTGTCAAGTGAGTTGTTGTCTAGCAACATCTGGAAGGCCACAGTTTACAGTGGTCTCTAAACTGTAGCCCTCCAGATGTTGCAAAACTACAACTCCCAGCATGCCTAGACAGCAGTTTGCTGTCTGGGCATGCTGGGATTTGAAATTTTGCAACATCTGGAGGGCCACAGTTTGGAGATCACTGTGTGATGGTCTCTTAACCGTGGCCCTCTAAATCTTGCAAAACTACAACTCCCAGCATGCACAAAAAGCAAATGGCTGTCTGGGCATGCTGGGAGTTATAGTTGTATGTATCCAGCTGTTGCATAACTACATCTCCCACCCAGGGGCGGATCCAGAGTCGAGTCTCGGGAGGGGCACTATTAGAGTATTTTGTGTTGGTGGACAGAAAACAAGGTGTTGCTTACGGAACTTACAATATTATTAAATGTATCATACAGTCCTAACCTTGTTTAAGACTCTTAGGCCATGTTCACGTCAGAATAATTAAGAATAATTATCAAATATACCAATTGCCACAGAATGGGAAAGTGCTAAAGAAGTTTTTACCATTTAAAACTACAGCTTCCAGTATGACCTAAGCAGTGGTGAGGGGATGCTGAGGGGATGTTGTTGTTTCACCCATCATTACTGCAGAACTTCTTCAGTGACTACAGCTCTGATGGGACACACACAGGAGGATACAGAATGATATCAGTGACTACAGGTGACGTCTTCTCTATAGTCTTTCCTTATCTAATTCAGATGATACATACCGCCGGGACTTGTTCCAGCTAAATGTTCTCTCTGCAGAACTTGATGCCCAGACGTCTCCTCACTATGTCAGCGGATTCTGATCCTCTATATGAAAACAATAATTATTATAATACTGCCAAACACTGTATTATTCGAATATAATACTGGCATATACCTTCTGAATATAATTCTGACACACTGTACCTCCTGAATATACAACACACTGTACCCTCTGAATATAATACCGCCACACACCGTACCCTCTGAATATAACACTACCACACACTGTGCCCTCTAAATTTAACACTAGCAAACACTGCACTCTCTGAATATAATACTACCACACACTGCACTCTCTGAATATAATACTACCACACCGTGCCCTCTAAATTTAATACTACCACACACTGCACTCTCTGAATAGAATTCTACCACACACTGCACTCTCTGAATATAATACTACCACACACTGTGCCCTCTAAATTTAATACTACCACACACTGGACTCTCTGAATAGAATACTACCACACACTGTAACCTCTGTATATAATACTACCCTACACTGCACTCTCTGAATATAATACTACCACACACTGCACTCTCTGAATATAATACTACCACACACTGTGCCCTCTAAATTTAATACTACCACACACTGCACTCTCTGAATAGAATACTACCACACACTGTACCCTCTGTATATAATACTACCACACACTGCACTCTCTGAATATAATACTACCACACACTGTACCCTCTAAATTTAATACTACCACACACTGCACTCTCTGAATATAACTTGCTGTGCAGTGCACCCTCTGAATAAAATACCCAAATGTATTGTGGCCCATAAAAAACTTACCACCCCAGAAATTCCTCATAATCTACAATATACTTCTGAAATGCAGAACACTCTGTGCCTTCACATATAGTAATAATGCCCCATCTTGTGCTCCTACATATAATAATTATGACCCGTCCTGTTCCCCCCCACATAATGCCCTGTGCCCCTGACATATATTGCCCCCTGTGCTGTGCCCTTCACATATAATTCCCCGTTCTTTGCCCCTCACATATAATGCCCCCATCATGCGTCCCTCACATATAATGCCCCCTGTGCTGTGCCCCTCACATATAATGCCCCCCGTGCCGTGCCCCTCACATATAATGCCCCCATCATGCGTCCCTCACATATAATGCCCCCTGTGCTGTTCCCCTCACATATAGTGTCCCCTGTGCTGTTCCCCTCACATATAATGCCCCCTGTGCCCCACACATATAATGCCCCCTGTGCTGTGCCCTTCACATATAATGCCCCCGTTATTTGCCCCTCATATATAATGCCCCCATCATGCACCCCTCACATATAATGCCCCATGTGAGACTGCCTAGGTTAGTGAATGGTGGAGCGGAAGCTTACAGCTTCGACTCCACCATTCTAGGGGGCGGGGGCAGAAATCTCGGGGGGGGGGGCAATTGCCCCGTTGCCCCCCAACCTGGATCCGCCACTGCTCCCAGCATGCCCTTTGGCGGTCAGTACATGCTGGGAGTTGTAGTTTTCCAACAGCTGGAGGCACACTGGTTGGAAAATACAGAGTAACTCAAGGTTTTCCAACCAGTGTGCCTTTAGCTGTTGCAAAAGGACAACTCCCAGCATGCACAGTCTGTCAGTGCATGTCGGGAGTTGTAGTTTTGCAACAGCTGGAGGTTTGACCTCCCCCCTCCACGGCCGGGTGTTTACAGTGAGTTTCCTGCTTCAAGTTTGAGCTGCTGCAAATTTTCTTCTGCAGCTCAAACTCCTAGCAGGAAACTCACCGTAAACCCCCGCCAGTGCGAATGTACCCTAAAAACACTACGCTACACAAAATAAAGGGTAAAACACTACATATACACACCCGTACACTGCCCCCCCCTCCCCCCCAATAAAAATGAAAAATGTCTTGTAGGGCAGTGTTTCCAAAATGGAGCAAAACAACAACTCCCATCATTTCCGGACAGCCACTGATTGTCCAGTCATGCTGGGAGTTTAGTAACAGCTGGAGGCACCCTGTTTGGGAATTACTGGAGTAGAATATTTTTGGTAGTGGACGCAATTGTAACGCTTGTGTCCGAGTCCACTACTATGCAAATCCATACTTTGGGCCTCAAATGCGCATGGCACTGTCCTATTTCAAGGTTACAGTTTAGCCTTGATAAAAGCCAAATGTAGCTCCTTCTCTTCTGAGCATTGTAGTTTGCCCACAGAGCACTTTACATCCACATATGGGGTATTTCCATGCTCAGAAGAAATGGGGTTACAAATTTTGGGGGGCATTTTCTCCTATTATTTCTCCTATTGTAAAAATGTAAAATTTGGGGGAAAAACTGCATTTTTGTGAAAAAAAATTTCATTTACACATCTGTGGGGTAGTATGCTACGTGTTTTTTTTTTTTTTTTTTTTTTTGCTGTTCTGGCACCATAGGGGTTTCCTAAATGCAACATGCCCCCCAAAAACCATTTCAGCAAAATTCACTCTCCAAAATCCCATTGTCGCTCCTTCTCTTCTGAGCACTCTACTGCACCTGCAGAACACTTAACATCCACATATGGGGTACTTCCTTACTTTAGAGAAATTGGGTTACAAATTTTGCAGGGATTTCCCTCCTTTTACCCCATGTAAAAATTGCAAAAATGGCTCTACAAGAACATGGCGTTTTTTCTTCAATTTTGTCGCACAATGATTTTTTTTTTCTGTTTCACAGTAGATCTTTGGGTAAAATGACTAATGTCATTAAAAAGTAGAATTGTTGGTGCAAAAACAAAGCCATCTTATGGATTTTTATGCTTATTTTTTATAAAAATTTTACTACTTACCTTTTTTTCTAACTCGAATTTTCAAAAATACCATAATTTTAAAACAAAGTAAATGTAATGCTAAAATACTGTATACTGTATAAAATTTTTTATGTACTGTATGTATGTCATAAATAGAGTCAAGCAAACTGAAGCCATCATCCCGGATTCAATCTGAACTATAAAGAGATTTGCGGCTTGCAAAACTTTCGAACATTGCTAGGTTATGTATGAAAAAATGCATGAATTTCCTCTTATTTTCATTTTAAGTCAGACAGCAACCCAGCAGTAGTAGCCTTCTGTTAGCAGGGAAGGCAAGGACTATTGTTATTGGCCCTCCCCAGCCTAAATAATGCCAGGCTGTAACTGGCTAGGCCCAGTCGTACCATTTTTGATGCTGTGGGCCTGTTGGTACTAGCATAAGCTGTTTTAGGGGCTAACGCTAAGCCCCAGCTTAGTGATGGATTCCATGCATGCTTACACTATAAAGCCTGTAAAATCTATTTTAAAAAAACACAACACATTTAAAACATTTTATTACAAAATATACTTCCGACAGCCCTCGCTAACCTTTTTATTTAAATTTAAAAAAAAACTCTGGTCACCGACATAGTCCAACAAATCCGAAGTAGTCCTATGCTTAAACGGATCTGAAACAAGAAAAGAAGAAAAACACGAAAAGGGAGTTAGAACATTTAGGAAGCTCTCCCCTGGGGAAGAGCACCTTTAAACCCTTGCGTTCCCAGACAGGGAGCCTCCAGCTGTTGCTTAACTACAACCCCCATCATTCTCAGACAGTCAAAGCCTGTCTGGGAATAATGAGGGTTATAGTTACACAACAATGAGCCTCCAGCTGGAGGATTTCTGTTGTTAAACTACAACTTTCATCATTCTCAAACACCCTTTGGTGTCTGGGAATGATGTAGGCTCGTTATTGCTAAACTACAATAGCGAGCTCCCTGTTTGGGAATGCACTGGCATAAAAGTTCTGTTCACATTATACATTTTTTACTTGTGTTCAGGGCTTCACACTCGTGCTCGTGGTTACCGCAATACATACGTACTTGTATGGAAAACATTACACTAAACCTAACGGTCAGATTTGTGCCCAATGACCGCGACGGAGGGCACACCTTTAGTGGGCAAAAGTGAACCAGGTAGGAATAAAAGGGTTTATAATCATGAACCAAAACCACAAAACCTTAACACGAACCCCCTCAATTTTAGCCTCTGAATTGAGACCGAAAATAAAGAATCTGCAAACTAGCTAGCCTAGTAATTGATGCCTGGAACCGAAGAGCTGTGGTAGACTTTTTTATTCTGTAATAAACGAATCGGCATTGAAACCAGTTCAAACTGACATACAAGCAGATAAATGCCTCTTTAACATACTTGCCTATGACATTGTGGTCACAGGGAAACCCATAGATACCTGTCAGGCATCGTATGAAACTGTCCGGTCCATGCTGTTAGGTGGCAAAAATAAACTGTTAGAAAGTGACACACAACACGCTACCTGACAGACCTTGGTGATGATAACCTTGAGGAGCCATATCTCCTGTACATCAACTACCCTTGAATAAGCAACTTGCCTGCCTAAACCATACCTTCGACTGACAAGTTTCCCACTCAAAGTAATCTAAGGAGTGACATCCTGCTGCGACTTACCAATCCTTTCATCGCCATCATGCCTGTAGACATGACCGTTCTTTGCGTAACCAACATACCCACAGACGTGGCAGTTCTGGATGTGAACCATCGTGCCTGTAGACTAAACAGATCTTGCGTACCATCATGCCTATGGATGTGTCAGGTCTTACGTAACCATTGTGGCTATGGATGTGAGGCTCTTTTTTTTATTTTTTTTTCAAACACCTGTGTGTCATGAAATTAATTCTGTGACACGTGCCCGTGACAATAACTTTGCAGTGTATCCTCCTGCAGGCGGAGCAGGTATGAAGGTTGTACCGCCAACTATTTGTCATGATGTTGTTGCTCTGAATACATGTCATTTAACTACAACTGTGTGTCGTATGCCCCTGCAAATTTGACAGGTATAACGTTTATACAATCACCTATGTGACGTGATGTTGTTGCTCTGAAAACTTGTCAGATGACAACTGTGCATTTCATCCCCCTGCGGATGTGGCAGGTATGAATCGCATACAACCACCTACGTGTCGTGATGTAGTTGCTCGGAAGACATGTCAGTAATAACAATTGCGCACTTCCTCCCCCTGCAGACTTGGCAGGTGGAACGGGTATACAACAACCTGTGAAGCGTGATGTTGTTGCTATGAAGACGTGTCAGTAGCAACAATTATGTGGTTCATCCCCCTGCAGACATGGCAGGTATAACGGGTGTACAACAGCCTATGAATCGAGATGTTATTGCTCTGAAGATGTGTCAGTAACAATAACCTGCGTGGTGCCTCACCCTGCAGACGTGGCAGGCATACCGGGTAAACAACCACCTGTATGTCATAGTGTTATTGCTCTGAAGACATGTCAGTAACAATAACCTGCATGGTGCCTCCCCCTGCAGATGTGGCAGGCATAACGGGTAAACAAGCCACCCATGTGTCGTAATGTTATTGCTCTGAATACGTGTCAGTAACAATAACCTGCGTGGTGCCTCCCCCTGCAGACCTGGCAGGCATAACGGGTAAACAAGCCATCTATGTGTTGTAATGTTATTGCTCTAAAAACATGTCAGTAACAATAACCTGCGTGGTGCCTCCCCCTGCAGACGTGGCAGGCATAGCAGGCATAACATTGCTTGTGCGGACATAATTAGCAACATAACTAAATAGTACCTCTCCTGCAGGCAATTGTAGGCATGCAGTGTGCGTTTTAAGGTACCTAAAGCATGTTGAGAACATTGTGGGAACATACTGTGAAAACCTGCCCTGAATCTGATGCTGTAATGCACATGAAATAAACTAGACACTACGCCCCAGATAAATACAAAATATGTATAATTAAATATGAACAAAGCATCAAAATCATGCTATGCACAGGTGACCTCCTGCAAGCATGAGAACGTAACAAGCACCAGCCGAACGTGTGGAAAACTATAGCATAAGCCCCAAGCCTGAGCACAGTGTAGTTATAAGCGTATGAGCTGTATGATGGTACGCGCGTGTGTATGCTATAACTGCATGCCCTGCATAGAAGCACTCACTATGTACAGTAAATACTATGAGCATATATATATATATATATATATATATATATATATATGCCAACACCACCAGCTCGCCCATGCCATGCACCTTCGTATGGCACCAACGCCATGAGCGTCCGAACGCCCGGGGCGCATGGAACACAAAGAAACAAAGCCTCACACACACACACACACACACACACACACACACAACAAGTCCAGCATCAAGAGTGCATGTGTGGCACAAAAGCAAAGGATGTATGAACAAGAGAGTTCATGGTCAGCAAAGCCATGTATACCATGGAATACTATGATTGGCTCGTGAACATTAGAATCATGAGCGTATGAAACAGTAAGAGCAAAGGACGAATGAACAGAATTGTATGGATGCTATGAGCGTATGAACAGTACGAATGTCATAGGCGTAAAGTCAATGCCATGAGCATATGGTCGGTGTAAATGCTGTGAGCGGATGATCAGTATAAATACCATTAGCATATGATCAGAATAAAAGCCATTGCATATGGACAGTATAACTATGCGTGCATGAACCGAATGCAAGCCATGAGCGAATGACTGTGAAAAAGCTTATAGCGTGTGAAACAGTATGGTTAAAACATAGTGACGATGCCATGAATGTTAGTAAATACCACGAGTGTATGCCCGCTATAGTTACCATGAGCTTATGAACACTATAACAGCCATGGGTGCATGCCACAGTATCAACGCTGTGAGTGTATGACCAGTATGTATGTTGTGATCATATGAATAGTGCTGAATGCCCTGTGCATATAACAGCAAACCTGACCAGTATGAACATTATGCGCATGCGATCAGTATGAGCAGAATGAATGCCATGAGCATATGCATAGTATAACTGGCATGAGCATAACAGTATAACTACTATGGCTTACGACCAGTATAAATGCACAATCATATCAACAGTATGTTCCATGAGCGAATGAATACCATGAGCACCTAACAATGTACAGCCATGAAATACAGTCTGTAAATGCAATGAACGAAATGCCCTGAGCGTACGCATAAATGCCATAAACGAAGTGAGCAATACCAGTGGCATAAGCGTAGAGGTTGAACCCAAGAATAAGTGTAATAGGTTAGCTGGGGAATTAGCCTGGCTGGCCGACAATCCTGCACTGCTCCAGCCCCCTCCCTCTTCACAACTTGTAGCGTGGCTCGAGCTGGCATCCCCCTATAAGTATGAACGTGCCCGTACTCAGTTTATGTAGCATGACCCGAGCTGGCCAATTACAAAAAGTGTGGCACATGATTAACCAGGACCGGGCTGATCGGGGGTCCCCTCGGGCTCCAGCTTACCTCCAGAGCTGGGGATAACGAAGCTACACAACCCCCGATCAGTCCCGGCCACTTACCCTTCTCTCGCTGCCGCTCCCTCTGACTACCGGTTCCGGTCAGCTGACTCGACTAGTCAGCTGATCGTCTGACAGTGAAGAACCTGCAGCGTCCGCAAAACATCATGTATGCCCCCCCCGTAGGAGCAGGGGCATTATATACCACCGCCCCTACCCACAACTACTTGACGCCCCGCCTGGATGTGTGGGGGGTGGAGATACTCCTGCCCCTCACACAAATACAGCCAATAGGCTTTACACATGTCTTTTAAAAAGAAAAAAAAAGGCATGCTATAAACATACAATGTTAACAGACCCATACTTATCACCCTTCTTCTTGATCAGGTGCTCTTCTTCTGCACCAGCCCAGCAAGGAAATAGGGGCACTGTAGTTAAAAACAACTTTTGACATGTCAATCAGACATGTCAAAAGTTGTTAATCGCAGCAGTTCTCACTCATCCGCGGCAGATCTCACTTAGCCCAAATTTTCTTTTTTTTTTTTTTTTGCAGTTTTTATTATATCCTATTATAAGAGCGTTTATTTTTATTATATCCTATTATAAGAGCCATTATTATTTTATGTTTACAACTACATTTTAGTGAATGTTTTTTTGTGGGACCAATTGTATTTTTAATGGCATTATTTCTTGCTCCTGTATGAATCTGAATCAAACCTGATGGATTTTTGAAGATTCACTAATCTCTATAAAATGATTCACTTGTCTCTAGCTTTCAAACTTGCCTGGTAGATCCCTGGTAGTGGCAGATTATCATATAGGTGGTTTGATTGGCTATCTGGGGTCCATAGCCCCAGGGTGACCCATGGTTGCCTAAAATAACCATCTTCAGCTCCTAAAGCAGGATGCCTGTCAGTGATGTCACTAACCAGGGAATTTAGGTCAAATGCTGCAGATCATTGGAAAAGTGCCACTTTCCTATGACAGAGAAGAGAGCCATTGGCTCCCTTTCCTATCACGATATAGTTCAGACTTTAAATGGACACTGTCAGATACAAAAACTTTTTATGTTATACTTATTGGCAAAATATTAACCTTTCTAATATACTTAATAAGAAAATGTTATTTCCTTGTTATAGAAATCCTGGCTTGAAAAAATTGTGGCTTTGTCCAAGCTGATGCACAGGCATGGACAAAGTCCAGTAAGTGAGGGTGGGCTTCACTCCTCTGTGCTCTCTCCTGCCTGGTAGCACTCCTCTGTGCTCTCTCCTGTCTGATAGTACTCCTCTGTGCTCTCTCTGTCTGATAGTAATCCTTTGTGCTCTCTCCTGTCTGATAATAATCCTCTGTGCTCTCTCCTGTCTGATGGGACTCCTCCGTGCTCTCTCATGTCTGATAGTACTCCTTTGTGCTCTCTCCTGTCTGATAGCACTCCTCTGTGTTTTCTCCTGTCTGATAGTACTTCTCCGTGCTCTCTCATGTCTGATAGGACTCCTTTGTGCTCTCTCCTTTCTGATAGTACTCCTCTGTGCTCTCTCCTGTCTGATAGGACTCCTTTGTGCTCTCTCCTGTCTGATAGGACTCCTTTGTGCTCTCTCCTGTCTGATAGGACTCCTCTGTGCTCTCTCCTGTCTGATAGTACTCCTCTGTGCTCTCTCCTGTCTGATAGTACTCCTCTGTGCTCTCTCCTGTCTCATTGCACACTTCTGTGTTTTCTCCTGTCTGATAGTACTCCTCTGTGCTCTCTCATGTCTGATAGGACTCCTCTGTGCTCTCTATGTCTGATAGTAATCCTTTGTGCTCTCTCCTGTCTGATAATAATCCTCTGTGCTCTCTCCTGTCTGATGGGACTCCTCCGTGCTCTCTCATGTCTGATAGTACTCCTTTGTGCTCTCTCCTGTCTGATAGCACTCCTCTGTGTTTTCTCCTGTCTGATAGTACTTCTCCGTGCTCTCTCATGTCTGATAGGACTCCTTTGTGCTCTCTCCTTTCTGATAGTACTCCTCTGTGCTCTCTCCTGTCTGATAGGACTCCTTTGTGCTCTCTCCTGTCTGATAGGACTACTTTGTGCTCTCTCCTTTCTGATAGTACTCCTCTGTGCTCTCTCCTGTCTGATAGGACTCCTTTGCACTCTCTCCTGTCTGATAGTACTCATCTGTGCTCCCTCCTGTCTGATAGCACTCCTCTGGGCTCTCTTTTGTCTGATAGTACTTTTCTGTGCTCTCTCCTTTCTGATAGTATTTCTCTGTGGTCTCTCCTGTCCTATCAGACACAGAGGAGTGCTAGCACACCCTCACTTACTGGACTTTGTCCATGTCTGTGCTTCAGCTTGGACAAAGCTGGGGGTTAGGGGTACTCCCTAACATGGGACAAGCAGCGTAATAAACCTTTGCGTGCATTTCACTCATTTCAGTAGCTATTTAAAAAATAAATGTATCCCACAAATGATGCATATGTGAAAAAAGAAGTGAATTTAAATATTTTACACAGACTTATGCTAATACCATCAACACAAACAGGCCTAAAAGAGCACAGTACTAACCCAAGTGATTACTATGGGTGTAGTATTTAAAAAGGGGTCACATGTGGGGGTGCAGTCTGGATCTACCAACTTCAATCCTTTGCATGCATGGAGTGGGACCTATAATTTTTATAATAATGTCCTGAAATTCAAATGGGTTTCCTTTCATTCTTGGTCCCACCATGTAGCAAAGCAATCAAATATGGCCTAAGCGGTTGTATTGCCAAACAAGGGATGAACAGGGTAATAAAATATAGGGTGCATTTCCTCCTTTTCAGACGCAAAGTAAGAAAAATATGGCCCATAAATGAGGCATTTGTGAAATAAAAAAGTAAATAAAAATTTTTTCACTGACGTTGTAACCATTTCAGCCACACAAAAAGGACTCAAAGTACTCACTTTTGGTGTAGGTGAATAGCTTAGGGAATAGTTTGTGAGGGTTCTATATGGTTCTGGCAGCTGATTCCCTTTGAAGGCATGAAGTGTCTATAATCCTTTCGGCCTAAAATGATGCCCTGCAAGCAAAATGATGCTACTCTCTTTCTGGGCCCTGCCACACAAGAAAGCAAATAAAGCCTAATGCCTATTAATGAACAAGGGATGAGCAATTTAAGAAATATAGGGGGGAATTCCTCCATTTCAGACGCAATGTACACAAAATATGTCCCACAAATGATGCATTTGTGAAAAAAAAAAGCAAATATAATTTTTTTCAACTGACTTTGTAACCATTCAAGCCACACAAAAAGGACTCAATGTACTCATTTTTGGTCTAGATAAATACTTTCGGGGGTTTAAGTTTCAAAAGGGCGTCACTTGTGGGAATTCTATAAGATTCCAGCAGCTAAAACCTTTTGCAGGCATGAAGTGCGGCCTAGAATCCATTTGGCCTAAAATGATGCCCTGTAAGCCAAATGTCACTGCTCTCATCTGGGTCCCTCCACACGGCCAAGGAACTAAATACGGCCTAAGCAGGGGGATTTCCAAACACAGGATGAGCATATCAATAAAATATAGGGTGCATGTATTTCAATATCAGAAGCAATGTGCAAAAAATATGTCCCAAAAATAAAGCATTTGTGCAAAAAAGCTAATTTCGATTTTTTAACACTGACTTTGTTATGATTCCCACCAAAAAACTATGGTAATTATACCCCCGGTGATACCCTGGGGGATGTAGTTTTTAAAATTGGGTCATTTGGGGGGGGGGGGGGGGTTCCTATGTTCTACCACTTCTAAGTTTCTGCAAACCTTGCATAGCATACAAAAAATATGTACTTTTCAAATGTCCAACATTTTCTAAATTTCAAGTAAAATTGTTGGGTTTAAACATTCATTTAAAATGTTAATTTAAAAAAAATAAATGCTGTCAAAATAAAGTAGACATATGAAAGTACAAGTTTCATAAACTATTTGTTCATTAAGTCTAAATATATGCAACCTTTTAGTGTAAAAAAAATATTTTATGATGTTTTTGTATTGTAAAAAAAAAACTACAAATTATATCAGCTTACTTTTACTATGTACATGAAGTACAACTTGTGAAAAAAAAAAAAACAATGTCAGAATTATCGTGATTGGCAAATCATTATCAGAGTTCTTCTCTCATAAAGTCATACATCTCTGATTTGAAAAAAACAGGCTTGGTCTTTAAGGGGTGTATTGTATTGGTCTTTAAAGGGCTGTGCCACTGCCCCAGTGTTTGGAAACTTTTGTTCCGAACGCTGAGTGCTGGCACTGGGGCTCGTGACTTCATGCCCCCTCAATGGAAGTCTATGGGAGGGGAGTTGATTGCCATCCCACCCCTCCCATAGGCTTGCATTGAGGGGGCATGGTGCAACTTCACAAGGAGGCGTGGCTGTGAAGTTACTCAATGCCTGCCATGGATGCTGAGGCAGTTAAAGGGGTTAAACATGTTTTCAAATACACATTCTTAACAATTATTAGGTTTTGAAATTTTCACTTTGTTACTTCAAAGCTATGTATAAAATTGTAAAGTTGAAACGTGTGCATAAACACACAACACATATCTCCAGATATAGTAACTGGAAATAATTTTTTTTTTAAATCAACTCGTTACATCTTGTGACATTTTGGGTAAAGTTGAGCTTTGAGTAGATGATAATGACATTCAATGTAATAAAAATATTTAAAAAAATATATAATTCAATCAGTGAGTGGACCACTACTGTCAAAGCGAGCGCTCCGGTCCCGCACCCCGACCATGAGCACCCGCTGTCTCCTGTTCCCGCTGGGACTGCAATTCGCATCACAGCACGCGGCCGCATGCAAATCGCGGCCGTTGCTTATCTCCTGCTGCCCGGGTCTCTGCTTCCCCGTGCGCATGCCCCCGCCTCCTAGGGTGCGCGGCACCTTCTCTAGATTTAAAGGGCTAGAGCACCACTAATTGGTGCCTGGTCCATCCCATACCTTATTTATGCCAGCTCCTCCCCCACTTCCCTGCTGGATGTTCAGTGCCCCTAGCCTGAGATTAAGCGTTCATTTTGCCTGTATGCCTCTTACTGTGTATCCAGATCTCCCTGCTACATTATTTGACTACGCACCTTTGCTGCCTGCCTTTATCTCCTGCTAAGTTTGACTACGCTTCTGCCTCCTCCTCTGGTACCTCGTCTTGCCCAGCTGTGTGGTCAAGCCGTGTCGGGGGTAGCGACCTGGGTGTCACCTGCTGCAGCAAGCCCATCCTGCCTTGTGGCGGGCTCTGGTGAAGACCAGTGGCACCTTAGACTCCGCTACCCGATACGGTCCGAGTCATCGCCGCGCAGGTTAGTAGGATCCACATCCAGCATCGTAACTGCAAGATCCAGCCTGGGGTTCCTCTGCCAGATAATCCGAATCTCGCTTCTATCGTGGCGCTTTAGTTACAGAAGTTGGTCCAGCAGGCACAGCTGTTGAGCCAGTTATCCACCATTATGCAGCAGTTGCTAACTGCTCAACAACAGCTGCAACAGCTTCAGCCTCCTCCTGCTCAAGTGCTTCCTCCTGCTGCTGCAGTCTCTCCCAGAACGGAACTCTGCTTGTTTCTTCCAGAGAAATATTAGGGAGATCCCAAGTTCTGTCGTGGTTTCGTGACTCAGTGCTCCATGCACATTGAACTCATGGCGGAACAGTTCCCTGCGGAACGAGCAAAGGTGGCCTTCGTCATCAGTCTCCTTACTGGAAGGGCTTTGGCCATGGCAACTCTGCTTTGGGACCGCAGTGATGCTCTCACAACCAATCTCCAGGTTTTCCTGATGGAATATCAGGGTGTCTTTGAAGAACCAGCCCAATCCTCCTCCGCTGAGACGGCACTGCGCAGTTTTTCGCAGGGCAACTCTTCTGTGGGCGAGTACGCCATTCAATTTCGTACCCTAGCATCTGAATTATCTTGGAACAATGAAGTTTCATGTGCCCCTTTCAAGAGAGAATTTTCTAGCCATATCAAGGATGTCTTGTCGTCCGGGAATTGCTCACTGCCCTGAATGAACTCATACAGTTGGAGTCTTGGATAGATATCCGTTTCTCTGAAGGACGTGAGGAACTTCGCCAAGAAAGGGAGTCTGCACGACCTCCGTGCTTTCCTTGTCTGGCACCCGTCTTCCAGCAACCACCGCAACCTTATACGATGCCTCCCGCTGTGGAGGCTATGCAAGTGGATCGGTCTCGCCTGAACCTGCAGGAAAGAACCCGCTGATGAGCTGAGAACCTCTGCCTATACTGCGCCAGTGCAGATAATTTCCTCAGACATTGTCCTCTGTGTCCATAGTCACAGGGAAACGCTCGCACCTAGGGTTTGTAAAAGAGGCCTCCCTAGGTATGAATACCTCCTCTCCACACTTTAATTTTACGGTCCAGCGGCCTCTACCCTCCAAAGAGACTATCTCCATTCTGGCCTTCCTGGATTCTGGTTCTGCGGGGAACTTTATCGATGCCTCATTAGTGCATAGGTATCGTCTGCCAGTAACCCGCCTTCTGAAGCCTTTGTACATCTCTTCGGTCAACGGAGAAAATCTGGGCTGTACTATCTTATTCCACACAGAACCCTTGTCTATGCAAGTTGGAGTTCTGCATAAGGAAAAATTGTCCTTCTATGTACTTCCACATTGTACCTCCACTCTTCTACTAGGCCTTCCCTGGTTACAACTACATGCCCCACATCTTGACTGGAAGACTGGAGAAGTACTTTGTTTACATACTCTTCCATCCAAGTTGGTTTCTCCTTCCACCCCTCTGCCTGGTCTGCTGTCTTTTCTTCAGGATTTTGCTGACATCTTCAGCGAGAAACAAGCTGACATTTTGCCTCCACATTGTCCTTATGATTGTCCTATCGACTTATTGCCTGGAACCACACCTCCTCGGGACAGAATTTACCCCTTGTCTGTTCCAGAAACTCAGGCCATGTCTAGCTATATACAAGAAAATCTAAAGAAAGGTTTTATCAGAAAGTCATCCTCTCCTGCTAGAGACGTATTCTTCTTCATGGAGAAAAAAGTCGGATCCTTGCGACCTTGCATCGACTACCGCGGCCTGAATAAAATTACTATAAAAAAAAAACACTATCCACTTCCATTGATCTCTGAGCTAGAATCTTCTCCAAACTCGACCTACGAGGGGCCTATAATTTGATTCGCATCCGTGAAGGGGATGAATGGAAGACTGCCTTCAATACTCGTGATGGACATTTCGAGTATCTTGTGATGCCATTCGGGCTTTGTAATGCTCCAGCAGTCTTCCAGGAGTTTGTCAATAAAATTTTTTGTGACCTTCTATACTCCTGTGTCGTTGTCTACTTGGACCACATACTCATCTATTCGCTCAATGTCCAGTCTCATCACCTTCATCTCTGCAAAGTATTACAGCGTCCGAGTAATACATCTTTATGCTAAACTTGAGAATACCTTTGAAAAAAACAGCCTTCCATTCCTGGGGTATATTGTCACCAGTCAAGGTCTTCAAATGGATCCCAACAAGTTTTCCGAAGTTCTGGATTGGCCACGCCCCACTGGTTTGAAAGCTGTTCAGCGCTTCCTTCGCTTTGCTAATTACTATTGACAGTTTATTCCTCACTACTCCGACCTTGGTTGCTCCCATCATTTCGCTTACCAAGAAGACTGCTAATACTAGGGTTTGGACTCCAGAGGCTTTCAAACAGTTAAAGTCCGCCTTTGCTTCTGCTCCTGTTTTATCTAGACCCGATCCCAGAAAGCCACTTCTCATAGAAGTAGATGCTACTTCGGTTGGAGCAGGTGCAGTCTTAATGCAAAAATATTCTAAGGGAAGAACTGTAACCTACGAATTCTTCTCGAAGACCTTCTCCCCTGCGGAGAGAAATTATACTATCAGAGATCGTGAGCTCTTAGGAGAATGGCGTGACCTCTTGGAAGGCTCTGTACATCCGCTAACTATCTATTCAGACAGCAAGAACTTGCTCCATCTCCAGTCTGCTCATCGTCTCAACCCCCGACAGGCTTGTTGGTCTCTGTTCTTCTCCAGATTTGATTTCTTTCTCCACTTTCACCCTGCTGAGAAGAATCTTCGTGCTGGCGCTCAGTCCAGATCCTCAGATGTGCAAGACCAGGAGCCCCATCCTCAACATATTATTCCTCCTGATTGTCTCATCTCGGCTGCGCCAGCATGTCTTTAGCACTTGCCTCCTGGGAAGATTTATGTATCTTCTCGTTTAAGACTCAGAGTCCTGAAATGGGGTCATTCCTCTCTTCTAGCTGGTCATTCCGGAATACGTAAATCCTTGCAGCTCAACTCCCGACAGTACTGGTGGCCCACTTTATTACTGACCTTCCTTCTTCTGGCGGCAATACGGTCATTTGAGTTGTAGTGGACCGATTCTCTAAAATGGCTCATTTTGTGCCTCTACAAGGTTTACCATCAGTACCGCAGCTTGCCAAGCTTTCTTTTGCCATATTTTCCGCCTTCATGGATTACCTTCTCATATTGTTTCCGACCGAAGTGTTCAATTCGTCTCCAAGTTCTGGAGAGCTCTCTGCTCCCGTCTCCAGCATACCACCCCCAATACAATGGACAGGTTGAGAGGGTGAATCAGGTATAGGAGATTATCTCCGTCATTTCTTTTCTTCTCGTCAAGATGACTGGGCAGATCTACTCCCTTGGGCAGAGTTCTCATACAATCATAGGGACTCTGAATCCTCTGGGTCATCACCGTTCTTTGTGGTTTATGGGCTTCATCCTCGTCATCCTCTTCCCTTGTCCTCTTCCTCCAGAGTTCCTTTGGTTGATGAGCAAGTGAGGTATTTCTCTACCATCTGGCAGAAGAATCGTCAATCTCTATTGTATGCCACTTCATGTATGAAGTCTCAAGCGGACAAGAAAAGGCGATCTCCCGAGTTCTTTCCTGGTGATAGAGTCTGGCTGTCTTCAAAGTATATCCGCTTTAAAGAACCCAGTTTTAAACTGGGCCCTCGCTGTTTGGGTCCTTTATAAGATCAAGAAACGTCTAAACCCTGTGGCCTATTCTCTCCATCCGCCGTCCTCACTCCGGATCCCAAATTCTTTCCATGTCTCCTCCTTCAAACCTGACATCCACAACCGCTTTTCAAATAAAAACATCTCATCTACTCCCATCTCAGGTACCTCTGATGTTTATGTTGTTATTTTGGACTTTAAGTTTATCAGAGGTAAACACTTTTTCTTAGTGTATTGGGAAGGATTTGGCCTGGAGGAAAGGTCTTGGGAGCCACAGGACAATATTTTAGAGCATGACCTTATCCACAAATGTTTGTCTTCAAAAAATAGGGGGAGACCAAAAGGGGGGGGTACTGTCACAGCGAGCGCTCCGGTCCCGCACCCCAACCGTGAGCGCCTGCCATCTCGCATGCGAATCACGGCCTGTTGCTTACCTCCTGCTGCCCGGCTCTCTGCTTCCCCGCTTGCACGCCCCAACCTCCTAGGGCGCACGTGGCACCTTCTCTAGATTGAAAGGTCCAGCACTCCACTAATATGCCAGCTCCTCACCCACTTCCCTGCCGGATCTTCAGTGCCTCTAGCGTGAGATTAAGCGTTCCTTTTGCCTGTTTGCCTCTTACTGTGTAGCCAGACCTTCCTGCTACGTTATTTGACTATGCACCTTTGCTGCCTATTTATTAATTTTTTTACATTTTGCAAATAAACCTTGTTTTTTTTTCTGGCAATTTTTGGAAAACTGTCACTGCAGTTTTTGAGCCGAAGCCAGAAGTGTATTCAAATGGAATAGGACATATAAAGGAGTGGCTTATACTTATCCTCCCTTATGGATCTACTTCTGACTTTGGCATTTTTTTTTTATTAATTTATTTATTTAAAAAAAAAATAGGATTCCCCGTATTTTTATTCTCAGCCAGATACCAACCAAGCAGCAACAGCCTGACGTTACCAGGGTGGGCAAGGACCATTGTTACTGGCCTTCCCCAGCCTAAATAACACCAGCCTGTTACCGCCTAGGCCCAGGAGTGACATTTTTGATGCTCCGGGCCTGTTGGTACCAGCTCTTCCTGGCACCCCTATTTCGGTGGATACCGGGGTAATAATTGGGGGCTAGTGCTAGCTGTTTTTGGGGCTAACGCTAAGCCCGGCTTAGTAATGGATTCTGTCTATTAGACAGCTTCCACTACTAAGCCTGAAAATTCAATAAAAAAATTAATAAAAAAAAGACGACACATTGGAAACATTATTTTATTTTAAAAAACACTCCCCCACAGCCCTCGTTAACCATTTTATTAAAAGGAAAAAAATCCAGTTCATCCGCAGTAGTCCTCTGAATCCGCCATAATCCTCTGCATACACTGATCTGAACCGAAAAGAAAAAAAACATAAAAATTGGTTAGTACATTTTTGTCGCTCTCCCCTGGGGAGAGCACCCATATTGCAATGTCTTCCCAAACAGTAAGCCTCCAATTGTTGCAAAACTACAACTCCCAGCATGCCCAGACAGCCTTTGGCTGTCTGGGCATGCTGGGAGTTGTAGTTTCGCAACAGCTGGAGACTCCCTGTCTGGGAAGACACTGCCAGATGGGTCTGTTCCCATTTTACAAAACATACAATGTGAACAGAGCCTCACACCCTTACCCGCCTGGCTCCCATCTGAAGCTCTGCCCCCTAATGATGTCACCACTAGGGGCAGAGCTGCATGGACCCAGCCGGGACTGGAGGGAAGTAAGCAGACTTTGTCTTCTGTATATACTATATACAGCTATCTATAGATAGCTGTATATAGTGTATACCGCCCAAAAACTTAACATACACTGTCTAGCACTGTAAGTTAAAGGGGTTATCCAGGAAAAAACTTTTTTATATATATCAACTGTAAATTATAAAAAGGAGGGTAATGTAGCTCACTCAGCTGCAATCCCTAGGTTAACTGGAAAGTCTAAATCCCAAAATACTTTCAACAATGTGGCCGAGAAAATTTTATACAACAAGTGTATTACCAGTCCTCAAGGGACTACAGAAGTGGAAAAAAAGGAGAATGGAAGAAGGGAAGGTATGATATATAGTAAAAGTGAAAATAAATATATAAGAATAATGTGTAAAATAAATGTAGGAGGATAATTTAAAATAAAGTGTAAAATAAATATATATCCATTAAGTGGTAGTAAAATGGTGGTAATTATGCTCAAACTATATATTAATATGTTTGCACAAATAGTAAAATGAAAAAATTAATAATCAATAATCATGTCAATCTATCTGCATAGAAAATCCACCCACACCTGCACAATGGGCATGTATGGATCGTAATATATGCACACAGATTAAGGTGACAGAAATATAAATGTAAATACAAATATAAATTACTAGATTACAGTAGATAAAAAAGATAATCAGAGCGGGTGCTTGCAGTCCTCTATGGATTAGCGCTGTGTGTAGCAGAGTGAGGTGAGCGGTCGGCGTCCCTCGTGTGAATTGCGTGTGAGCCGCACAGTGGGATTCGGGTGCGGTGCTCCAGCGCTGTCAATGTAAGTTCGAAGGCAAGATGAATAATATCAAATAGTCTATGATCTAAGAGATAGGCTAATCTCTTAGATCATAGACTATTTGATATTATCCATCTTTACTTTCCTTTGAACTTAACTTGACAGCGCTGGAGCACAGCACCCGAATCCCACTGTGCGGCTCGCGCGCAATTCACACGAGGGACGCCGACCGCTCACCTCCCTCTGCTACACACAGCGCTAATCCATAGAGGACTGCAAGCACCCGCTCTGATTGACCTCAGAGAAGCGGGGCCCACAAGTGCCGCTGACGCTTACAATTGCGATCATCATCCATCACCTACAGGACCGGACACTGTGCCGTGTCACTGCTACTATCTGTCTCCTGTCATCCAGTACCGTAAGAAGGCCGGGCGCAAGACCGTGCCAGCAATGATCCTCATATCCACGGAGCACGCCACTCTGAAGGGGACCAACTGCATCTACCCACGGTAATGTTGTCACCACATGTGAGAACAAGGTACTATCATTCTTTAACATACCTCAGTGCACTGTAGGAAACATTTAATGAACGGCAACACTTTATAACAGCGTGTAGTCTCCTTGTCGCAAGTTATAAACTATCATTTGTTACATCTTTTTTTTAACAAGAACAGGACTTACAGCAACTTTGTATCCATTTTTTGCTACCACATTGCAAGTATTAAGATGGACTATTAATTTCATTTTTATGTTTCTTTATTTTGGCTAATCATTTGCATATTTTTTTCATATTTTCTGTGGTATACCTGGAGCAAGGGCCCTGCCCAGGTAGCCATGATTATTTATATGTAATAACTTATTTAATATATTTAATTTATTTATTCTCAGGTTTTTTATCTACTGTAATCTATTAATTTATTTACTATTAATTTATATTTGTATTTACATTTAGATTTCTGTCACCTTAATCTGTGTGCATATATATTCATCCATACATGCCCATTGTGAAGGTGTGGGTGAATTTTCTATGCAGATAGATTGACATGATTACTGATTATTAATTAATTTATTTTATTATTTTTGCAAACATATTAATATATAGTTCAAGCATAATTACCACCATTTTTACCACCACTTAATGGATATATATTTATTTTACACTTTATTTTAAATTATCCTCCTACATTTATTTTACACATTATTCTTATATATTTATTTCCACTTTTACTATATATCATACCTTCCCTTCTTCCATTCTCCTTTTTTTTCCACTTCTGTAATCCCTTGAGGACTGGTTATACACTTGGACAGATTTGTAAATTACTTCTACAAAAAATCTTAATCCTTTCAGTACTTTTGAGCTGCTGAATTTGAGTTGTTCTTTTCTGTCTAAGTGCTCTCTGATGACACCTGTCTCGGGAAATGTCCAGAGTAGAAGCAAATCCCCATAGTAAACCTCTTCTACTCTGTGCAGTTCCCCAGACAAGCAAAGATGTCAGCAGAGAGAACTGTTGCCAGACAGAAAAGAACAACTCAACTTCAGCAGCTGATAATTATTCGAAGGATTAAGATTTTTTAATAGAAGTAATTTACAAATCTGTTTAACTTTCTGGAGCTAGTTGACATAAAAATTTTATTTTTTTCCTGGAATACCCCTTTAACTCTTTCCTTGCTGGGCTGGTGCATAGCGCACAGCTCAGCAAGGGGTTAAGTGGGCCAGCAATGTTTATACTGTGTACACATTGCAGGCTCACTTTAAGTTCTTGCTGGACAGTGGGCAGTAGATATAGGACATATATCTACTGCTCAGCATCAGCTGTTCTCCCGGCTCTGTAAGGAGTGACACTTGCTGTGATCTGTCACTTACTGCAGGTATTACTGCTCCCAACATGGAGCACACTGTCCTCCATGCTGGGAGCTGTAGTACAGTACCTGCATTAATAGACATATCGCAGCAAGTGTCACTCCTGACACCCGCTGTGATCCTCCTGTATAATGTATAGATGCGGGCGGCAAATCTTCTATGATCCCCTGCAGTGATGTATATCTGCACCTATACATATTTCTCACAGAGTTGTGATTGGCTGGAACCATCTGGCCAATCACAGCTCTCTGCGGGAAATATGAATAGTTGTATATAGATACGTCAGTGCAGGGGACCATAGAAGAGCGGCCGGCCGCATCCATACATTATACAGGAGGATCGCAATGGACCCCGGGGTATTCTGTCAATTAATACAGGTACTACTACTCCCATCATGGAACCGTGTGTTCCATGCTTGGAGTAGTAGTACAACCTAAAAAATAAAAAAAACTGTGAAACACACACACACACACACACACACACACTACATTTTTATTATTGTCGGCTATATTTTTAGTGCCCTACCCACCTACATAAATTGATCCCGGTTTAAAAATTACTAAAAATGTTGTTATAAAAAAGATAATTTTGTTACATACAATATTTTCCCATCACTACTGTATCTTTTTAATGATTATTTTTAAATGGTACCTTACAAAATTTTAATAAAAAAAGCTATCTCCATCATTATTTTGGATCGCTAAAGTCTAAAATATGAATAAAAACCGCCTGCAAAAACACCAAAGTTAAAACTCACATGGCGTTTTTCTTGGCATTTTTTCACTCCCATAGACTTCTATGATAGGAAAACGCCAATATTTTTCCAAAAAAATGCCAGAGGTCGTTTTTGAAAAACTGTCAAGGAGACCAAAATAGCAGAAAAACACTAAAAGGATAAAAAAAAAAAGCCAAACAGAAAAACGCCAAATGGATATGACATTTTGCAGTTCCCTATTGACTTGCAGCTAACATCTGGCCGCAGCGTTTTTTCACCCAAAATAAAAACACCATGTGGCAGAATGTGGTTTTTTATTGGCATTTTGGAAAAAAAAAAAAAAAAGTGGAAACCTAACCTAACTCTACTCATAGTATAACTACAGAATCAAACTAGTGAAGTAAACAAAATGTAAAATCCATTTCAATCAGTGCCAAGAAAAAATTTAATAATTTCATAAAGAAGTAAATAAGTCAGAACCAAAGTTTAGCTATCAGTTAAACCGTAACATAGTACCTATAAGTATTTTATTTTTTTTTATTTTTATATATGACATAGCTGTCACTTGCTTCTATTTTTCCATTTTACCTATTTGTACAGTTCTCATGTAGGCTCACAACTCAGAAATGAATTCTACTGGCATGCTATTTTTGTGGCTTTGCTATTTCATCTTTCAAAAAAAAAGGCTGCATTGCTGAATGTGAAGAGCACTTTCTCTAAAATAGATCACAGTCTTAAAGTTTTATTTTCAAAGAAACTCTCCAGAGGGATTTTTTACTTACTATAAGCATCAATGTTATTTTTACCAGTTCTCTTTTTTTTATGAGCCTGTATCTTTATGTGTTTACTCTTTGTGTGTGTAATATTCTTTTAATACATTTCATAGTTACAACAGTTTTTCATACTGAAGTCTGCAGTATGGGTAAAGTGAGATTTAAATGTTTTCCCAAAGGCTACAATAAACAATTTTTTATACTCATAATTTCTTGCCTTTATTTGACTTCAGTAAATCATTATTATAAGACAGTACTTATCTATGCATCTCCATTTGCTTTTCTTATGCCAGTCTCAAAAAAGCCTCAGGCACAGCCAGTGAAGCTTTGCAGTGAATTCCAACCCTTCCCCCACATCTATATGAGATGTTCACATTGTTTTCTCTGCAGCAGGACAGAAAAAAATGTTTAATGATCTGATTTTATTAGTACAGGGAAAGCTCCAAGCCACAAAACATTTGTTGAATTTGCTTTGTGAGTACAATCTAACCTTAGTAATCCCAATAGTTCACAAATACGTGCAAATGCTGTTATAAAAAAACACATACCGTATTTTTCGTCCTATAGGACGCATCGGCGTATAAGACGCACCCAATTTATAGGTGCAAAATCTAAAAAAATAAAGATTTTGAACCCAATAGTGGTCTTCAACCTGCGGACCTCCAGATGTTGCAAAACTACAACTCCCAGCATGCCCGGACAGCCGTTTGTTGTCCGGGCATGCTGGGAGTTGTAGTTTTGCAACATCTGGAGGTCCACAGATTGAAGACCACTGCATAGGAGGTAATACTCACGTGTACCCGCCGCTCCGGACCCGTCACCGCTGCCCTGGATGTCGCTCCATCGCTGTCGCCGTCGCTCCTGAACGTCTCTGCTGCCGGCCGGGTATCCTTGCTCTCCGTCGCCGCCATCACGTTGTTACGCACGCCGACGCACGTACGCGACGACGTGATGATGAGGAAGGAGAGCGCCGGCCATACAGGGGATCCCTGAACGGAGAAGCAGGAGGAGACAGGTAAGGTCCCTCCCGGTGTCCTGTAAGCACTAACCCGGCTATTCAGTCGGGCTGTTCGGGACCGCCGCGGTGAAATCGCGGCGGGCCCAAATAGCCCGACTGAACAGCCGGGTTAGTGTCACTTTCCCTTCAGACGCAGCGGTCAGCTTTGATCGCCGCGTCTGAAGGGTTAATACAGGGCATCACCGTGATCGGTGATGTCCTGTATTAGCCGCGGGTCCCGGCCGTTGATGGCCGCAGGGACCGCCGCGATAGGGGTGTATTCGCCGTATAAGACGCACCGACTTTTTCCCCCCAGTTTTGGGGAAGAAAAAGTGCGTCTTATACGGCAAAAAATACGGTATTAAAAAAAAACATATTTAAATAATAAATTAAAAAAGGGAAATTTTTTTAATTGTAAAACATTCTAAAACATATGCATTACCATTTGTATTAACCACATTAGTTTGCTAGTAGCAGAGGCAGAAGGCAGTGAAACAGTAAATCTCGGAAATTGTTTATTTTCTTTTCCTATTAACCCCTTAAGGACCAGGCCATTTTACACATTAGGACCAGAGCGTTTTTGCACATCTGACCACCATCACTTTAAGCATTAATAACTCTAAGATGCTTTTACTGAATATTCTGATTCTGAGAATGTTTTTTCGTGACATATTCTACTTTATTTTGGTGGTAAATTTTCGGCGTTACTTGCATCCTTTTTTTGTGAAAAATTCCAAAATGTCTGAAAAACTTTGAAGCTCTCTGCTTGTAAGGAAAATGGATATTCCAAATACATTTTATTTTTATTCACAAATACAATATGTCCACTTTATGTTGGCATCATAAAATGGACATATTTTTACTTTTTGAAAAAATTAGAGGGCTTCAAAGTAGAGCATCAATTTTCAAAAATGTCATGAAAATTGCAAAATCTGAAGGGACAGATGTTACAGAACTACAACTCCCAGCATGCCTGGGCAGTCTAGGCATGCTGAGAGTTGTAGTTTGGCAACATCTGGAGGGCTACAGTTTGGGCACCACTGTAACAGTGGTCCCCAAACTGTGACCCTCCAGATGTTGCAAAACTACAACTCCCAGCATGCCCACACAGCCTTTGGCTGTCTGGGCATGCTGGGAGTTGCAGTTCGGCCTTCCTAGTGGTTGCCACAGTAAAAATCACTTTAATTTCAGTTTCATTTCTTCCCCCCACTGTCGAATCCCTACCTTAGCTGGGATCTCCGGTGAATATCTACGATGATTGTCGGGCCCACGAGTCTTCTCCTCCAGGTACCGGCCTCCATGTTCTCCCCCCGTTCTGCCTAACATCCAGGGGTGGGCAGAACGGGGGGGGTTTCCATGGCAACCCACCGTCCTGCTCTGCCATTGGTCAGAATCAGTTCTGACCAATGGCAGGGGATGGGAGGAGATCGCAGCATTGCGACCTCACTCCTACCCTGCAGGATGCTTGAGCCTGTCACTCACAGGTCCGAGCATCCCTATTTTCCGGGTGATCAGGTCACCAGAGACCCGATTAGCCAGGAATAGGAGAAAATTGCATGTCTGAATTGACATGCGATTTTCTGCGATCGCCGACATGTGGGGGTCCCGGGACCCCCCTCGGCATTTGCACGGCATGCCTGCTGAAAGATTTCAGCAGATATGCCGTTCCGATCTCTGCCCGGCACGTGGCAGAGACCGGAAATACAACAGGACGTTCTCTAACATCCTTGGGCATTAAAGCCCAGGTAGTGGGGACGTTAGAGAACGTCCTATGTCCTAAAGAGGTTAATTATGTTAATTTTATTTTTATTAAAATATATTTTTTATTAAGTGCTTTTTGTGGTATTTGCTTTGTTTTCTTTGAGGAAACCTTCTGTTATTGTAAGCAGTAATGTACATTTCTGTAGATAAGTGTAATACGTTCATCCAATAACTTCCCAGAGGGTGTTCAAGAAATGCTCTCAGAGAGATTTTAAATCTTATGCATGACCTCCGGTACACCAATATCAACTAAACTCTAATTCTGTCATAGGAGGCCCCTCTCTTTGCCCCTCAAATGCGAGTGTGACTTTAAAACTATGTTACACACAGTTTTTTGAGGCTCATTTTGAACAGGATGTGTGAAAATACAAAAAAAGTACCTAACAATTATTTTGATGACTGTAAAAATTACAAACCTAAAATGAGTCCATGTGGTGTGAGACAGTGACAGGAAGGTTAGTCAGGGAATGCTATATTTTCCTATATAACCTGTGATAAGTAGCAGGGAAAGCTGGATGATATATGTAAAATCCATTAAAGGGGTACTCCGGTGCTTAGACATCTTATCCCCTATCCAAAGGATAGGGAATGAGATGCCTGATCACGGGAGTCCCGCCGCTCGGGACACAGCTGTCACGCCCCCTCCCATAGGCTTGCATTAAGGGGCGAAGCGTGAAGTCACACGGGTGCAGAGGCGTGACATCACATACCGTCGGCCCTGTGGTCACCGGTAATCAGACCCGGAGGTGAACATGTTCCGGGGACTGATTATAAACGGAGTGCCGCGTGCAAGATCACGGGGGTCCCCAGCGGCGGGACTCCCGCGATCAGGCATCTTATCCCCTATCCTTTGAATAGGGGATAAGATGTCTAAGCACCGGAGTACTCCTTTAAATAGGCACTGTCATTAAACATGCTTTTCAATATTTTATTTATTATGCCAAATAAATAACTTTTGTAATTGGCTTCCATTAACCCCTTCCCGACCCAGGACGGATCCATGTGTTCTGGGTCCTTTCCCTTTCTATAACACGGGGCCATCACCTAGCAACGTCTGGGACCCGTGGCTAATAGCGCGTGGCACTGATCGCTGTGCTGCGTGCTATTAACCCTTTAAACGCGGCGTTCAAAGTTGATCGCCGCGTCTAAGGTGAAAGCTGATAAGTGCCGGTTAGCTGAGTGGGCTGTTCAGGACTGCCGTTGCGAAATCACTGCATTCTTAACAGCTGGAGGACATAAGGAGGGTGCCTCTGTGTCCGATGGTCAAATGACTGCTATGTGCCTTAGATCCAGGCATGAGCAGTCAAGCGGCAGAAACACTGATCAATGCTATGCTATGGCATAGCATTGAACAGTATGAGAGATCAATGTAGTGCATGTTATAGTCCCCTATAGGAGCTATAACATTGCAAAAAAAGTGAAAAAAAAGTAAATAAAGATCACTTAACCCCTTCCCTAACAAAAGTAAGAATCACCCCCCTTTTCCCATTTAAAAAAAAAAAACTGTGTAAATAAAAATAAATATAAACATATGTTGCATCGCCGCTTGCGGAAATGTCCACATTATAAAAATATAGAAAAACAAACTAAGGGAGGAAAACCCCCAGGTAATGTCCCCAATCTAGGAACCCCCAACTTAAATTAGTAATAAACTTTATTGTACTCCGTAGAGGGTGTAACCCAAATAATAGCATACTTTAAAAACACAGTGTGCCGCCCATGTCGTGCAACTGCTCTAGTAATTATGTATGGGACTGCATACAACTCCCTTACTTTATGTGTGACTCGCTGTAGGCATATCCATTTGTTAACAGCGGTGACGGAGCAAATGCATCCACTGATGCGCTTCTACTTTGATATATTTATGGTTTGGCACACTGCTATTTAAAATGACATAGTTAGCCTGTCCGACGTTTCTCCGGTGGGACTGGCTTTGTCAAGGACACAGAGGCTACTCATTGATAAAGCCGGTCCCACTGGCGAAACGTCGGACAGGCTAACTATGTCATTTTAAATAGCAGTGTGCCGAACCATAAATATATCAAAGTAGAAGCGCATCAGTGGATGCATTTGCTCTGTGACCGCTGTTAACAAATGGATATGCCTACAACGTACAATCTATATGTTGCACAGGAAGTTCTTTCCTTTTTGAATTTCCTTTCTGTCCGACCACAGTGCTCTCTGTTGACACTTCTGTCCATTTTAGGAACTGTCCAGAGCAGGATAAGTTTGCTATGGGGATTTGTTCCTACTCTGGACATTTGCTAGACAGAGATGTGAGCAGAGAGCACTGTGGTCAGACAGAAAGGAAATTCAAAAAGAAAAGAACTTCCTGTGCAACATACAGAAGCTGATAAGTACTGGAAGGATTAAGATTTTTAAAAAGAAGTAATATTCGAAATGCTAACTTTTACTGTGAATATCGGCACTCCACGATTTTGCTAATATTTAGAATATAGTGATATATATTCGTAATGACGAATATTCTTTTTTATGCAAATGTATGCAAATATTGGCACTTCCAGACTGGAGAGTGATCTCTCCCTTCTTTTAGGTGAAAGGTATAATTGCACGTGAGCACTATGCAAATTTCCTTACGAATTTTTGCATGAAAAAGAAAAGAACAAGCATAGCGAATATGAGAATTTCGCAACCATAGGACGAATATTTGTCCATATATTTGCAAAATAGCGTGAAATTGAATATGGCCCCTGCCTCTCATCACTATTAGAATCTATAGGCTGAGAAGAACTGAAACTCCGAGATTAGGCATCAGTCTTGACATTCTTAGTACCCGGTCGGTAAGTAATAACAAAATAAAACTGAGTAAAGAACAAGGCCCACCAGGCTTGACAAGGATTGAGACGTTTGGCAGATTCAAGGATGGTTACGTTTTTATGGTCAGTGATAGAGATGAGCGAATCGAAGCTAACGAATCTGAATTTGTCACGAAATTCATTAAAAATTCTGGAAACTCTGGGAAATTCAAGAAACTCTGGGAAGGCGGGAAGGTAAGGCACAAAGGCAGGTAGGCGGGATGACCCTGAATTAAATGCAGAATGCAACCTATCAGCAGCCAGTAACCCCTGTGATGTCACAACCCTATATTCCGTATCGTTACTTTATCCTTTCACTGCAGAGAAATAGGATGGACGTCCTGTGTGTGTGTCACACAGAAAAACTTTTTCCAGCAGCATTTCACCTCCTAGTCACATCAGTGTGTTTTTGCACAGAAAATATTTTTTACTGCAGCCATTAACCTCCCAGTCACTTTCTTCAGCATTGTATTGCAGAGAGGGGCAGAGAGCTGTGTGTTGCCTCATAAATTTCAACAAGCTGGCTCATCTTGATGAACCTTAAGAGGATGGAGGAATAATTTTTCTGAGCAATTCTGGGTCTTTTTTTCCACAATAAATGGTTTGCTGGTTATACTAGTCTGTAGACGGTATAATACCCAGCAGTCCTTTCCTAATAGAGAGTGCAATTTTGGGTTTAGTATACAGCGACTGTGTACTGCTGGTGTAGTGCAAAAATAAGTTTTTTATTAAGCGTACTGTAGCGCATTATTCTGCCCTCATAAGTGCATACACATACTAAGTAGTGTACTATTTTGTACCTGTTAATCTGTCAAGGGCCTAGATACTGTGAAAGGCATGGCAAAAGTAATCACCAGCTGGTGTTGTATTCAGATACTTATTAAAGTGTCCTGTAGCACATTTTTATGCCCTCATAAGTCCAAACCACATACCTACATCTAAGTAGTGTACTGTTTTGTACCTGCTAATCTGTCAAGGGCCTAGATACTGTGAAAGGACAGCCAAAAGTACATACCTGCTGCTGTTCTAGAAAAATACTGTTTTAAGCGTAGTGAAGCATATTGTACTCCCCTCATATATGCAAGTATGTCTGGCTGAGAAGTGCCAGAACGTGCACAGAGGAGCGGCAGAGGCCTAAATTAATTAGGCAGAGGTCGAAGCAGACTAGGGGCGAGTGGCAGCAGGAGTTGCAGCGAGAGGCCTGAGCTCCCTGTATCAGCTAGCAGTCGCGTCTGGACCAGCAACCCATCTGCCGTAATCGATTGGTTAACATGGTCATCCACTTCATCACAAGTGACATCTGACACCCCCAGTCAACAGTCGGTGGGTTCCTCAGACACAACCCTCACTTGGCATGGCCTGGGAGCAGTCCCTGTCCTCCCATTGCCTCTGTCCTATGCTGTTTCCTCCCCTAAAGAAGTATCTTATGCTGTGGGTTCAGCTCCACTATTCAGTGAGGACGATCTACTAGAGGACAGTTAGCAGCTAAGAAGTGGAGAAGACATCCGCAGCTTCCTCCGCTAGGCGGGCATGTAGTGATGAGGAGAGTGATGTGGGAGTCGGTGTTGCCAGCGTTCAGGGTCCTAAAGCAGACACTGTTGAGGAACCTGAGGAGGACATCAGTGACGTGCAGACACAACTCGATGATGATGAAGCCAAACGCACTTGGGAGCTGGGTGCAGAAGGGGCTTCATCCTCATAAGTAGAAGAGGGTTCTAGGTTGCCCGTAAGGCAGCAGCTGAGCCAGCAAGGTGGTAGCATGGTTTGCAGTCAGCATGGTGGCAGAAGTGGAAATTCTGGAGCAAAATGTGCCCGGGGGAGACCACCTGTTTTGCAGCAGCCTACCTTCTCGGGTGGTAGTGGAACAGGGGTTCCTGGAGACAGCGGCAGTAGCAATCAATGAAAGCAGACTGTTGGTGGGAAAATCAACTACTCGGCAGTATGGAAGTTTTCCATTAAGCATCCAGAGGAGGTTAACATAGCCACATGGAAGATATGTTGGCAGAAGGTGAAGCGGGGCCAGGGTCTCAATGTTAGCACCACGGCCCTGAGTCAACATATGCTTCACCAGAGAACCGTGGCTCTGATGTAGTGGTCTAGCCTGCTGTATCACCCAGTGGAACGCCACTCCCTCTTTCAGCAAGCCCAGGCTCCACCAACTCAGCTGAGGGAGCTGTGTGTCATACCCTCCTTCTGTCACTCCAGATGCTCCTGCTCATTCTACATTTAGACAATTATTCTGCCAACAATCCATCGGTGAAGCCATGTCCAAGACACAACAGTATGTGTCCACTCATCCAGCAGCGCAGAGGCTGAATGTGCTCCCATCTAAGTAGCTGGTACTGCAGTCCCTCCCTTTTCAAGTGGTGGACTCTGCACCTTTCAGAGAACTGATGGCTTGTGCGGAGCCGAGGTGGAGAGTGCCAAGCCGTCATTTCTTTGTGAAGAAGGCAGTACCAGCCCTGCACAATTTTGTGGAACATAAGGTGGGCCAGTCCTTGAGCCTGTCGGTGTGTACCAAACTGCACGGCAGCGCCAACGTCTGGAACTGTAACTATGGTCAGGGACAATACATATCCTTTACTGCTCACTGGGTGAATGTGGTTCCTGCACAGCTACAACATCAACTTGGACAGGTCACGCCCCTTCCTCCTCCACGCTCTCAGGCCATTGGTCCTGTGACAGTGTGCAACTCCACCTCCTCATCCTCCACCGTATGCTCAGCCTCCACTGCCCAGACAAGTCTCAGTGCCCCTGCAGTATACCATGTGTGCAGGGCATGGCGGTGTCACACTGTTCTTCACATGGTTTGCCTTGGAGAAAAGAGTCAAACAGGGGAGGAACTGCTAAAAGTCATTTGTGAAGAAATCGGATCATGGCTTACTCCATGAAAATTAGAAATGGGAACCATGGTGAATGACAACGGGAAGAACATCTTGTTTGTGCTGCGACTGGGAAGGCTGAGCCATGTGCTCTGCATGGCACACGTGTTCAAGCTGGTTGTAAAGCGGTTCCTGAAGTGTCCCCCCCCCCCATTTGCAAGACATCTTAACAATGAGAAGGAAACTTTGCATGCACTTCAGCCACTTGTACACTGCAAAACACACCCTCCTTGAGCTGCAGCGCCAGAACGGTATCTCCCAATATAGTCTGATTTACATAGTTCATAAGGTTGAAGAAAGACCAGAGTCCATCAAGTTCAACCTATAACCCTAATGAGTCCCTACTGAGTTGATCCAGAGGAAGGCAAAAAAACACTAATACTAGAGGTAAAAATTCCTTCCCGACTTCCAATATGGCAGTCAGAATAAATCCCTGGATCAACGTTCTGTCCCTATAAATCTAGTATACAAAACCATCGACGTTATTATTCTCCAAAATGAATCCAGCCCCTTTTTGAACTCTTTTACAGAGTTCACCATGACCACCTCCTCAGGCAGAGAATTCCACAGTCTCGCTGCTCTTACAGTAAAGAACCCCCGTCTGTGCTTGTGTAGAAACCTTCTTTCCTCTAAACGTAAAGGATGCCCTCTTGTTATAGAAACAGTCCTGGGTATGAATAGATCATGGGAAAGATCTCTGTTCTGTCCCCTGATACATTTATACGTAGTTATTAGGCCTCCCCTAAGCATTCTTTTTTCTAAACTAAATAACCCCAATTCTGATAATCTTTCTGGATACTGTAGTCCTCCCATTCCCCGTATTATCCTGGTTGCCCGTCTTTGAACCCTCTCCATCGCCACTATATCTTTCTTGTACACTGGTGCCCAGTACTGTACACAGTAATCTATGTGTTTTCTGAATAGTGATTTGTACAGTGGTAGAATTATTTCCTTGTCTTGGGCATCTATGCCCCTATTGATGCATCCCATGATTTTATTTTCCTTGGCAGCAGCTGCCCGACACTGGTCACCACAGCTAAATGTACTGTTAACTAAGACTCCCAAGTCCTTTTCCACGTCAGTCGTTCCAAGTGTGCTCCCATTTAATACATAATCCCAGCCCGGATTTCTCTTCCTCATGTGGATAACCTTACATTTATCAGTGTTGAGCCTCATGTGCCACTTCCCAGCCCAAACCTCCAACCTATCCAGATCCATTTGTAACAGTGCACTGTCCTCTATTGTGTTTACCACTTTATAGAGTTTAGTATCATCTGCAAAGATTGCTACTGCTAAGTCAAAGCTATCGTCCAACCAAGTCTCTGTAATACCCACTATGTCATAAACCTCCTCAGACATTTTCAACTCCAGTTCGTCAGTTTTATTGGTCAGACTTTTGGCATTAGTCAACATGCAATTCAATGGTGCATGACGCCTATCCCTATTAACTATTATAATGCCTCCATCCGCTCCACCCCCATGTACATTATTAAGTCTCCCCTCTCTATTTACACTATCTTCACCCTCTACATTGTAGGTTCCCTTCCACCCAGTCCCTAGTTAAAACACTCCTCCACTCTTCTAGCCATCTTCTCCAAAACAAGCACAGCTGCACTCTCCCTATTGAGCTGCAGACTGTCCCTATGGCAGAGCCGGTATCCGACAATGAAGTCGGCCCAGTTCTCCATTAACCCAAACCCCTCCTTCCTACACCAGCTTCTGAGCCACTTGTTTACCTCTCTAATCTCTGGTGTGGCTCAGGGTACAGGTATTTGTGAAGTTGCCACACGTTGGAATTCCACCCTCCAAATGTTGGACGGACTGTATGAACAGAAAAAAGCAATTTCTTGATGATCAAAGCAGATAGTGGTACTCCCCTGTGTAACTTCAATGTAAACCAGTGCCAGCTCATACTTGGCAGCTCATACGTGTCACCTGCCATTTGCTCAGGCCCTTTGAGGAAGCCACATTATTAGTAAATCGCCAGGATTAGGAGATGAACAACGTCATTCCACAGCTTAATTTCTTACAACATGTGTTGGAAATGATGGATTTTCAGGGCACTGGAGACATAGCGCCTACATCTCACGGCCACATGAGCCCTCTTTGGGCTGAACTGGAGGAGGGGGTGGGGCACAGTGGAGCTCAGTTTAGATATCGCCAAATGGGCAGTCTTTCTAGTAATCTGACAGGAGAGGAGGGGCAAGAGCAGCCAGAGGAGCTAGAGGGTTATGAGGAAGGCAAGACAGGGGACCCAGACACACTGTGGCAGTATGCAGTGGAGATGGAGGCAGGTAGTCCCTCAGAGTCACTTGCACAAATGGCACGATGCATGCTCACTTGCTTGCATAGTAACAGCTGAATTGTCACCATTCAGCAGTGGGATGACTTTTGGCTCGCCACCTTATTGGACCCTCGCTACCACCACAAAATAGGGGCCTTTTTTGCAACCACTGAGAGGGAGGAGAAACTGACCTACTACAGAGGCATCCTATTAGCGCCATTGTCCATCCTCTTGCAAGTATGAATTGGGGGGCCCCCTGCGCTCACTTTCCATTGCCTTAACTTCTGGGGACGGGTGCGGTGGCAGGACCAGTACCAGCTGCTGATTTCCTTTCTTCACCCGCATAGTGAAGCAACTCATCTGCAGCAGGTAGACCTGGAGCAGGACCTGAACCAGCAGATGGTGGCATACCTTGATATGCCCATGCCAACACTCCTTGAAGATCGGCTGGACTTCTGGGCAGCCACAATTGATTTGTGGCCGCAACTAGCAGAGTTTGCCTTGGAAAAGCTGTCCTTCCCGGCCAGTAGATTGACCATGGTGCCACACCAAAACTTCACAAATATGAATAGTGGCAAACAGATTTAAGGCGCTGCTCCACAGTTACAAACGTTCCTCCGCATCAGACCTTTTTTCACCCACCTTCATCACTGGATACTGGTATTGGCACCCACTGCACCACTCTATCACCTAGTCACTTTCAGGACTCCTGATGCTGCTGCCACCTCCAGGCTGTGCCATTCAGCCACTATATGGACTCTTCATGCTTCACCACCTTCAGGCAGTGCCATTCAGCCACTATATGGCCTCCTCATGCTTCAGCCAACTCCAGGCTGTGCCATTCAGCCACTATATGGACTCTTGACGCTTCACCACCTTCAGGCAGTGCCATTCAGCCACTATATGGCCTCGTCATGCTTCAGCCAACTCCAGGCTGTGCCATTCAGACACTATATGGTCTCCTCATGCTGCCACAAACTTCAGGCTGTGCCATTCAGCCACTATATGGTCTCCTCATGCTTCACCACCTCCAGGCTGTGTTATTCAGTCACTATATGGTCTCTTCATGCTTCAGCTACCTACAGGCAGTTCCATTCAGACACTATATGGTCCCTTCATGCTGCCACAAACTCCAGGCTGTGCCAATCAGCCACTATATGTTCTACTCATGCTGCGGACAACTTCAGGCTGTGCCATTCAGCCACTATATGGTCTCCTCATGCTTCAGCCAACTCCAGGCTGTGCCATTCAGACACTATATGGTCTCCTCATGCTTCAGCCAACTCCAGGCTGTGCCATTCACCCACTTTAAGGTCTCCTCATGCTTCATCCAACTCCAGGCGGTGCCGTACAGGCACTACATGGTCTCCTTATGCTCCAGCCAATGCCACGCTGTGCCATTCAGACATTATATGGTCTCCTCATGCTTCACCGCCTCCAGGCTTTGCCATTAAGCCACTATATGTTCTACTCCTGTTGCCGACAACTCCAGGCTGTGCCATTCAGCCATTATATGGTCTCCTCATGCTTCAGCCAACTCCAGGCTGTGCCATTCAGACACTATATAGTCTCCTTATGCTTCACCACCTCCAGGCTGTCCCATTCAGCCACTATATGTTCTACTCATGTGGTCGCCAACTCCAGGCTGTGCCATTCAGACACTATATGTTCTCCTCATGTTTCAGTCAACTCCAGGCTGTGCCATTCAGCCACTATATGGTCTCCTCATACTGATGCCACCTCCAGGCTCTGTTATTGTGCTGCCATGTGACATGTGACTCCTTGTTAAGTTTGGTCCTTTGTAACCACACGCCTTGGCCCGGAACATTAAAACTTACTTGGGAGTGTAATCTTAAATTTCAATTTCAAAATCTTCAATTTCAATTTTAAAATATTTTAGGGCAACACTAGCTACCATAAATCTTCAATTTCTATTTTAAAATTCATCTTTTAATCTTAAGGAGTGTGAAGCCCTATTGTCTACCCATGCTGCTGCCAGCTTCAGGCTGTGTCATTGTACCCCCCGTTCTCCTTATGCTGTTGGCACCTTAAAGGGGTACTCCGGTGAAAAACTTTTTTCTTTTAAATCAACTGGTGGCAGAAAGTTAAACATATTTGTAAATTACTTATATTAAAAAAAATCTTAATCCTTCCTGTACTTATTAGCTGCTGAATACTACAGAGGAAATTATTTTCTTTTTGGAATGCTCTCTGATGACATCACAAGCACAGTTCTCTCTGCTGACATTATTATAATGATAACACTTTATTTATTGTTGTCCTTAGTGGGATTTGAACCCAAGTCCCCAGCACTGCAAGGCAGCAGTGCTAACCACTGAGCCACCATGTTGCCCTTAGTATACAGCTGCTATGCATGGTTGCTAAAATGGACAGAGATGTCAGCAGAGAGCATTGTGCGCGTGATGTCATCAGTGTTCCAAAAAGAAAGGAATTTCCTCTGTAGCATTCAGCAGCTAATAAGTACTAGAAGGATTAAGATTTTTTAATAGAAGTAATTTACAAATGTGTTTAACTTTCTGCCACCAGTTAATTTAAAAGAAAAAAGGTTTTCACCGGAGTACCCCTTTAAATTAAACTTGTAACATTTTAATATATCTAAAATCTTCAAGTTAAAATTTTAAAAATATCTTTAATCTTCTCTATTGTGAGGCCCTATGGTCTTCTCAGGCTTTTGCCATCTCCAGACTGGGTCGTGCTGCCACTATATGGTCTCCTGGTGCTGCCGCCAATTCCAGGCTGTCATTCTGCTAGATTATGGTCTCCTCATGCTGCTGCAACCTCTAGGCTCTGTCATTGTGTCACCATGTGACTCCTTGTTAGATTGGGTTTTGTGGTCATACAGTATTAGTTCAAAGTAAACACCGGGGACATTAAACTTGGGAATTTAACATAAATCTTAAATTTAAAAAAAATGATATAATCTTTTCAAGACTGAGGACCTATGGTCATCTACGTGTTATTATCTGTAGAATTATCACGAGAATCCAATGGAACAGCTTGGAACAATAACAATGAACCTTAACTGATTAAATTAAACACTCACACTTTCATAGTCAGGGGGACACTGAGAGGCAGGGGCTGGAACAGGTGTTATCTCTCCTGGCGGAGGACCGCAAGCTCGATGCTGACCAGAATGTTAATTAATTCCAATAAAATTAAATTAAAATTACATAAAAATTAAATTTTTACACCATATGGTCTCCCTGCGCCACATCAATGCTATTGTCACAATGCCGGCTGGCAGGAGGTGGATCCTCTGTGCCAGAGAGGGATTGGCGTGGACCGTGCTAGTGGACCGGTTCTAAGTCACTACTGGTGTTCACCAGAGCCCGCCGCAAAGCGGGATGGTCTTGCTGCGGCGGTAGTGACCAGGTCGTATCCACTAGCAACGGCTCAACCTCTCTGACTGCTGAAGATAGGCGCGGTACAAGGGCGTAGACAGAAGCAAGGTCGGACGTAGCAGAAGGTCGGGGCAGGCAGCAAGAATCGTAGTCAATAAGGCAATAGCAGGAGGTCAAGTACACAGTATGGACAAACACAGTAACGCTTTCACTAGGCTCTAAGGCAACAAGATCCGGCAGGGGAGTGCAGGGGCAGTGATAAGATATAAATAACCTACAAAATTAGCCCAAAGATATAGTCAAAAATATTTTTCTTTATTACATATACAAAAACAGGTAGAAAAAACACCCATAAAATGACCCACCCTTAAAAAACCCCCCAACACAAAGCTAAGCAGGATATCACCAGGATATATACAGTAATCAGTAATGCCATATATAGTCTAGCAGTATTAAGTTTAGTCAGCACATGAAATACAATAACTCAAATCAACACAATACCTAATTGTGACATGCTGACGGCTTCCCAGTGATGATCCTGCACCTCGACACGTGTTTCGGATGATTCCTTTCTCAAGAGGCGCTACATGAGGTAGGAACTACCGGCTATTTATATGGTCGCCCTCAAATGGCGCATGCAGCGGAACCGGACGCCGGCCGACTTCCGGGTGGCGTCACCGACGGATGCGCGTCATAACTTGAAGCACATCCGCCCGTACTGACTGCCCTCCGAAAGACGGCATAGCGCCATGAATCCGCGCATGCGCTCCGAGCGTAACCATTCTCAGGTATCCACTAGGGGAGCCGCATCGCATATCCCAACAAGGGAAAGGTACATAAGATTATAAATTGTTTGCACTGTATTGAAAAAAATGATCACACATCAAACATCAAAAGCAGGATTACCATACCATTCGATCCTAAATATGATCACCCTTTGCAACATAATTTTAATACCCTCATTACCTATCAGAGCAATTATAGATTATTACAATACAATTTGATACCCTCATTGTCCATCAAAGCAAGAAACATGAAGACATAAGACCCATATCATTATCCATATTAATCATATAATCACTTAATATCTCTCATAACTATGTATCCTTATCTTTAGGGAGCCCCCTATATATTAATGTAAATTCTACACAAGAATCCCACAGCCTACACCTAATATCCCACATCCAATATATTCTAACCAACCCTCCATTTCCACTTATCATGAAAACAATATAAACAATGATTGAAAAAGTGAAATAATATTGTGTGAAATGTATTTCTCCTCTATATATGTAAAAAAAAATTTTTTTATAGATATATGTGAAGTGAATGCACATGCATAAATACACACACACTCCCCTGTGTATACATGTATGCATGCGCACACACCCACATACATGCCCATGCATGCACAACCAACACCATAATACCCAAAATAAAATGATATGTCATACAAATATGCAATTATATTATTCCCATAAGAGAGCAAAAACTCAATAGAACACCTAGTGATAATACCCTATTATGTGTGCTTGTGATCATTGTATGTGCTAGTGAACATAATGTGAAGATATGAATAACCTAGACTAATATAGTGCAAGTGTAATTGTAATTAATTAATTCATTAGTTCGTGTAATGATGACGACAACCTCCCCCCCATACCCCATCCCCCCTTCCTTATAATACCCATCTCCATGGTAACTTATAACCCATACACCACACACACATACCGATCAAAACCCCTCCCCCCCCCCCACTCCCAAATGTATAATACCAAACACACATACATGCACACCTACACCCCATGCTGTGTGATAATACACTGTGACCCATCACCTGCACACCCATACCACATTCACAACACAGCCTACACGTTAGCCTATGGCCACATACAACTGGACACAACTTTACAATATACATTAGACCCAAATGGATTCTTATCCATTATTGTTATCGATCAGTCCCATGTTTTGAGAGTCCAAATTCCTTTATTGTCGGATAAGTGTGTGGGTCCACATCTTTCAATTGTTATTCCTCCATGTGGGTGAAAAAATGATTCTTGCAATGATGCCAATCGACTCACTCCTCCTTAGGTCATGTACGTCATCTCATCATAAAGAGCACAGTAGTACCTCAATAAAAGAAACAGTCATTAAAAACAAGTCCCAAATTATAGGAAGGGAGAGAAACTCACATATTCATTTAGCCCTTTAGGGGCCATGGTATCCAATGTCACAATCCATTTAGTCTCCTTACGTAGGAGGGCCCTTGTGGCATCGCCTCCTCTATTCCCCATATAAATCCTATCAATGCCCTTGACCTTCAGTAATCTCCAATTGGATTGGTGCATGATCTTAAAATGTCTAGCTAGAGGTTTCCCACGTGATCCACCCTCATCTATCCAATCATCGCGTGCAGAATTTTTGATGTCCCTGATGTGCTCCATCACGCGCGCTCTCAATTCCCGTGTGGTCATACCCACATAGATTTTATTGCATGGGCAGCGCGCGTGATAAACTACACCAGAGACACCACAGTTGATGGTGTGGACAATCTTATATTCCCTCGTCCTGTCAGAATTGGCAAAATTCTGAGTCCTTTCCATAACGGAACAGGCTCCACATCTACCACAAGGGTAGTTGCCCCAGGGCGGTCCCCTTGATCCAAACAAATATTGTCCTGACCTGGGAGGGACATAATGGCTGGTCACCAATAAGTCTCTCAAGTTGGGTGCTCTCCTGGGTGTCATAAGAGGCCTATCCGGTAGTAGATGTCTTAGCTTGGCATCACTGTGTAAGACGTGCCAATGGCGCGTCAAGATCCTCCGCATCCCTGACCATTGTTTGTTAAACTGGGATATAAATCTCGTATGTCCAACTCCCTCATCCTCCTTCTTCTCCTTCTTGTTCATAAGTGTTTTCCTCGGTATTTGTTTAACTTGTAACCACTCCTGCACTACCTTATCACGTGGGTATCCCCTGCTAGAAAATCGATTAACCATATCGTCCGCTTGTCTATCAAACAAGGTATCATTAGAGCATATACGTTTAGCCCGTATGAGTTGCCCCCGGGGTATTCCCCCAATAACATGGGGAGGGTGAAATGAGCTAGCCAATAGATAGGAGTTGACGGAGGTCTCTTTCCTATGAATGTCAGTCGATATTGACCCATCCATTTCAACTATCAACTTGACATCCAAGAAGTCCATATTGGACCTACTCCACTTACTGGTCAACCTGACATTCATGGAATTGTCCTGTAAGTAAACTAAAAATCTTTCCAAGTCATCTGTCGGTCCCTGCCATACAAAAATGATGTCATCAATATAACGACGCCACATGACGACGGACTGTACGCATGCATGCTCACCATCCTGGATCATTGCTCTCTCCCAGTATCCCATGAATAAATTTGCATATGGGGGCGCACAAGGCGCCCCCATAGCAGTCCCACTGATCTGTAAATAAAATTTGTCACAAAAAATGAAAAAATTATGTCTCAAAACAAATTCCAACAATTCTAACAGTAACTCAATAAGTTGTGATGAAAGATTACTGGTACTGAGAAAGAATTTGCATGCGCGCAGTCCGTCATCATGTGCGATGGAGGTATAAAGCGACTCCACATCACTTGTCACGATTACCATATCCTCCTCCAATCTAATCTCCTCAAAACATTTAAGGACATCAGTGGAGTCGCGTAAGTATGATGGCAGGGACTCGACAAGTGGCTTCAAATAAAAATCCAAGAACTGACATACCACCTCCGTCAAACTCCCTATCCCAGATATTATGGGACGTCCCGGGGGGCAAGTTACACTCTTATGGACTTTAGGCAGGAGATATAGGGTTGATACCTTCGGATGAGTCACAACCAAGCCATCCCGGACCTTTCTTGATATAATACCTTCGTCCACAGCCCTGTCCAAAATTCTACATAATTTACCCTGAAATACTGTCATAGGGTTGCTAGATAATTGGCGATACACTCTAACATCATTAAGCTGGCGTCTGGCCTCCTTCTCATACATGTCACACGGCCAAACCACCACGTTGCCACCCTTGTCCGCAGGTTTATAGATGACATCTTTAATACTCCTCAGTTGTTTAAGTGCTGTACGTTCACTACCAGTGAGGTTGTCCCAACGTTGGCCCTGTAGCATCTTAAGGTCCTCAGAGACCAACTTGACAAATACTTCAACCTGCGGACAAAGCGCAAAGGGTGGGAAGGTCGTGGACTTTTTCTGTATGCCCCCTGGTATTGGGTCATTACTCTCACCTTGGGCCTCACTCCATAAATCTTCCAGCATGGCCAGAACCTGTGAGTCATCCGGGATCAAGGACGTCATCTCTCCGCTACCATGGTACCTACGTAGCATAATTTTCCTAGCAAAGAGATGAAGGTCCTTGATCGCCTCAAAATAGTCAAAGTCAATACTCGGGGAAAAGGTAAGTCCTTTTGATAACTAGTGTTGAGCGGCATAGGCCATATTCGAATTCGCGAATATTCGCGAATATATGGACGAATATTCGTCATATATTCGCGAATATTCGCATATTCGTTATATTCTCGTTTTATTTTCGCATATGCGAAACTTCGCGTATGCGAAAATTAACATATGTGAATATTAGCATATACAAAATTAGCACATGTAAAATTTCGCATATGCGAAAATGCGCATATGCTAATTTTCGCATATGCTAATTTTCGCATATGCGAATTTTCGCACGCCAGTCTCACACAGTGGTATTAGAGCCTTCTTTACACCACACAAGCTGGAAGCAGAGAGGGGTGATCACTGTGATGTGTACTGTGAAAAAAAAAAAAAAACTAAAAAAAAAAAAACTAAAAAAAAAAAACGAATATTCGTAATTACGAATATATAGCGCTATATTCGCGAAATTCGCGAATTCGCGAATATGCGATATTCGCGAATAATATTCGAATTGCGAATATTCGTGAGCAACACTATTGATAACACTTTCACCTGTTCGTCTGTCAGTGCATATCTTGATAAATTTATTACCTTTAACGCCTCCGTCTGTTCCTTTGATGTTGAGGAACCACTTGACGTTGTCTCTCTCTCAGATTCCGTGTTGTAGCTGGCATATCTCTTGTACCTTCCTCCTCGCCCTCGCTGGGCATGCGTTTGTCTAAAAAACGCTCGCCCCCATTGCTCCGAACAGACGAGAAGGAGGAAGATCTGGATAGTGACCGCCCATTTCCTGGCCTTTGCCATTTGTATATGGTATTGTTGGAGTAGTCGGCTTGATCTCTTTTGAATTTACTGATCTTAGAAGCCTGTATCTCACTCTCCCACTTTTTAAATTCTGTATTCAAATCAGCTTCAAAGATAGCTAGGCGCTCAGCAGTCAACTCCTTACTCAAAACCTCCTTGAGCTTATCAATTTCAATTTCCAATTGTTCCAGGGTTTTCTTATCAATGCCAATTAATAGCTCCAAGAAAGTCCTTGAACACACTCGACAGGACTCTTCCCACCTGGATCTCACATTCAGATCCTCTACTGGAAATGAGGGAAAAATTTGCACCCGTAACCCTCTGGGTATGATGTTTTTTTGTAGGTAATTCTCTAGGGTCGCCTTATTCCACCACACCTTCATACGTTTTTTCAACAAGAATTTTAATTGGGTCTGAGTCTCTCTCACCTTCGTATCCACATCTTGAATTTGGGTACTACCTTCATCAAATAAATATATCAACTGTGAAGCCCAGGTCTGATCCCGGGATCTATAATCCATGTACCTGGTATTTTCAGCTGGGAAAAACCAACATATATTACCTACAAGCCCAACGCGGCTAATAATTTAATCAATAACCTACAAAATTAGCCCAAAGATATAGTCAAAAATATTTTTCTTTATTACATATACAAAAACAGGTAGAAAAAACACCCATAAAATGACCCACCCTTAAAAAAACCCCCAACACAAAGCTAAGCAGGATATCACCAGGATATATACAGTAATCAGTAATGCCATATATAGTCTAGCAGTATTAAGTTTAGTCAGCACATGAAATACAATAACTCAAATCAACACAATACCTAATTGTGACATGCTGACGGCTTCCCAGTGATGATCCTGCACCTCGACACGTGTTTCGGATGATTCCTTTCTCAAGAGGCGCTACATGAGGTAGGAACTACCGGCTATTTATATGGTCGCCCTCAAATGGCGCATGCAGCGGAACCGGACGCCGGCCGACTTCCGGGTGGCGTCACCGACGGATGCGCGTCATAACTTGAAGCACATCCGCCCGTACTGACTGCCCTCCGAAAGACGGCATAGCGCCATGAATCCGCGCATGCGCTCCGAGCGTAACCATTCTCAGGTATCCACTAGGGGAGCCGCATCGCATATCCCAACAAGGGAAAGGTACATAAGATTATAAATTGTTTGCACTGTATTGAAAAAAATGATCACACATCAAACATCAAAAGCAGGATTACCATACCATTCGATCCTAAATATGATCACCCTTTGCAACATAATTTTAATACCCTCATTACCTATCAGAGCAATTATAGATTATTACAATACAATTTGATACCCTCATTGTCCATCAAAGCAAGAAACATGAAGACATAAGACCCATATCATTATCCATATTAATCATATAATCACTTAATATCTCTCATAACTATGTATCCTTATCTTTAGGGAGCCCCCTATATATTAATGTAAATTCTACACAAGAATCCCACAGCCTACACCTAATATCCCACATCCAATATATTCTAACCAACCCTCCATTTCCACTTATCATGAAAACAATATAAACAATGATTGAAAAAGTGAAATAATATTGTGTGAAATGTATTTCTCCTCTATATATGTAAAAAAAAATTTTTTTATAGATATATGTGAAGTGAATGCACATGCATAAATACACACACACTCCCCTGTGTATACATGTATGCATGCGCACACACCCACATACATGCCCATGCATGCACAACCAACACCATAATACCCAAAATAAAATGATATGTCATACAAATATGCAATTATATTATTCCCATAAGAGAGCAAAAACTCAATAGAACACCTAGTGATAATACCCTATTATGTGTGCTTGTGATCATTGTATGTGCTAGTGAACATAATGTGAAGATATGAATAACCTAGACTAATATAGTGCAAGTGTAATTGTAATTAATTAATTCATTAGTTCGTGTAATGATGACGACAACCTCCCCCCCATACCCCATCCCCCCTTCCTTATAATACCCATCTCCATGGTAACTTATAACCCATACACCACACACACATACCGATCAAACCCCCCCCCCCCCCCCACTCCCAAATGTATAATACCAAACACACATACATGCACACCTACACCCCATGCTGTGTGATAATACACTGTGACCCATCACCTGCACACCCATACCACATTCACAACACAGCCTACACGTTAGCCTATGGCCACATACAACTGGACACAACTTTACAATATACATTAGACCCAAATGGATTCTTATCCATTATTGTTATCGATCAGTCCCATGTTTTGAGAGTCCAAATTCCTTTATTGTCGGATAAGTGTGTGGGTCCACATCTTTCAATTGTTATTCCTCCATGTGGGTGAAAAAATGATTCTTGCAATGATGCCAATCGACTCACTCCTCCTTAGGTCATGTACGTCATCTCATCATAAAGAGCACAGTAGTACCTCAATAAAAGAAACAGTCATTAAAAACAAGTCCCAAATTATAGGAAGGGAGAGAAACTCACATATTCATTTAGCCCTTTAGGGGCCATGGTGTCCAATGTCACAATCCATTTAGTCTCCTTACGTAGGAGGGCCCTTGTGGCATCGCCTCCTCTATTCCCCATATAAATCCTATCAATGCCCTTGACCTTCAGTAATCTCCAATTGGATTGGTGCATGATCTTAAAATGTCTAGCTAGAGGTTTCCCACGTGATCCACCCTCATCTATCCAATCATCGCGTGCAGAATTTTTGATGTCCCTGATGTGCTCCATCACGCGCGCTCTCAATTCCCGTGTGGTCATACCCACATAGATTTTATTGCATGGGCAGCGCGCGTGATAAACCACACCAGAGACACCACAGTTGATGGTGTGGACAATCTTATATTCCCTCGTCCTGTCAGAATTGGCAAAATTCTGAGTCCTTTCCATAACGGAACAGGCTCCACATCTACCACAAGGGTAGTTGCCCCAGGGCGGTCCCCTTGATCCAAACAAATATTGTCCTGACCTGGGAGGGACATAATGGCTGGTCACCAATAAGTCCCTCAAGTTGGGTGCTCTCCTGGGTGTCATAAGAGGCCTATCCGGTAGTAGATGTCTTAGCTTGGCATCACTGTGTAAGACGTGCCAATGGCGCGTCAAGATCCTCCGCATCCCTGACCATTGTTTGTTAGTGCAGTGATAAGATATAGTCTGGGAGCAGGTGGAAGCCAATAAGCTAATTGGGCCAGGCACCAATCATTGGTGCACTGGCCCTTTAAGTCTCAGGGAGCTGGCCCTAGAGAGCGGAGCCGCGCTTGCCAGCACATGACAGCAGGGGACCGGGACGGGTAAGTGACCTGGGATGCGATTCGCGAGCGGGCGCGTCCCGCTGTGCGAATCGCATCCCCGACGGCCATGACAGTGCAGCGCTCCCGGTCAGCGGGACCGACCGGGGCGCTGCGGAGAGAGAGACGCCGTAAGCGCTCCGGGGAGGAGCGGGGACCCGGAGCGCTAGGCGTAACAGTACCCCCCCCTTAGGTCTCCCCTTCTCTTTGTCCGGTAACTGCCTCCCCTGGGATGAGGACACCGGGAAAGAATGGAGGGTTTCCTCAACGGCAGGCAGTACAGCAGGAGTGGGAATGGGGAGGGAGGGCAGAGGGCGAGGCCTGGCACGGGGCAGTGTGACACCAGGACGGGGGCCATGAGGAGGCACCGAGGCTTGCCTGACTGGACTGGGAGGGGGGGAGAGGCACTTCTTATGGCAGGCAGAGTCCATAAAGACCTTAGGGAGACCGGTTACAGGGGGAACCACAGGGTCACGGCAGGGAGTACTGGGAACCGGTTTAAGGCAGTCCTTGAAACAAGAGGTACCCCAGCTCTTGATCTCCCCTGTGGACCAATCCAGGGTTGGGGAATGGTGTTGAAGCCAGGGTAGTCCAAGGAGAATTTCGGAAGTGCAATTGGAGAGGACCAAAAACTCAATTTTTTCGTGATGAGGTCCGATGCACATTAGGAGGGGCTCCGTGCGGTAACGCACGGTGCAATCCAACCTGACTCCGTTGACCGCGGAAATGTAGAGTGGCTTGACGAGACGGGTCACCGGGATGCGGAATTTATTCACCAAGGAATCCAGAATAAAATTCCCAGAGGCACCGGAGTCCAAGCAGGCCACGGCTGAGAGGGAGGAGTTGGCTGAAGGAGAAATCCGTACGGGCACCGTGAGACGTGGAGAAGCCGACTTAGCATCAAGAGACGCCACACCCACGAGAGCTGGGTGCGAGCGTGCGTTTCCCAGACGTGGAGGACGGATAGGGCAATCCACCAAGAAATGTTCGGTACTGGCACAGTACAGACAAAGATTCTCTTCCCTACGGCGATTCCTCTCTTCCTGGGTCAGGCGAGACCGATCCACTTGCATGGCCTCCTCGGCGGGAGGCCTAGGCGTAGATTGCAATGGAGACTGTGGGAAAGGTGTCCAGAGATCTAAGTCTTTTTCCTGGCGGAGCTCTTGATGCCTCTCAGAAAAACGCATGTCAATGCGAGTGGCTAGATGAATGAGTTCATGCAGGTTAGCAGGAGTTTCTCGTGCGGCCAGAACATCTTTAATGTTGCTGGATAGGCCTTTTTTAAAGGTCGCGCAGAGGGCCTCATTATTCCAGGATAGTTCAGAAGCAAGAGTACGGAATTGTATGGCGTACTCGCCAACGGAAAAATTACCCTGGACCAGGTTCAGCAGGGCAGTCTCAGCAGAAGAGGCTCGGGCAGGTTCCTCAAAGACACTTCGAATTTCCGAGAAGAAGGAGTGTACAGAGGCAGTGACGGGGTCATTGCGGTCCCAGAGCGGTGTGGCCCAAGACAGAGCTTTCCCAGACAGAAGGCTGACTACGAAAGCCACCTTAGACCTTTCAGTAGGAAACTGGTCCGACATCATCTCCAAGTGCAGGGAACATTGTGAAAGAAAGCCACGGCAAAACTTAGAGTCCCCATCAAATTTGTCCGGCAGGGACAAGCGGAGGCTAGGAGTGGCCACTCGCTGCGGAAGAGGTGCAGGAGCTGGCGGAGGAGATGGTTGTTGCTGCTGTAGCTGAGACTGAAATTGCTGTAGCTGTGACTGAAGCTGCTGTAGCTGCGACTGGAGTTGCTGTGTCATGGTGGTCAAGTACGACAGCTGGTGATCTTGTTGGGCGATCTGTCGGGCTTGCTGGGCGACCAGTGTAGTGAGGTCGGCGACAACTGGCAGAGGAACTTCAGCGGGATCCATGGCCGGATCTACTGTCACAATGCCGGCTGGCAGGAGGTGGATCCTCTGTGCCAGAGAGGGATTGGCGTGGACCGTGCTAGTGGACCGGTTCTAAGTCACTACTGGTGTTCACCAGAGCCCGCCGCAAAGCGGGATGGTCTTGCTGCGGCGGTAGTGACCAGGTCGTATCCACTAGCAACGGCTCAACCTCTCTGACTGCTGAAGATAGGCGCGGTACAAGGGCGTAGACAGAAGCAAGGTCGGACGTAGCAGAAGGTCGGGGCAGGCAGCAAGAATCGTAGTCAATAAGGCAATAGCAGGAGGTCAAGTACACAGTATGGACAAACACAGTAACGCTTTCACTAGGCTCTAAGGCAACAAGATCCGGCAGGGGAGTGCAGGGGCAGTGATAAGATATAGTCTGGGAGCAGGTGGAAGCCAATAAGCTAATTGGGCCAGGCACCAATCATTGGTGCACTGGCCCTTTAAGTCTCAGGGAGCTGGCGCGCGCGCGCGCCCTAGAGAGCGGAGCCGCGCGCGCCAGCACATGAAAGCAGGGGACCGGGACGAGTAAGTGACCTGGGATGCGATTCGCGAGCGGGCGCGTCCCGCTGTGCGAATCGCATCCCCGACGGCCATGACAGTGCAGCGCTCCCGGTCAGCGGGACCGACCGGGGCGCTGCGGAGAGAGAGACGCCGTAAGCGCTCCGGGGAGGAGCGGGGACCCGGAGCGCTAGGCGTAACAGCTATCTACACCAAAAGAAGAAGATACCAGTAAACTTATTTGAATACAAAAAATAGTGGATAAGCTTTATTAAAGTGCATTATAAAATCATACATAAAATACAAGGTACTATACAGATGAAGGCTACAGAAAAAAGGTAGTGATACTAAATCCACAATGGTAGAAAATACAGACGGCAGGGATACAGTCCACAGATGTCAAATTGCAACATGCCCATAGGTAATAAGAAATAAATAATAAATAGTATAACATACATATTATGAAGGTATAAAGCTGATATATGTCCTCAAAAGGGGCTATGGGTAAAGTGCAAATAACAAATAGTAAGGCACCTAGCCCTATACAGAGGTTAGTCAGCAGCAATAGATAAGAGCATAAAGGACAGCATAAAATAAGATAACAAATACCTGCCATACACCAAAAGGGGAGATCACTACCTGTACCCCAACGCGCGTTTCGCGTATGGGCTTCGTCAGGGGGCGTGTCTAATGTTAAAGGGCGTCCCTATTTATAGTGGTCCTCTGAACGTAATTGGTTAGGGTAAGGTTGAGGGGCGGCTATTGCAGCCAATGGTGGTGGGTGTATTATAAGATAACCTACTTGTAGATGCGCATCAGTTCCGACAGCCTAAGTGATAGGCCAGGTACCGCATGTGGCGCTGGTGCCCGCCGACTCGGCGGGTGACGTCACTTCCTCCAGCGCCACATCCGGTCCGGCTCCCGATCACCTGACCCACACGTCATCGAGCCGGGATCACATGACCGATGCACCACAGCGTCCCATGGCGCACAAAACCCATGAGATCCCGCAACTGCCCGACGATGGATGAGTCAGTCGATCACGTGATGTGCACAACTCACGCGATCGTTGTCGGCGCCAGCCATGTTACCAGGGAAAAGATAGCTAATGCGGTCACATGATAGTAGTCACATGACTAATAACGCGAAACGATAGAAATGAAAATAAATAAATATTAAATAAATAGATCGTCACCAAAATGTGAAAAAAAGTGAAAGGTGTTCAAAGTGCAAAAAAAAAAACAAAAAAAAAAAACAAAAAAAAAAAAAAAAAACGTGATAATGGTGCAAAATCAATGAGAGTATATACTTACCAAGTAGGATAATAGTAGTAGATATGAATTAAGACACATGAAAAATAAATAAGATAAAAAAACAACTCATAGAAACATATAAAAACCCACAAATAAAAACCCACAAAGTGATTAGAAAAAATCAAGATATATCGTTACAGTGGAGGGATTATATATGAATAATAAATAGACACAAATAAAGCCACAAAGTGATTAGAATATCAAAATGCATAATTGCAGTAGAGGGATTATATATAAATAAATAAATAGTGAGTGAAAAATATATATGTAAAAGATATATCTATGGGTATAGGCACACATGCCCATATGTATACCCATATACATGCATATATGTATGTATAGCTAGCTCCTGTGAGGGTGTATATAAGACAGGAGATAAAGTGCAGTGATAAACTTATACTAAAATTCATGTTATAGTGCATCAGAAAAAGAATCATGTATTAAAAATTAAAAATTAAATTAAGGCCAAAGATATAGGTACATCAAAATCAATAGAGTGAGACAACTACTAAATCAGAGTGAAAATACAATAATTCTATCAGTGTGTACAATCATGTGATAATGAGCTCAATATATAATTAATATGAATAAAAGGAATAACCAAATGAAGTAACCAATATTAGATAATCATGATTTATTAATACATTATAAAACTCCCCGGTGTATGGCAGGAATTAATCATTTATTCAAATCCCAGTCACAGATGAGCAACGGGAGGTAACAGTACGGACATCCACACAGAGATATTCAGCCCCTCAAACCACAAGACAAACCATCCTAAAAATGAAGAGAATAGAAAAGAAAAAGAGGAAGAAAGGGATAAATAAGATTAAAATAATAATGTTAAAATAAAGAGCAATAAAAAACTCCAAACAAGGAGTAGACTAGACACAAAATGAAACGGAGTCAACTTATTAATATATCGAACTACAGAAATGGCGCAAAGCTAGCATGATCATTAAGGCCATCGGGGCGCAAGGTTTTCAACTTATATATCCATCTAGTCTCCATGCGGGCAAGTTGTGTTTTCCAATCACCACCTCTAGTACCAATGAAGATACGATCAATCCCTCTTACCGAAAATCCATGTGGGTCACTATCATGATGTTGTTTAAAATGCCGTGGAATTGTTGTTAATTTTGTGGTGTCCATTTCTTCTTTGGCTGCCAAAATACCAAGTACATGTTCTCGTGTACGTCTGCGAAGCTCTCGAGTTGTCATCCCGATGTATATGAGGCCGCAGGGGCATGTTGCGTGATATATCACCCCTATGGTATCACATGAAATCCTATGGGTAATAGTAAAAGTGCGTGAGCCATTTGAATTAGAGAATACAGTATCAGTGCAAATATTGACACAGGCCTTGCATTTTCCACAGGGAGCAGATCCCCATCTGGGTTTGGGTCTCTCAAAGGCAGGTTTCTGAGCTGCGGCTCGGTGATGACTTTGGACCAACAAGTCCCGTAAGTTCGGTGACCGTCGGAAGGTGATTGATGGTCTTGGGGGTAAGTATAGTTTAAGAATTGGATCTACCAGGAGGACCTCCCAGTATTTTGATAGGATATTCCGAAACTCAGGGACTTGTGCATGGTACCTGGAAATAAGTCTCACCTGGTTATCCCGTTTCTCACGAGGCTTCGGTTGCAAAAGGGCATCTCTCTTGGTGTGTTTCGCTCTCAGATATGCTCTCCTAAGCCATTGTTCCTTATAGCCTCGTTCTCTGAATCTGTTAAACAGATCGAGGGCACATTTCTCAAAATCAGCTTCAGTGGAACATACTCTTCTCAGCCTCAGAAATTGACCAATAGGTATACCTTTAATTAGGCTTGGTGGATGTGCTGATTGTGCATGCAGCAGAGAGTTGGTTGCAGTTGGTTTTCGAAACAGATTGGATTGGACATATCCCTGGTCGTCCACACTGAAAGAAACATCAAGGAAATCCATATTACTACGGCCTGCCTTATGGGTAAGTTTTATGTTAAGACTATTATTGTTCAAGCTCTGGATGAACGTTTCCAATTCTGCCACACTTCCTTTCCAAATAAAGATTATATCATCGATATAACGTGCCCACAATTGTACTCGATCGATGAATTCAGGGGATTCGGTGAGGAAAATAGACCGCTCCCAAAATCCCAAAAAGAGATTAGCATAAGCTGGGGCGCAAGCCGCGCCCATAGCGGTCCCCCGCAATTGAAGGTAAAAAACTTCTTTAAAAATAAAGAAGTTGTGTGTCAGGGTAAAACTAAGAAGATCTGTGATGAACCTACTCAGATTATCATCCACTTCAGACATCATCAGGAAAGCTTGGACTGCTCTTAGACCATCAGCGTGGTGAATGGAAGTATAGAGTGACTCTATATCACATGTTACAATAAGCATATCGCTGTCCATATGGATGTGTTCCATTCGTTTCAAAACATCCGTCGTATCCCTGAGATAGGACGGTAATGTTTCAACAATTTTTCTCAATACATGGTCTATTAATTTGCAAATTCTATCACAGAAATTGTTACATCCTGACACGATGGGCCTACCTGGTGGTGTAGTGGCATGCTTATGGATCTTTGGCAGTAAATAGAAGGTGGCGATCATCGGGTTGTCGATCCACAAAGAATCATATTGTTTAGAGGTGATGATGTCCTCATCTTTCGCTTGATTCAAAATTTGTCGTAACTCAGCCTGAAATTTGGAGAGAGGATTATATGTCAGTCGTTTATAACATGATGTGTCTTTCAGTTGTTTAAACACCTCTTTTTCATATAATTTGACAGGCCACAGTACAATGTTGCCCCCCTTATCGGAGGGTTTAATTGTGATATACTATTCATTTCTATCGTTTCGCGTTATTAGTCATGTGACTACTATCATGTGACCGCATTAGCTATCTTTTCCCTGGTAACATGGCTGGCGCCGACAACGATCGCGTGAGTTGTGCACATCACGTGATCGACTGACTCATCCATCGTCGGGCAGTTGCGGGATCTCATGGGTTTTGTGCGCCATGGGACGCTGTGGTGCATCGGTCATGTGATCCCGGCTCGATGACGTGTGGGTCAGGTGATCGGGAGCCGGACCGGATGTGGCGCTGGAGGAAGTGACGTCACCCGCCGAGTCGGCGGGCACCAGCGCCACATGCGGTACCTGGCCTATCACTTAGGCTGTCGGAACTGATGCGCATCTACAAGTAGGTTATCTTATAATACACCCACCACCATTGGCTGCAATAGCCGCCCCTCAACCTTACCCTAACCAATTACGTTCAGAGGACCACTATAAATAGGGACGCCCTTTAACATTAGACACGCCCCCTGACGAAGCCCATACGCGAAACGCGCGTTGGGGTACAGGTAGTGATCTCCCCTTTTGGTGTATGGCAGGTATTTGTTATGTTATTTTATGCTGTCCTTTATGCTCTTATCTATTGCTGCTGACTAACCTCTGTATAGGGCTAGGTGCCTTACTATTTGTTATTTGCACTTTACCCATAGCCCCTTTTGAGGACATATATCAGCTTTATACCTTCATAATATGTATGTTATACTATTTATTATTTATTTCTTATTACCTATGGGCATGTTGCAATTTGACATCTGTGGACTGTATCCCTGCCGTCTGTATTTTCTACCATTGTGGATTTAGTATCACTACCTTTTTTCTGTAGCCTTCATCTGTATAGTACCTTGTATTTTATGTATGATTTTATAATGCACTTTAATAAAGCTTATCCACTATTTTTTGTATTCAAATAAGTTTACTGGTATCTTCTTCTTTTGGTGTAGTTAGGTTATGATAGGATCCAGTTTACGCAATTGCCTGTTAGCCAATTGTGTTTGTTCAGTGACAGCGTAACAGCTATGCAGCAGTGATTCTAATAGCAATGGCTGTAATCTGCCTATCATACTGAATAACAGTATTATTTCACTAACACAGCACATTCCCTATGCGTGTAAGGACAAGGCAAGGTGCTCTGCACCCCTATTGAGGCTCTCTGTAGGTCAGAAATAGCAGTTTTTAATAGCAATTTGCCGCAAATAAATTTTTTAGGAATACATTTTTTCAGAAAATTTGGCGAATTGGCTGAATTTAATTTTTCAAAAGTTTGCTCATCTCCAGTCAGTGATTACTGTAACTTGATGAACTGCCCCCTCAAGAAAATGTCTCCATTCCTCAAAAACCCACTTGATTGCCAAAAGTTCTCTATTTCCTACATCATAGTTTTGTTCAGCTGCAGAAAATTTACAAAAGGAAAAGGCAAAAGGACTTTACTTAGTCAAAAGAAGCGGTTCCCTGTGACAAAATTGCTCCAGCTCAAACTTCAGAAGCAATAACTTCAACAATAAAAGGTTTGATCTGATCTGATTGAACTAAAATCGGAGCACCTTTTAAGATGTTCAAAAGCTGCCTCCGCCTCCAAAGACCAGTTAACCAGATCTTCCCCTTTACGAGTCAAATCTGTCAAAGGTTTTGCAACAATAGAAACATTTTTAATACATTTTCTGTATTAGTTAACAAAGCCCAAAAACGGTTGTAGTGCCTTTAACCTGTTAAGGATGGCGGGCGTATCACAACGCCCCCATTTTAAAGTCCTTAAGGACTGAGGGCGTATGGATACGCCAGTGGGAATTCCGGTCCCTGTCGCTAGCCGGTTGGGGACCGGATTGGGATGCCTGCTGAAAATCATTCAGCAGGCACGCCGTCACATCACCTAGGGGGGTCCTAATACTCCCCCATGTCGGCGATCGGAGAAAATCGCATGTCAATTCAGACATGTGATTTTTTCCAATTCCGGGCTGATCGGGTCATAATTCATAATTACGAATATATAGTGCTATATTCGCAGAATTCGCAAATATGTGATTAATATTTGAATTGCGAATATTCGCGAGCAACACTATTCGGGACCAGACAAATTATAAATTTGTTCTTTAGGATACTTAGCATCAGGTACAAGTTCAATAGCACAGTCATAATCTCGCTTTGGGGGCAAAGCAGAGGAGGCCTCCTCAGAAAAAACATTAAAAAATCAGAAATAAATTTGGACAGATTACTTTGGGCCACACCGAGAGTTGCAACTCATGTAAGAATGCATTAATTTATACATTCGGACCCCCACTTGATGAGTTCCCCAGAGGACCAATCAAAAACAGGTGTTACGCCGAGCGCTCCGGGTCCCCGCTCCTCCCCGGAGCGCTCGCTACACTTCCCTCACTGCAGCGCCCCGGTCGGTTCCACGGACCCGGGGCGCTGCGTTACCACCTCCGGCCGGGATGCGATTCGCGATGCGGGTAGCGCCCGCTCGCGATGCGCACCCCGGCTCCCGTACCTTACTCGCTCCCCGTCAGTTCTGTCCCGGCGCGCGCGGCCCCGCTCCCTAGGGCGCGCGCGCGCCGGGTCTTTGCGATTTAAAGGGCCACTGCACCGCTGATTGGTGCAGTGGTTCCAATTAGTGTTTACACCTGTGCACTTCCCTATATCACCTCACTTCCCCTTCACTCCCTCGCCGGATCTTGTTGCCCTAGTGCCAGTGAAAGCGTTCCTTGTGTGTTCCTTGCCTGTGATTCCAGACCTTCTGCCGTTGCCCCTGACTACGATCCTTGCTGCCTGCCCCGACCTTCTGCTACGTCCGACCTTGCTTCTGTCTACTCCCTTGTACCGCGCCTATCTTCAGCAGCCAGAGAGGTTGAGCCGTTGCTAGGGGATACGACCTGGTCACTACCGCCGCAGCAAGACCATCCCGCTTTGCGGCGGGCTCTGGTGAAAACCAGTAGTGACTTAGAACCGATCCTCTAGCACGGTCCACGCCAATCCCTCTCTGGCACAGAGGATCCACTACCTGCCAGCCGGCATCGTGACAGTAGATCCGGCCATGGATCCCGCTGAAGTTCCTCTGCCAGTTGTCGCTGACCTCACCACGGTGGTCGCCCAGCAGTCACAACAGATTGCGCAACAAGGCCAACAGCTGTCTCAACTGACTGTTATGCTACAACAGTTACTACCACAGCTCCAGCAATCATCTCCTCCGCCAGCTCCTGTACCTCCTCCGCAGCGAGTGGCCGCTTCTGGAATACGACTATCCTTGCCGGATAAATTTGATGGGGACTCTAAGTTTTGCCGTGGCTTTCTTTCCCAATGTTCATTACACTTGGAGATGATGTCGGACCAGTTCCCCACTGAAAGGTCTAAGGTGGCTTTCGTAGTCAGCCTGCTGTCTGGAAAAGCCCTGGCTTGGGCCACACCGCTCTGGGACCGCAATGACCCCGTCACTGCCTCTGTACACTCCTTCTTCTCGGAAATTCGAAGTGTCTTTGAGGAACCTGCCCGAGCCTCTTCTGCTGAGACTGCCCTGTTGAACCTGGTCCAGGGTAATTCTTCCGTTGGCGAGTATGCCGTACAGTTCCGTACCCTTGCTTCAGAATTATCCTGGAATAATGAGGCACTCTGCGCGACCTTTAAAAAAGGCCTATCCAGCAACATTAAAGATGTTCTGGCCGCACGAGAAATCCCTGCTAACCTACATGAACTCATCCATCTTGCCACTCGCATTGACATGCGTTTTTCCGAACGGCGTCAGGAGCTCCGCCAGGATATGGACTCTGTTCGCACGAGGCGTTTCTTCTCCCCGGCTCCTCTCTCCTCTGGTCCCCTGCGATCTGTTCCTGTGCCTCCCGCCGTGGAGGCTATGCAGGTCGACCGGTCTCGCCTGACACCCCAAGAGAGGACACGACGCCGCATGGAGAATCTCTGCCTGTACTGTGCTAGTACCGAACACTTCCTGAAGGATTGTCCTATCCGTCCTCCCCGCCTGGAAAGACGTCCGCTGACTCCGCACAAAAGTGAGACAGTCCTTGATGTCTACTCTGCTTCTCCACGTCTTACTGTGCCTGTGCGGATGTCTGCCTCTGCCTTCTCCTTCTCTGCTGTGGCCTTCTTGGACTCTGGATCTGCAGGAAATTTCATCTTAGCCTCTCTCGTCAACAGGTTCAACATCCCGGTGACCAGTCTCGCCAGACCCCTCTACATCAATTGTGTAAACAATGAAAGATTGGACTGTACTATACGTTTCCGCACGGAGCCCCTTCTAATGTGCATCGGATCTCATCACGAGAGGATTGAACTGTTGGTCCTCCCCAATTGCACTTCTGAAATCCTTCTTGGACTTCCCTGGCTTCAACTCCATTCCCCAATCCTGGATTGGTCCACTGGGGAGATCAAGAGTTGGGGGCCCTCTTGTTCCAAGGACTGCTTAAAACCGGTTCCCAGTAAACCTTGCCGTGTCCCTGTGCTTCCTCATGTAACCGGTCTCCCTAAGGCCTATATGGACTTTGCGGACGTTTTTTGCAAAAAACAAGCTGAGACTCTACCTCCTCACAGGCCTTATGATTGTCCCATTGACCTCCTCCCGGGCACTACTCCACCCCGGGGCAGAATCTATCCTCTGTCCGTCCCAGAGACTCTTGCCATGTCTGAATACGTCCAAGAAAATTTAAAAAAGGGCTTTATCCGTAAATCCTCCTCTCCTGCCGGAGCCGGATTTTTCTTTGTGTCCAAAAAAGATGGCTCTCTACGTCCTTGCATTGACTACCGCGGTCTTAATAAAATCACGGTTAAGAACCGCTACCCCCTACCCCTCATCTCTGAACTCTTTGATCGTCTCCAAGGTGCCCATATTTTTACCAAACTGGACTTAAGAGGTGCTTATAATCTCATCCGCATCAGAGAGGGGGATGAATGGAAAACGGCATTTAACACCAGAGATGGACACTTTGAGTATCTGGTCATGCCCTTTGGTCTATGCAACGCCCCTGCCGTCTTCCAAGACTTTGTTAATGAAATTTTTCGTGATCTACTATACTCCTGTGTTGTTGTATATCTGGACGATATCCTGATTTTTTCTGCCAATCTTGAAGAACACCGCCAGCATGTCCGTATGGTTCTTCAGAGACTTCGTGATAATCAACTCTATGCCAAAATAGAGAAATGTCTGTTTGAATGCCAATCTCTTCCTTTTCTAGGATACTTGGTCTCTGGCCAGGGACTACAAATGGACCCAGATAAACTCTCTGCCGTCTTAGATTGGCCACGCCCCTCCGGACTCCGTGCCATCCAACGTTTTTTGGGGTTCGCCAATTATTACAGGCAATTTATTCCACATTTTTCTACCATTGTGGCTCCTATTGTGGCTTTAACAAAAAAAAATGCCGATCCCAAGTCTTGGCCTCCTCAAGCGGAAGACGCCTTTAAACGACTCAAGTCTGCCTTTTCTTCGGCTCCCGTGCTCTCCAGACCTGACCCATCTAAACCCTTCCTATTGGAGGTTGATGCCTCCTCAGTGGGAGCTGGAGCTGTCCTTCTACAAAAAAACTCTTCCGGGCATGCTGTTACTTGTGGTTTTTTTTCCAGGACCTTCTCTCCGGCGGAGAGGAACTACTCCATCGGGGATCGAGAGCTTCTAGCCATTAAATTAGCACTTGAGGAATGGAGGCATCTGCTGGAGGGATCAAGATTTCCAGTTATTATTTACACCGATCACAAGAACCTCTCCTACCTCCAGTCTGCCCAACGGCTGAATCCTCGTCAGGCCAGGTGGTCTCTGTTCTTTGCCCGATTTAATTTTGAAATTCACTTTCGGCCTGCTGATAAAAACATTAGGGCCGATGCTCTCTCTCGTTCCTCAGATGCCTCTGAAATTGAACTCTCTCCTCAACACATCATTCCTCCTGACTGCCTGATTTCCACTTCTCCAGCCTCCATCAGGCAAACTCCTCCAGGAAAGACCTTTGTTTCTCCACGCCAACGCCTTGGGATCCTCAAATGGGGTCACTCCTCCCATCTCGCAGGTCATGCGGGCATCAAGAAATCTGTGCAACTCATCTCTCGCTTCTATTGGTGGCCGACTCTAGAGACTGATGTGGTGGACTTTGTGCGAGCCTGCACTATCTGTGCCCGGGATAAGACTCCTCGCCAGAAGCCCGCTGGTTTTCTTCATCCTCTACCTGTCCCCGAACAACCTTGGTCTCTGATTGGTATGGATTTTATTACTGACTTACCCCCATCCCATGGCAACACTGTTATTTGGGTGGTCGTTGATCGATTCTCCAAAATGGCACATTTCATCCCTCTTCCTGGTCTTCCTTCAGCGCCTCAGTTGGCTAAACAATTTTTTGTACACATTTTTCGTCTTCACGGGTTGCCTACACAGATCGTCTCGGATAGAGGCGTCCAATTTGTGTCTAAATTCTGGAGGGCTCTCTGTAAACAACTCAAGATTAAATTAAATTTTTCTTCTGCATACCATCCTCAATCCAATGGACAAGTAGAGAGAATTAACCAGATCTTGGGTGACTATTTACGACATTTTGTTTCCTCCCGCCAGGATGACTGGGCAGATCTTCTACCTTGGGCCGAATTCTCGTATAATTTCAGAATCTCTGAATCTTCCTCCAAATCTCCGTTTTTCGTGGTGTACGGCCGTCACCCTCTTCCCCCCCTCCCTACCCCCTTGCCCTCTGGTCTGCCCGCTGTGGATGAAATTTCTCGTGATCTTTCCACCATATGGAAAGAGACCCAAAATTCTCTCTTACAGGCTTCTTCTCGCATGAAGAGATTCGCAGATAAGAAAAGAAGAGCTCCTCCCATTTTTTCCCCTGGAGACAAGGTATGGCTCTCCGCTAAATATGTCCGTTTCCGTGTCCCGAGCTATAAGTTGGGACCACGCTATCTTGGTCCTTTTAAAGTTTTGTGTCAAATTAATCCTGTCTCTTACAAACTTCTTCTTCCTCCTTCTCTTCGTATCCCTAATGCCTTTCACGTCTCTCTTCTTAAACCTCTCATCCTCAACCGTTTTTCTCCTAAATCTGTTCCTCCCACTCCTGTTTCCGGCTCCTCGGACATCTTCTCTGTCAAAGAGATTTTGGCCTCTAAAAAGGTCAGGGGAAGAACTTTTTTTTTAGTGGATTGGGAGGGTTGTGGTCCAGAAGAGAGGTCCTGGGAACCTGAGGACAATATCCTGGACAAAAGTCTGATCCTCAGGTTCTCAGGCCCCAAGAAGAGGGGGAGACCCAAGGGGGGGGGTACTGTTACGCCGAGCGCTCCGGGTCCCCGCTCCTCCCCGGAGCGCTCGCTACACTTCCCTCACTGCAGCGCCCCGGTCGGTTCCACGGACCCGGGGCGCTGCGTTACCACCTCCGGCCGGGATGCGATTCGCGATGCGGGTAGCGCCCGCTCGCGATGCGCACCCCGGCTCCCGTACCTTACTCGCTCCCCGTCAGTTCTGTCCCGGCGCGCGCGGCCCCGCTCCCTAGGGCGCGCGCGCGCCGGGTCTTTGCGATTTAAAGGGCCACTGCACCGCTGATTGGTGCAGTGGTTCCAATTAGTGTTTACACCTGTGCACTTCCCTATATCACCTCACTTCCCCTTCACTCCCTCGCCGGATCTTGTTGCCCTAGTGCCAGTGAAAGCGTTCCTTGTGTGTTCCTTGCCTGTGATTCCAGACCTTCTGCCGTTGCCCCTGACTACGATCCTTGCTGCCTGCCCCGACCTTCTGCTACGTCCGACCTTGCTTCTGTCTACTCCCTTGTACCGCGCCTATCTTCAGCAGCCAGAGAGGTTGAGCCGTTGCTAGGGGATACGACCTGGTCACTACCGCCGCAGCAAGACCATCCCGCTTTGCGGCGGGCTCTGGTGAAAACCAGTAGTGACTTAGAACCGATCCTCTAGCACGGTCCACGCCAATCCCTCTCTGGCACAGAGGATCCACTACCTGCCAGCCGGCATCGTGACAACAGGATTATGTTTTCTTAACCAGGGTAATCCCCAAATCACATTTACACACACATTTTCCAGAACAATTTTTTTTTTTTTTTCAAAATTCAGTAATCCCAACTCTGGAGTGGAAGAACAGACACAAACCCCTGACAAGGGTTTATAATCCACTCCAGCAATGGAGATGGGACTTTCCAACAATTTCAAGGGTAAATTTAAAAACTTTATACAATTCAGATCAACAAAAATAGCAGCAGAACAGAATCAACAAACACTTTACCAAATATTTTTTTTCAAGGAGATACCTGTGCGCCCAAATGACCTCCACGATTGTCACTTGGGCGCTGGCGTTTCCTGGCTGCTGGCGTTTGGTGCAATTCTGGATCCGTTGCCCCTTCTCTCCACAAAAGGCTGGGTTCACACTACTTTTCTCCCATACGGGAGCGCATACGGCAGGGGGGAGCTAAAACCTCGCGCTCCCGTATGCCTTCGTATGCGCTCCTGTATGTCATTCATTTCAATGAGCCGGCCGGAATGAAACGTTCGGTCCGGTCGGCTCATTTTTGCGCCGTATGCGTTTTTACGACCGGACCTCAAACCGTGGTTGACCACAGTTTTTGGTCCGGGGGTAAAAGCGCATACGGCGCAAAAATGAGCCGGCCGGCTCATTGAAATGAATGACATACGGGAGCGCATACAAAGGCATACGGGAGCGCGAGGTTTTAGCTCCCCCCTGCCGTATGCACTCCCGTATGGGAGAAAACGTAGTGTGAACCCACCCAAAGAAAAACAAGTTGTTTTTCCTCCGAATGGATCTTCTCTCCTGGGAGGGCAATCTCCCTATCTGCATGGGTTCCTCAGAAGAGGCATGAGAGGTAAGAAAAGAGATAAACATGGAGGAAGGAGAGTGAGAGACAGAAGAAACGGACCTCTCTCAAATGTCTGTCAAGTCGTACCTCTAATGAATCAGGAGATGGATAGCTCACCAGGACATCTTTAAGGACTTAGTAATATTTTTTTTACTTTAAATTCTAAGAGCTGTATCTGTGTTTTCAATTTTTACAATGATGTGGCTTTATCAGGACATTTTTTCTTTAGTGAGATGAGTTGCATATTTCAATACCACAATTTCTGAGTACATATAATGTATTGAATAATCTAACAATTGTCTTTTGGGGTAAAATGCTAAACAAACCCTATCAATTCCAAAGTTTCTTCTTTTGCTTTTATTTTTCAAGCTCCATTCTTATCTTGCTCACTTTGTGGTATAACATACATGGTTACTTAATTCTCTATTAATGTTATGACAATAGCAATTTGTACTGTGTTTTTTTTATTAGTTATAGAAGACTTTTTGTGGTGTTCACGATGAAATCTATCAAAAATACACAACATAGTAGACCCTTATTTACTAAGGCTTTCCCGAATTGATTTTGGAGGGGTTTTTGTGTCACGTGTCATGCTCATGTGCCAACTCTCTAATTTTCCCAGGAAACCCTACTAAGGTGCGTGACCATCAGGTATAAGGAGCATGTTTTCAAAAAAAAAAACTACATTTTGAAAAGAAACCTACAAAGTTATTAATATTTCCACATTAAATGTGGTGGATTTGAGCTCTAGAAGACCTGACCGCTCAGAACAGGTGTAAAGAGAGCAAAAACCTAGAGAAAATGGCCAAATTAAAGGAAAACTGTCAGCCAGTTCACCCACACATAACCCAATACACTGGGTTATAGTGTGGGTGAACAGGAGTCCATACAGGGGTAAAGTTCGGTAAAGTTCTGCTGCTTGTCCCCAGCATCGCACTTTCAAGGCGGGGCCCCTGCCAGCCGTCTGCCACATCCTAAGCCAGCCCCCTTACCTAACATAATCCTTATCTTGAACTCCAAGAGAGCCGCTCTCGTAACTGCGCATGTGCCAGTCCCTCGTTACACCCGACTTCCACTAGGAAGTGGAGTTGAAGATAATGATTATGCAAAATAAGGGGGCGGCTTAGGACGTGGCAGAGGGAGACGGTCGGCGGGGACCAGCCTTGAAAACACGATGCTGGGGACAAACAGCGGAACTTTTCTGGGGCATAACTCAGCGGCCAGTGGAGGCAGACAAGTAAGTGACCCCTGTATGGACTCCTGTTCCCCCACACTATAACCCAGTGTATTGGGTTTAGTGTGGGTGAACTGGCTGACAGTTTTCCATTAAAGATACAATAGTAAATACCGTGGAAAAATACCTGTTGGAAACTCAATTCCTAGTAAATGGTGCCCAGTGAGTCACTGCATATTTGCAGGTATGTTTGACTTTTTGCATAATGGTCTTTAGTCTTTATTGGCACTATTTAAGAGACTTAAAAAAACATAAACCAAAAAAAATTGGGTGGAGGGGTGGGGTGTAGCCTAAAATCATAATTTTGGGTATTTTGTTTTTTTGTTTGTTTTTGTTTTAGTGTGAACCTTAACCCCTTAAGGACTCAGGGCGTACCTGTACGTCCTGTGTCCAGTCCCGTCCTATAATAGGGGGCCACGGCCAGGACCCTTGGCTAATAGCGCACGGCACTGATCGCGGTGCTACGTGCTATTAACCCTTTAGAAGCGGCGTTCAAAGTTGAACGCCGTGTCTAAAGTGAAAGTAAACATTGCCGGTAAGCTCAGGGGGCTGTTCGGGATCGTCGCAGCAAAATCACGACATCCCGAACAGCTGCAGGAAAGCAGGAGGGTCCCCTTACCTGCCTCCTGGTGTCCGATCGCTGAATGACTGCTCAGTGCCTGAGATCCAGGCATGAGCTGTCAAGCAGCAGAATCATTGATCAATGGTTTCCTATGAGAAACCATTGATCAATGTAAAAGATCAGTGTGTGTAGTGTTATAGTCCCCTATGGGAGCTATAATATTGCAAAAAAAAAGTGAAAAAAAAAGTAAATAAAGATCATTTAACCCCTTCCCTAATAAAAGTTTGAATCACCCCCCTTTTCCCATAAAAAAACTGTGTAAATAAAAATAAGCATATGTGGTATTGCCGCATGCGGAAACGTCCAACTTATAGTTAATTAAACCGCACAGTCAATGGTGCGCACAAAAAAAATTGCAAAGTCCAAAATAGCTTCTTTTTGGTCACTTTTTCTATAATGAAAAAATGAATAAAAAGCGATCAAAAAGTCTGATCAATACAAAAAATGAGCCCTCATGCCACCCCGTACGCGGAAAAATAAAAAAGTTATAGGGGTCAGAAGATGACAATTTTAAACGTATACATTTTCCTGCATGTAGTTATGATTTTTTCCAGAAGTACAACAAAATCAAACCTCTATATGTAGGGTATCATTTTAATCGTATGGACCTATAGAATAAAGATAAGGTGTCATTTTTACTGAAAAATGTACTGCGTAGAAACGTTAGCCCCCAAAAGTTATAAAATGGCGTTTTTGCTTCAATTTTTTACAATGATTTTTTTTCCATTTCGCTGTAGATTTTTGGGTAAAATGACTGATGTCATTACAAAGTAGAATTTGTGATGCAAAAAATAAGCCATCATATTGTTTTTTAGGTGCAAAATTGAAAGGGTTATGATTTTTTAAAGGTAAAGAGGAGAAAACAAAAGTGCAAAAATGGAAAAACACTCAGTCCTTAAGGGGTTAAAATTATGTCTTTTAATTTTTTTTTTTTTTTACACCTTTTTGTTCCCTTAGAGGACTTGTTAAACCAACTGTTTTATAATTAAAACTGCTCAGGCTGTTGTAGCAGATCTTACATAACAGCCACAGAGGCCTTCAGAAGGCCTTAGGCTGCTATGCCAACCAATAAGCACCCTGTAACCAATTATGGAAGGCTAAATAGTACTAATTTGTCAAAAAATGTACTATATATCATGGTTACTATTGATCATAACATCTAAAGAGTCTGAAGTATAATTCTGGTCAGTGACAATGAGTGTTCGCTGCTACTGGAGCTGCTCAACCTCTAAGCATATTCCCTACTTGACATGTGATGTCCATTAAATGAATGTCATGGGTCAGAAAGGGGTTAAATAATAATCTGGATCTATTAAAAAAGCAGATATAGTTCAAATTGCTGAAAGTTTCTCCCAAACAAAACGATTAAGAGAAAACTTCATATTTTAGAGAGGAAAGACTTAAATGGGTTAATGTCATTCCCAGAAAGGCCAACATAAATTTAGAGAATACGTCATTATTTAGAAAAATAGAAAAAAGGCTACTCACTAGTAGATAATGTCCATGTCCAATGAAGACTAGCCAACCAGGTGCTAGGGCATTGCAGCCAGTATGGAAGTACAATAGTTGAAAAGACATCCCAAAGGAGATTCCCAGCACTTCCAATCCAGGCGCAGAAAAAGTTAAAACATAACAGCTTTATTGGTCCATTGGTGAAATTTTATTGGTATCAAAAATATAGGGATACCATAAAAATAGAAAAAATATCTGACGCACTTCGGTAAGCAACCTTTGTCAAGGCATAACCATTTACAAGATAAAACACTGAATAAATGGAAAAATATCACAATATATGGTCACTCCCCCTATCTAAATGGAAAATCACTGTACCTGTTGAACTGACCTTAATGACAATAAATAGTTAACAACGGAGAGGTCAGTTCAACAGGTGCAGTGGTTTTTCATTTACATAGGGGGGAGTGACCATATCTTGTGATATTTTTCCATTTATTCTGTTCCATTTATTCTGTGTTTTATCTTGTAACTGGTTATGCTTTGACAAAGGTTATTTCCAAAACGTGTATGTTATTTTTTCAATTTTTTTGTTATCCCCATATTTTTTATATGCACCAATAAAGCTGTTATGATTAAACTTTTTCCGAGTCTGGATTGGAATCTGATGGGAATCTCCTTTGGGTCGTCTTTTCTACTATCAATATTTAAACTTTAGGAAAACAATGGTAAACTGCAAAAACAAATATATGGATAGAATACTTAAGAAAATATGGATGCAATGTGACCAAAAATATGGCTCAATCAAATATAAATGTAAAAAGAGATAAAACACTGACAATATATTGTGTAGTAATAATAGTAGTAATAATAATTATAATGATAATAATATATTCTGTAAAATGTCCATATTGCTGATGCTCACCTTTTTGCTTGTGTAAAAATGCCCTTAGGTTAGTTTTATAGCTATAGTTTTTTCTATTGCCTTTTTTTTTGCCAGAGATTTAAACTAATTAAAAGAATCATGGCAAATTGCTATCAGCTTCTGACGCATTTTATGACAGAAAAAAAACTGATAATAATTAAGTATTCTGTTAAAAATGGTCACAGTGGTATGGTGAACAATCTTGTAAAACAATATATACATTTTACGTGCTAAATTGCACATGTATTTTTCTAGAAAAAGTAATAGGATGTAGAAGATCTACTAAATAATGTACTATATGACCTTTTATGCATTTGTTTACATGTATCTATTTAATAGCTACAAGACTAAAAAAGTAAAGGTCTCTAGAATGTGTCTCTAATACACATTTCAATGAATTTTCACTACTAATTAATCAAAGATCCTAATTATGTGAACAATATAACAGTCTGTTTTAGAGCCTGAAACAACAAATGGGAGAAAACCAGACAGATGATTGATGATCGCTTGATTGGAATGACATTTCTGTGTTGTGAAAAACAGCCGTCAGCCAGAGAAATGTAGATTTAGACACTGACAAGTTAGATCCATCTTTGTAAGTAAATAACATAAGTGCCAAGTGTAATAGGCATCATAATCTTAATATATATGCATAACTCCCCCATAAATCATCTTGAAGTCTATGGATATTAGATAATAATATAGATTCTATGGAAATAAGCCCAATTAACTCTTTGAGTGTTTTTGTATTTTTGTACTTAGACTCAGTTATTTTACAAATCCTTCAAACCATGCAATCTTTCTTTTTCTGTCAAGATAAAATGGTTTCTCTAGAAAATAAACTGCTTCAATTTTGTCGACTGTAAACAGAGAAGTTATAAAGGTAGCAAAAACTGGGAGAATGCTGCTTATTTCCAATAATTGTGTTTAGAAATTGATAACTGAATGTTTTAAACAGACTATTTCGTATTGCTGAATACTTAAATATAAATTATAATTGTAAATATGAAAACACACACACATATATATATATATATATATATATATATATATATATTTATATATATTAAATTGTATATTAAAGGAAAGCAAAAGTATTTAGACAAGTATTCTACTGAATGTTAGGAATGCATGAAATAAAAGACTGGAATTGGAGAAGTAGGAAGAGTGTAAAGCCAAAATAAAAACTGTTATTTGCTGTTCCACAGAAGGGTTTCCAGTTTACTATCCATGATATTTTTCTGAAAATAACATTCCCTTATTATACTCAAATTGCATATAGGTGCAAGAAAAAAACGAAGGAAAAAAAACCCTTGTGAATTACCCAGATATATGTAATGACTGTTATACAAGACAGTTGAAATAATGTATGAAAACAATTAAACTAAACTAATAACATACAGAAAGTTGCTCTACATTTCTGAATGTAGTCATTATATAAAGTGAATCTTTATATAATGACTTCTTCGACAGCTAATTGTCAGGTATTTAAAATTCTGGACTGTTGCTACTAGGACACTCTTAGACTGGAGGTCATGTTATGAAACCTACAAGACCACAACATTAAATCCTAAAAGAGGTGTGAAAGAACCAATGGTCACAGCAATAGACACAGAGAACTGCAAAAATCTCAGTTCATAGGTTCATGGGAAAAACAGTAACAAGAATGGTATTCTTTGAAGGATACATTGATGGAAGCTGTTGCTGTCCAAAGTCTCTGGATTGCCCAAGACCACCTGAATGAACCACAATGAGAAAAAAAAAAAAAAGAATGAGACAATTGCAAAATGAAAAGAAAAGGGAAAAGAACAGTGTATACCAACATAAAATCCTCATTGTACCCATAAAGCATTGTGGAGGTAATATCATGCGTTCAGGCTACTTTGCTACCTCAGAGCCTCGACCATTGAGGGAATAATAAATTAAAATATGTATTCTACTGAAGGTAAGGACAGCAGCACATTTACAGGGATCTGTGAGGGCTAGTTTATATTAGTACAATTTTTTTATGGGAATTTCTCATAAATGTCTTATTTATTTATTTTTCTGATACATAAAGTGACCATTTCTTAACTTAAAATCTTTCGATTTTAAACACTGTTCAATGCTATGCCATAGGCTGCCATTGGCTACTGTATTTCTGCTGCATGCGGCCGATCATTCATGTGGGCTCATTCCTATGTTTAACCGGACAGGCTGATAATTTTTAAATTAAATTGATTTATACTGTAATTAGAATTTAGATTTTTTTTTCCAACTAAGAGAAAAATAACATGAAAGAAATAAGTATTAACGGTACATTACATGTATGTCACAATACACATCATGTAAATACTTCTTCTGTACTACACATCATGTAAATACTTCATTCTATAATGAACTAAAGAGAAATATATCCAATATGGAGAAAAAGACTTATGAAATATTCCAAATGTAGTAGAGGATAGTTATAATTCTATATCTTATAATATGATCTCTACCTATTAGTATTCTTTTCAGTCATTAGGAAAATTAACCATAAAGAAAAAAATGGCCCTTATTTAACATTGCAAACCTGGCATGTTTTGTTGGGTTTTGCGCCGGATTCTGGCACATTGCACCAGAAATTCTGTCTGCAGAATTTGCGCCAGAATTGAGAAAAACCCAACAAGCTCTCCATTTTACTGTGAAAACCCGAAAAAGGGGCATGAGCATGTGGAAAGGGGGCATGGCCACTGAAAGGGGCGTGTTCCTGAAATTTTAACAAAAAAACAACATGTTTACTAAGGTTTCCACAGAAAATGTATTGAATTGAAGCCCACAGATCAGAGCAGGTGTAAAAAAAAAAAATTAGGCAAAAGGGCAAAATGTAGGGAAAGCTTGGTAAATACCAAGGCAAAATAATTGTAGGGGATTAAAGCCCACAAAGAAACCTACACTCCACTCTTAGTAAATCTGGGCCATTCTCTGAATTACAGATATCTCTTTAAAATATACCACCAGTAAAAACTCAGTGAGTGATCTATTAAGACAAGTAAAAGAAAGGGGGAATGATGTGGGGAAAAGGTATGTCCCAACAAAGGGACATTTGATGTTAGGGAAGAAAGGAAAGGATAGATAGTAATATGGTAACCAAAATAATAAGAAAGCTAACAAAAGTGAAGGTAAGTATGCTCGTGCGTTGTCTCCATCCCCCTCCCTCACGAAGAAGCTCTCCTCACCATGAAAACGTCCCAATCCGAACAAACCTTTTGAAAATGAGAAAGATGATTGTCTGAGATAGCCGATAAATATTCCATCGTTCTAACTTTGATTATCCTGTTTATCAAGGACTGAATGGAAGGACAATCGGTTTTATTCCAATTTTGAGTAATTAAGCATTTCACAGCAGTCAGTATGTAATAGAAAAGTCTGAGCTTATGTTTCTGCATTTTTGGAGGTGGAACATTTAATATATAGGATATAGGCTTGAGAGGGATCAGAATACCTATTACTTTCTGGCAGTGCCGTAGCTGCCATGAAGAGACAGAGGGGGCGCAGACGTACTGCCTTTTTTTTTTTTTTTTTTTTTTCAGAATAGAATTTTTATTGCAAGTTTTTCACAAAGAAAAAACAAAAACATATACATAGCACCGAAGCATGTCACAAGGATAGGCAATACAGTGGGCACAGTGCGCCAGGATGCATATCATATGTAAAAACAATCAATTAAATCATAGAAATTAGGAACCAAGAGTATATGGAACAGCAGATGAGCCATGTAGCGGCGCATTTACCACTAATACAATAGTGTAGCCTCATGGACATATCTTTTCAACATCAGGAACTTCGGTGAATCCCGTGACGGTACTAAAGAAGCAAGAGGGGGAGGTAAAGGGGGAAAGAATGAGGGGGGGGGGGGGAAGAGCAGCAACGAAGAAAGAGAGAAGTAGAGATAAAGGGGCTAAAGAGGTACAGGCTTATAGGCGAGTGATCTCTTAGCGGAGCGCGCCAGCAGAGCCTCTCCCGGGCAGCGGATTGACACTGAGTGCAAGGGCACATGTTCGAGAAGCCCTAGGGTTCACGAATCTGGGGGACTGATATGTATGGTTCTGTAGGTGTCTGATAATACGAAGTTAATCCACGGACCCCAAATGAGATGGTGTTTGTCTACCTGCCTTTTAGAGTCTGCCAGCAACTCATCCATACTATGAAAGTGGGAGAGTTCTTGAAACTATGAAGACAGTGAGGGTGGGGTGGAAGACTTACACAATCTGGGTATAACCGATCTAGCAGCTAGGACCAAGAATCGGGCTAGGTGGGCCTGCCATCTGGGTAGGGCGGGCGGGAATATAGAGAGTAGGAGAGGGCCTAGGGACTTGGGCAAATGTATGGATGTCAGCTTGTGGATAACCTCGAGGATCTGGCTCCAGAAGGTATTCAGGCTCGGGCACGTCAGCCATTTGTGGGACATTGAGCCCCCCGACTCCCCACATTTCCAGCAAACGTGAGGCACTCCTGAGTAGAATTTATGTAATAGCGAGGGGACTCTATGCCACCTTGTTAAGAACTTGTAATTTGTTTCCTGCGCCTTACACGAAGTAGAGAGTTTATGGCAAAGTCGTATCGCTCTCCCCCATTCCTCGTCCGAGAACACCATGTCTAGTTCTCGTCCCCATCCACTCCAGAAGGGCAGAGGATGAGTGCGGAGTGAATCCAGAAGAAGGGCGTATATAGAGCTAATTGGGCGTACCGCCCGGGTTGCAGCGACACACAGTTTCTCAAACGAGGTGAGGGAGCGATGCAAGTCTAGTGTGTCTCTGGAAGCGTTGTAGAAATGCTTGAGTTGGGAATATTGCAACTGCTACATCAAGCTCCGCTACAAAGCTCATGTAGAGGTTTCAAGGACATTGGTGTTAGGAGACATGCAGAACTAGGTGAGTCCCCTTTGGAGAGCCCTAGGAATCGAGAGGTGGAGTAGGCCGGAGGAAACAGAGAGGTTTATTCTGTATGTGGGCATAGTGGATGGCGGAGAATGCTTGGAGGGTGTTGTCCCTAGCCTCCCTACCATGTTTAAAGCCCACCTGGTCCGGGTGAATTAGGGCTTCCCCGTGTCCAGCCAATCTGTTTGCAATTAACTTGGTGAAAAGCTTGGTATCGGTATTGAGGAGTGAGATGAGTCTATAGTGTTGGCACTGCGTGAGGTCTTTGCCCTCTTTGGGTATCACTGTAACAAAGGCCCTTAGAAAGGAGGGAGGGACAGAGGAGGAGCCTGGTATGGAGTTGAACGCCCGAAGGAGCGGGGAGGACAGTTCAGCTCGGAGGGACTTATAAAATTTCGAAGTATAGCCGTCCGGGCCAGGGCTTTTCCCGACTGGGAGGGCCGATATTGCCTGGTCCAGTTCCTACGAGGTGAATGGGGATTCAAGGGAGGAGATCACCTCTTCAGGGAGTGTGGGGAGGGCCGTAGAAGCGATGTATTGCTGTAGGGACGGGCGTGATTCAGAAGACATAGAGAGGGGTGTAGAGAGATTATACAATTTCACATAGTAGGGTCTGAAGGCGGATAATATGTCACTCATCAGGTGGGAGAGAGCACCAGTGGGTGATACAATCGAGGGGACGAAGAGCGAGGACCTCTTCTCTCACAGTGCTCTAGCTAACATCCTGCCTGACTTTTTTCCCCACTCGTAGAACTGGCGGCCTGTCAATTGCGTATAGTATCTGTGTTTGGCATTTAACAGTATCAGCAGGTCCTGGCGTACTTGTAGAATGTCTCTAAGAGTCTGTTCTTGAAGGGTTTGTTTATGTAGGGACTCTAGGGCCGCAAGTTCCTCAAGTAGAGAGGATAATTTGGCACTACGTTCTTTTCTCAATCGAGCCCCATGCTTCACCAGCACGCCTCGGAGCACATACTTCAGCGCTTCCCATTGGTTGAGCGGAGGAGGGTCGTCGTGTGCCTGGTCTGTATGGAAGTGTGCCTGAGTTCCTTAAGGCATAGGGAGTCTAGCAGGAGGGACTCATTTAGGTGCCAGGTGGCATGGGGCTTGGGGAAAGAGGGAAGTGTGAAAGTAAAGTGAACCGGAGCGTGATCCGAGAGTGTGATAGAACCAATAAAGGCCGAGATGATTGAGAGGTGGTGTGAGCAGAAGGTATAATCAATGCGGCTGTACATTTGTCTAGTGTGTGAAAAGAAGGTGAAGTCCCTCCCTTGAGGGTGCATCGTAAGCCAAATGTCACTTAATTGAAGGCAGTGTAGTTTTTGTCGGATAGCCCTGAGGTGTCTATAGGATAGGTAAGTGTGACCAGAGGAAGTGTTAGATAGGGGGGACAGAGGGACATTGAAATCTCCACATAGGATGATTTGACCCGTTGCGAAGGATGTCAACGCCTCCAGCGTATGGCATAGAAACGCTGTTTGGCCGTGGTTTGGGGCGTAAAGTGAGACAATTGTGAGAGTATGGCCTGCCAATTAACAATTAGCAAAAACTTAGTGGGCGTTATTGTCTATAGCAGTGTCTAGAACCTTAATGGGGAGGGATTTGTGGAATGCCAGGGACACTCCTTTGGTTTTTGACTCTTGATTCGTGCTCTGTATCCAGGTTGGGAAGTAGCGATTTTTGAAGTTAGGGATATGGCCGTCTTTAAAGTGTGTCTCTTGCAGAGCCAGGATAGATGTCTTCTGTTTATGAAGGGTATACAAGATTTGGGAGCATTTCTCGGATGTGTTAAAACCCTTAACATTCAGGGAGGTAACTTTAATGTCAGCTGCCATTAGGAGGGAGAGGGAAGTAGTCTGACTCACCACCACTCGAGGAGCTCACCCGCACGCTCACACTTCGAGACCATGATGGAGAGAGAGAGGAATGCCTGTGTGGGAAAAAAGAAAACGTAAGAGGATGAAATAGTATGAGAAAGGGAGGGGGAGGGGTTGGTGGAAATAGGGGATGGGGGAAGAGGAGAGAGAGCAGCAACCACAAGGGGACAGCTACAGGGGTACTAGTAGAGGAGGTCATAAGGACCACGAGGTCGGTCAGAACCAGTCTGACTGCTACCCTAATGGGGGTGCAGTGGAATGGGTGCCAAAAGAGCAACAGGTTTACCGAAGAACACACTAGGGAAAGTGGAGGAGGGGCCTAGTGTACACTAATGGGCATCTCAAACCACAAAAGTGGCCAGAGATATGGTATGGGTAAGGGCAATATAAGCTCTAGGGCTCTAAGTGTAGCCCAATTGTATGTTAGGTAGGGCGGGGTGAAACAGGTAACTGGGATGATAAACAAATGCGAGCATGGCGACAAGGCAGGCGTATGGAAACAGAACATTGTCAGCCACTTGTGGAGCAGGATCTCCACTCAGGTAGGAAGCAGGAACCAGGATCCCACACGAAATCAGAATCAGGTTTTCCGTTTCTGCCTCTGAGGCAAAGGAGAAGGAGCAGCAGAGTCCATCCTGGGGTGGCGAGGGTGTCCCGCAGTTCCGCTGTAGGAGGCAAGAAGGGACTGTTGTAGAAATAGGGAGTCCCAGTCAGGAAGGGAGGTCATAGGCAGCTTGAAGGTAGACAGGAACTCCGGCAGGTCATGTGGACTTCTGAGGGTGGCCATAGTAGAGCCATGTCTGGCTATATGAGAGAAAGGGTACCCCACCTAAAGATAATTCATGCATTTTGAGGAGTCTGTAGGAGAGGCTTCAGTGATGCCCTGAGGCGCAGGGTGCACAGTGAGAGGTCAGGGAAGAGATGGACTACTGCACCGTTGTAGGCAAGATGTTTCAGGTCACGGGCCTTGCGCATCACCTCCTCTTTGAGTGTGTGGTGGTGTACTCTGCAAACAACATCTCAGGGTTTGTTCGGATCCGGATTTTTTGCTTTCAGTGCTCTATGAACTCTGTCAAGTTCGATGTAAGTGTCTGCCGGTCATTTCAGGATTTCATTAAAGATTCTTTGGACCACACCCTGTAGGTCTTGCGAGGTGACGGCTTTGGGAAGCCCCTTAATGCGGACATTGTTCCGCCAATTCCGATTGTCTATATCGTCCAGGTGGTCGATTGTGTCTGCCTGGGACGCTTGAAGTAGTTTGGTGGTCGACTTCAGGTCTTCCAACTCTGCGGTCACAGTGGAACAGAACTGTTCCAGGTCCTTTACTTTTTGAGATATTTGCGAGACCTCATTCTTCACCGGCTCTAAATCTTTCCACCAGGCAGACTTGAGGTCACTGGCCAAGGAGAACATGTCCATTTTAGTGGGCAAGAGGGCCAGGAGGGCTTGGAGTTCTGGGTGGCTCTTCAAGGTGTTGACAGCCACCTCTGGTTAGGGTAGGTGGGGGTCCACCAATGGCCGGGTACAGGACAGGTCACCATTTAAGGTGGCATAGGTATGGAGTGCACGAGAGCAGTGTCCCCTGAGGCGGCTGCTATCTTGAGAGTCCTCAGACGAGGAGCGGGTAGAATGTGCACGCCCTTGTTGCTGCAGCCATTGAGGAGTTTTAAAGAGCTTCTTCTTGGCGGGGGGACTGTCACCCCAAAATGGCGGTGGGCTGTCCCCCTCCCTGGAGCCTCCACTGGACGTAGATGGGTCAGAGTCCATATGCACAGGGCTGCTGATCTGACCAGGAGAGGCAGAGGTCAGAACGTGGGGTAGAGAGGAGGCAGACCTCATGGGGTTAACAGCTTTCTGAGAAGCTGTAATGGTGGCAGATGAGAAGGGAGAGTCCTTTGGTGCAGGGGACAGGCTGGAGTCCTGGCCATGTAATACAGCTGCAGTGTAGGTTATGGGCCTGTTGTTACCCTGAGGTGAGTGGCTAGGCATTAGTGCAGGGAAAAGAGCACTTGGGAGCAGAGGCTGAGCTGCTGTGGAGGTTTCCAGCGTGACATGATGAGGCAGATTGCGGGAAGCTCCGGCGAGCAGCGGGCCGCCCCTGTCAGGGGAGCAGCGCTCGTCACTGCACCCTGTATATTGTGTGTCTGCTCGGATCTAGGGGAGCCGGTACCTGTCTGGGGATGCTGGGACAGGGTGGAGCTATCCGTCCCCTCCGCTGCAGCGTTCGGGTCCTCCATGTCTGTCGGCATCTTCGCGCCGCCGCGCGCAGAGGAGGAGCAGTTGTGTCTCTCACATGTGGGAGACACTGGCTGAGGTCCTGCTGCCGTCTGTGTAGGGAGCTGTCAGTCAGCGCTTGCCGGGTCCGTGCAGCGTCTGTGTGGCAGGAAGAATGCCGCAGTGGCCTGCGTTGAGGAGAGGGGTGACAACGGAACTTTAGGCTTCCTTTTGTTTTTACTTCTACCGTCCATAATCTTCTTAAATGCCCTATGTTCAGCAGACCCTCCAGGAGCTCTAGCAAGCTGCGGGCATCTTTCAGCGCGCCAAGCCACGCCGCCCCCTTTTTTTTCTTATGTTCCGGGCAGCTGTTGCAGTATATGGGTTGCCTCAGCAGGTACAGACATGCTCCCCTTTTTGCTTTATTACCTTCCTGGAAGCCTGCAGCTTTCAGCCCTTTAAAAGTACCCCAGTGGCTGCCTGGGAGTAGAGCAGGACATCACGTCATCGATGACGTGCGATGTGGTCCCGGCAGGCCGGCAGAGAGGAGCGCACAGGAGATGCACATGTGCCCTCCTCAGTCTGCCTCATCTCCGACACCAGGGGAACCAAAGTGTCCTTAAAGGTCTTATAGAAATCTGATGTTAAGCTATCTGGACCGAGTGACTTCTTGAGGGCAAGCCCATCAATCACCATCCTGACTTCCTCTTCCCGGGTCATCTCTTTTAAAACGTCAAGAGAGGGGTCTAATCCTAGTTCAGGGATGGTTTCAGCTAAGAAAGCTGATACCTTATCTCGATCTAGATCCTTCCTTCCCAAGAGGTGCGAATAAAAGGATCTGATGACCTCCAGGATCTCTGATCTAGACCTTTTCAAGGATCCCGTACTATCAATCAGTCCTCAGACTACTTTACTACTCACTGACATCTTGCAGTTTCTGTAAGGGTCAGGCAAGTGGTACTTCCTGTAATGCCTCTCAAAAACAAAAGATGTGTGTCTGTCGTACTGGCACTTCATCAGCAAGAACTTCACTCTGGATATATCATCACGACTACCTCCAGTGGAGACAAGGTGCTCAAGTTTCTTCCTCAGACCCTGGTACAGGTGGTACCTGTTTAGGCTTAGGAGGCCTGAGAGCTGGCAGAAGAATCTCACAACCATTTTTTTAAACATCTCCCACCACTCTGACTTACTGCTACAAAGGCCCAGCAATGGTACCTGGCTCTGTGTGTCTGTCGTACTGGCACTTCATCAGCAAGAACTTCACTCTGGATATATCATCACGACTACCTCCAGTGGAGACAAGGTGCTCAAGTTTCTTCCTCAGACCCTGGTACAGGTGGTACCTGTTTAGGCTTAGGAGGCCTGAGAGCTGGCAGAAGAATCTCACAACCATTTTTTTAAACATCTCCCACCACTCTGACTTACTGCTACAAAGGCCCAGCAATGGTACCTGGCTCTGAAGAAAATCCTCAAAGGACTGTCTTGCCTCAGCTTCTTCCAAGAGAGACAAATTGAGCTTCCAATAGCCTCTGCCCATCCGGGGGTCTCTGTGACATTCAAACAAAACAAAATCATACAGTGGTTTCAGAGAACTCCACCTCAACAACAGACACTGCTGAAGAGACGGCTTCCTCTTTTAAATAAAACCTGTCAATTCTGGACTTTCAACTACCCCTATGATAGGTGAATCCTGCGTGGCCTGGGATGTTCCGTATGTGGACATCCACCAGGCAAGCCTTACTCCCTATGCTATTAAAGGCTACGCTATCATAAGTCAGCTTGTCTCTGAAACCTCCCCTTTCTTGGTGCCTCGTGACAGCATTAACCTCTTAAGGACCCATGACGTATGCATACGTCATGAGTCCCGTTCCTGCGATATAACGCGGGGTCACACGGTGACCCCGCATCATATCGCGGCGGGCCCGGCGTCATAGTGAAGCCGGGACCCGCCTCTAATAGCGCGCGGCACTGATCGCTGTGCCGCGCGCTATTAACCCTTTAGCCGTGCGCTCAAAGCTGAGCGCGCGGCTAAAAACAAAAGTAAAAGTGCCCGGCTAGCTCAGGGAGCTGTTCGGGATCGCCGCGGTATAATCGCGGCATCCCGAACAGCTGTAGCACAGGAGGAGGTCTTCTTACCTTCTCCTGTGCTGTCCGATCGCCGAATGAATGCTTCAAGCCTGAGATCCAGGCTTGAGCATTCAATCGCCGAAAACACTGATTGATCCATTCCTATGGAGATGAATCAATCAGTGTAAAAGATCAGTAAATGCAATGTTATAGCCCCTTATGGGAGCTATAATGTTGCATAAGAAAAGTGTAAAAAAATCATTAACCCTTTCAATTATCCCTTCCCCTAATAAAAGTTTGAATCACCCGGCATTTCCAAAAATAAAAAAAACATTATGTAAATAATAATAAAAATAAACATATGTGGTATCGCCGCTTGCAGAAATGTCCGATTTATAAAAATATACAGCTTTTTAAACCGCTCGTTCAATGGCGTACGCGCAAAAAAATTCCAAAGTCCAAAATAGCGCATTTTTGATCACTTTTTATACCACATAAAAGTGAATAAAAAGTGATCAAAAAGTCTGATCAGAACAAAAATGGTACCGCTAAAAACTTCAGATGACGGCGCAAAAAATGAGTCCTCAAAGCGCCCTGAACACAGAAAAATAAAAAAATTATAGGGGTCAAAAGATGACCATTTTAAACGTATAAATTTTCCTGCATGTATTCATGATTTTTTTCGGAAGTGATACAAATTCAAACCTATACAAGTAGGGTATCATTTTAACCGTATGGACCTACATAATAAAGATAAGGTATCATTTTTGACAAAAAATGTACTGCGTAAAAATAGAAGCCCCCAAAACTTACAAAATAGTGTTTTTTCATCAATTTTGTCGCACATTGATTTTTTTTCCCGTTTCACCGTAGATTTTTGGGTAAAATGACTAATGTCATTACAAAGTAGAATTAGTGACGCAAAAATTAAGTCATTATATATAATTTTAGGTGAAAATTTTTAAGAGTTATGATTTTTTAAAGTTAAGGAGGAAAAATTGAAAATGAAAAAACGGAAAAAGCCCGGGTCCTTAAGGGGTTAAAGTCCCCTCCAAAGACCACCTGCCGACTTGTAAAAAGATAGGTCTTGATCCTCATAAAGAGACACTTCCGGTCCTACTTAGACTGTGGGCCGCAGATGTTCCTAAAGCAAAGTTCTTGTCCCTTCATGAGGACATCTAAATTCAGACACCTCCCCATTTCTGCCTCAATAACCAGTCAACATTCTACCGCTGCTGTAAAACTGACCGCCACTCCGCTATACGGACCGCCATTCCTCCACTCTCTTTTAGCCTTATATATAGATGACATGTCTGTTAGCCTGGTCTCCTGCAAAAATAAAATAAAAGCATTAATAATGGCAAAAAAAATCAAAGGCCGCCAATCTAGCCGTATCTGACTTAATGCTTGCAACATTAATGGATGCCAGAGTCAACAGAGAGGGTGCCGCCATCGAGGGTGATTAAGTTAGACAGCTTTCTTTTTCCCACCATCCTTCCCATACAAATCACCACCCTCCTCATCAGATGATGGTTTACCCCTTTTTAGTGAGATGGATGTATCCATATTCCCTTTATATGCATTTTCCTCATCCCCTGATTCTGGACAGTCCCCCCCCCCCCCCTCCCCCCAAAGACATAGGTTCCCCAGGGAGAGAGGTCTCAACGTCTCCACAACCCACCACAACATCCGGAACCTCACCCCCAGCCTCCTCCTCCTCCGAAGAGGAAATGTCATAGAGGGCTTGGAACCGGTTGGAGAGACCAATCAGAGGTGTACCTTCCTTTGGCATCTGGTGAGTGGGAGTAGATCTTAGATCTTCCCTTTTCTTATTCTGCCTAGTACCCCACTTTATTTCTGCCCATCTCCTGATGTCCTCATCCGTGCTCTCATCATGGGAGGACAGTGAGGAGACAGCATCCTTCTCTTTGTGGATCCTCCCAATCTACTCATCCAGTTCACCATCCCCCAGGGCCTCAGCAGTAAGACTGGCCACAGGGACAGGATCTTGTGATTCCCTCATTTCCCTATCCCTTTGGCGCTTCTTGAGACACCTCAGTTGGGCAGGCGTCTTCTGCTTATTTTTCTTCCTGGCCCCTCCACCCCTGCCAGCCGTTACTACCACCGGGGCAACAACCGCATTGACAAAGGAATGAGGGCATCGACTGAATGTGTGACCTAAGTCACAAGATGCAGTGAGATGGCCTATTTCCCCTCCTTCTGCACAGTGCAACTGGCACTTAAATTGCCACATCTGTGAAAGAGCTTCGGCTGACCATGGAAGATCTGGATACAATCTCTCCCCGAGGAAGTTTACAGATGGTATAGGGGTAATGGTGTTTCCTGAATGCCTAAGCTTGACCATAAACGTCCAGGCCCCTGACCAGATGCCATATTCATCCCTGTTCTTTTTTGGGACCTCCACCTCCTCTCCATACCGACCTAGCCACGTCATGATGCCAATACAAGAGAGTGATTCGTTATGGGTTAAAACGGTCACTTTTTTTACGTTGTTTTGGCGAGCCACCACCTTAATGGCAAAGTCTTTCCAGCCGGACTCGTTCTTTACCAGCTCATAATTTGACCAGAAGAGCTCAAGCCCCTCCAGCAGAACAAAGCTGATATCAAACTCAGGGGTACCATAAGGATGTATCAAGGCATAGATGTCATCTGCCTTAAAGCCAAACTTCAGAAGAAGCCCAACAACTTTAGATCTTGGAGGACATGTATTACTGCCTCTCCATCTCAGTCTGACCCCATTCCTTCACCACCTGGCCTGACTGTCAGGAGGGACCACACAGTATCCCCCCTCTTTCCTCTCGGAAGGCTGAAAGACCATGTCTCTCTATTCAGAAGGATAGATCAACCTCCCTACCCTCTACAATTATCGATCTCTCCCCTCTCCTTAAGGCCCCCAGGAGACGCTGTTGCAAATTGCTCTCCCCAGAGCAAGATGATGAGGAAGGTGCCCCCCAGCGGCGTACCGGTGCTGCAACCACTGGGTGTGCAACTGGACCAGGCCCTACATCCCCACCGCTAATCTGTGCCCCTTCACCACCCTCCTCCACATAATCAATAGTGTTGAGTACAAATATTCGTAATGCAAATTTTTATTGCGACTATCGTCACTTGGCGATTTCGCAAATATTTACAATATAATGCTATATATTCCTAATGACGAATATTAGTTGTTTTTATGTTTGTTTTTTTTCACATGCAAACTTTTATGCAAATGTTTATGCAAATTTTCCATGCAACTTTTCTCTCTTTCACATGCAAATTTTTGCATGGAAAAGAAAACTGAATGAACATAGCGAATATGCGAATTTTGCAAACATAGGACGAATAATCGTCAATACATTCGCAAAAGATGGCAAATTCGAATATGTCCCCTGCTGCTCATCACTAATAATCAATACTCAAACCATTGTCACCTATTTTAGCTGATGTGCCCCCCATACCTCTACCCGAACTACAGCCCATACCGCTATTTAAAGCCCCAGACAGATTTTTTTTTCCAGATGCATTCACTCCTTCATTCACCCTTACATTAACCCCCCTCATTCATACTGGCTTGACCGGTGTGTTCTGGCGCTGATTTTGTACCATCAGCGTTGGGTACCAGAGCTGGAGCCACTGCCACAGGACAGGTCACCATTCCCTTATAAAAGGACTGTGGAGAGCAAAGGTGCAAGCAGGAAACGGAAGCTTGTGATTGCGCTGTCAACGAAGAGAAATCCATGGTAATGATAACAACATTTATTGTAGAATCATGTGCACACAATGTTTTCAAAACCATCAGTTTTTTTCATCAGATGCCTGATAAAAAAAATGGATGGTTTTGAAACAAGTTGCGTGCACATGATTCTACAATAAATGTTGTTATCATTACCTTGCATCTTTCTCCATTGACAGCGCGATCACAAGCTTCCGTTTCCTGCTTGCACCTTTGCTCTCCACTGTTTCACGCTCATCCAGTTAGCGTGGGAAGCCGCTGCAGTCAACTATATTCCATTGTCCTCCCGAGCGTTGTGCCTTTCCAGCACAACCTAACCAGATGAGCGAGTTTTTCAGCAGATTTGCATCACTCTGGTTTTACTATTGATTCCACACAGGGAGTGCTCCGTATCTGTCTATTTTGTTATACAAGGACTGGAAATACTACCTAGTCTGTTTATTAGTGGCTCCAGCCCTATTTTTGTTGGTACCCTCCGCCTCATCAGTACTGGAGTTTTCTGCTCAGGATAAGTGGTGCCAATACAAAATAAAGGTTTTAATCCACTCTTTTTGGGAGACGAAGGCATCTTAGCCCCAGTAGCAATTTCACGATGACACCGATGCCCCAAAGGAACAGCAGTGCCAACATTGCATCCTCATACCCACAGTATTCTGTAACCCGGGAGCTATAGGTGATTCCAGATTCCCAGGCCCTTGGCATTCCCTAATCCTCCTCCATGGTAATTTATTCTTGTTCCAGGAGGAGTATCACAGACCACATTTCCAGGGCTTTTCTCTCAATTCCTGTAGAAGAACTTGTACTTGCAGTTCCACAGCTTGTAAGAGCAGCCTTGCGGCTACTCTTAGACTCCACAGGGTCAGGAGGGGTTGGAGAAACCATGGCTGCATCTCCTGGCAGAGCGCCTCAATCCGGTGACCTCTGATAGGCTTCCTGATGTCAGTCCATCAACAGTTGGTCACTGGCTTTCCCTGCCCCCCCGGACCTGATTTGGGGGTCAGGTGTTGGAGTTCTCCTCTCCTCGCTCATACCAGGACACACGCTCTCCCTTTGGGGAAGGAAGAATGATGTCCGGCACAGATGGCATGGCAGAGCTCAAAGTACACACACACCAAACGATTCACCAAACAACCCACACTCCACAGGCTCACATGAAGATGCTCCCTCTAGTGGCCAGACTCCAGAGCTGTACTCACTATTCTGCAAGTGAGGTCCCTGTGTACATACATTACATTACTTATCCTGTACTGCTCCTGAGCTATATCCTGTAGATCTTTTATTTAAAAATATAACACATTACAACAATTTTAAGCAACACCATAACAATAATACAAACAACATACAATATATACAAGTAATGAGTCCATATAAGCCCTTAAATGTCCATCAAAGTATTTCCTGGTCCAGCCACATTCACCCCAAACACACCACTATGACAACAACCCCACAAATGTAAACTAGACTTGTGCACAAGAAATGTTTTCGTTTAGTTTAGTTTTGTTTTTCGTTTTGGATAAAATTTTCGGTTCAGTAATATTTTCGTTTTTGATTTTTCGGATATATTCGGTATTCGGGTGTTCGGTTTGGTTTTTCGGATACATTCGGTATTCAGGTTTTTATTTTCTTTCGGATACATTTGGTATTCGGGTACATTCGGGTAAATCTTTTTATTCTAATTTTGGACTTTAGCGATCCTAAAAAATTATGGAGATACTTTTTTTTTATTAAAATTTCGTAGGGTACCATAAAAAAATAAAAATAAAAAAGATACAGTAACTTACATATCTAACGAAATGTTTCTTTTTATTATGAAATGTTTATAAATTTTTAAACAAGGATCAATTTATGTGAGCGGGTAAAGCACTAAAAATGTAGCCGATAATAATAAAAATGTAGTGTGTGCGTGTTTTAACTTTTTTTTTTTACATTTTTTAGGTAGTACTACTACTCCCAGCATAAAACACACTGTTCCATGATGGGAGTATTAGTACCTGTACTAATTGACAGATCGCGGGGGTCCCTTGTGATCCTCTTGTATAATGTATAGATGCGGCGGCCGCTCTTCTATGGTCCCCTGCACTGATGTATATATACACATATTCATATTTCCCACAGAGCTGTAATTGGCCAGATGGTTCCAGCCAATCACAGCTCTCTGTGAGAAATAGGAATATGTGTATATATACGGCAGGGGACCATAGGAGAGCGGCCGCCGCATCCATACATTCTACAGGAGCATCACAGCGCGTGTCAGGAGTGATACCTGCAGTGATCTTTCCTTAACTACAAGTACTACTACTCCCAACATGGAGTACACTCTGCTCCATGCTGGGAGCTGTAGTACCTGCCTTAATAGACAGATCGCAGCAGGTGTCAGAAGTTATACTCGCTGCGATATGTCTATTAATGCAGGTACTACAGCTCCCAGCACGGAGCAGAGTGTGCTCCATGTTGGGAGTAGTAGTACCTGCAGTAAGGGACAGAACACAGCGGATGTCACTCCTCCTGACATCCGCTGCGATCCTCCTGATAGGAATGTCAGGATCAGCTGTTCTCAAGGCTACAGAGCCGGGAGAATAGCTGACGCTGAGCCGTAGGTATACATCGTATATCTACTGCCCAGCAAGAACTTACAGTGAGCCTGCAATGTGTATATTGTATACACATTGCTGGCTCACTTAACCCCGTGCTGAGCTGTGCGCTATGCGCAAGCCCAGCAAGAAAAGAGTTAACTTACTCTGCCAGACAGTGTAGGCTAACCCTTTGGGTGGCATACACTATATACAGCTATCTATAGATAGCTGTATAAAGTGTATACAGAAGACGAAGTTTGCTTACTTCCCTCGAGTCCCGGGCAGGTCCATGTAGCTCCGCCCCTAGTGATGACGTCATTAGGGGGCAGAGCTACAGACGAGATTCCTTCTTGCTGCCTTCTTCTCTACAGATTCTCCCCATTTCCTCTTCCCGCACATTCTCCCCCAGGGCCTCAGCAGTTTCAGGACTAACCTCAGGAGCAGGGCCAGAAGCTACCCCTGCCACATGGGAACTCTCCAGTTCCCTGCTCCTTCTCCGATTAGCCTCCTGCCTCAGCTTGGCGGGACTTTTCCTCTTCACTGACCCTGTTGCACCTTCACCCGCACTCGTGCCCTCCCCAGCAGAGGCAACATTACTGCTCTCCCCAGCCAAGGTGACCGTCGCACGGGCAAAGGTGCTAGGACAACGGCTGAAAGGGTGTCCTAAGACACCACACAGATGACACCTGATCTGCCTACAGGATGCAGCTAGATGACCTACCCCACCACACAGAGCACAGACCTGCACAGTACAGGCTGCGCTAAAGTGAGTGTCACGTACCGGCAGGACTGGTAGTGGATCCTCTTGACCAGAGAGGTGAAGGCGTGGGTTGTACCAGAGGACCGGTTCTAAGTGGTTACTGGTTTTCACCAGAGCCCGCCGCAAGGCGGGATGGACTTGCTGCGGCGGTAACCACCAGGTCGTATCCTCCAGTAACAACTCGACCTCTCTGGCAGCTCATATGGCGTGGTACACAGGGAGAAGGCAGAAGCATAGTCGGACATAGCAGAGGTCAGGGCAGGCGGCAAGGGTTCAAAAGCGAGTAGGCGGTTGCAACGGGTTCGGCAACAGGCAAGGCAATACACACAATATGGAACGCTTTCTCAGAGGCACTAGGGCACAAAGATCCGGCAAGGGCAGGAAGAGGCAGGTAACTTTTATGGGGAAGGAGCAGGGAACAATTAGCCAGCGAACCATTCAAAGGTGCGCTGGCCCTTTAAATTTACTGAAGGCGGCACGCACGCGCCCTAGAGAGCGAGGTGCTAGGTAAGTTAGACAGGGACGCGGTGCGTGAGCGGGGATCAGCCGCCACGGCAGCCTCGTCCTCGACACAAGGAATCCCGTGCTCCCGGTCGGTATGTCCGAGTGGGAGACGCCGGGATCCCGGGGAGAGGAGGCGAAAACGCGAGCGCTCCGGTCTGGAGGCGGGGACCGGAGCGCTTGCTGTGACAGTACCCCCCCTTAGGTCTCCCCCTCTTTTTGGTACCCAGAAAACTAAGGATGAGGCTGCAATCCAAAATATTCTCCTCAGGCTCCCAAGACCTCTCCTAAGGGCCGCAACCCTCCCAATCAACCAAAAAAAATATTTTCCCCCGAGAAACCTTGGTCGCCAAGATATCCTTGACCAAGAAAATATCAGAGGTACCAGCTACCGGGGTGGGAGAAAAAAGTTTGGTAGAAAAGCGGCTAAAGACAGCAGGTTTAAGAAGGGAGACATGGAAGGAGTTATGGATTCGGAGGGAGGGAGGAAGATGAAGTTGGTAAGACTTGATTGATGCGACTCTTGATTTTATAGGGACCCAAGTAACGAGGACCCAATTTGTAACTCGAGATCCTAAAACGAATGTACTTGGAGGACAGCCATACTTTGTCGCCCGGGAGGAAATCCGAAGGAGCTCTGCGTCTCTTGTCTGCTTGAAGTTTCATATGAGAGGAAGACTTGAGGAGGGCAGCGTGAGTCTCTCGCCAGATGGAGGAAAAATCCTGTACCAGAGTGTTAACGGCAGGCACGGAAGAAGGAGTGGGATATCGTGGCAGAGGAGGAAGAGGATGATGGCCAAAAACTAGAAACAAAGGAGACTTATTGGAAGCAGAAGATTGTTTGTAGTTGTAGGAGAACTCCGCCCATGGAAGTAGACCCACCCAATCGTCATGGCATGAGGATACAAAGTGACGCAGATAGTTCCCCAAAATTTGGTTCACCCGTTCATCTTGGCCGTTAGACTGTGGGTGGTAAGAAGAGGAAAAGTCCAACTTGATCCCGAGCTGACCATATAGGGCTCTCCAGAACTTGGAGACAAACTGCACGCCACGATCAGAGACAATATGTTTAGGGAGGCCATGGAGGTGAAAGATGTGTTGAAAGAACTGTTTGGCCAACACGGGTGCAGAGGGAAGATCGGGCAGGGGCACAAAGTGAGCCATCTTGGAGAAGCGGTCTACCACAACCCAAATAACGGAGTTGCCATGGGAGGTGGGAAGATAAGTAACAAAGTCCATAGCGATATGAGACCAAGGAATCTCTGGAACAGGTAGAGGTAAGAGGAGGCCTGCAGGTCTCATTCAAGGCGACTTATCTCGGGCACAAATCATACAGGCTTCGACGAAGTCCGAGACATCCTTCTCAAGAGAAGGCCACCAATACCTTTGGGAGATTAATTGGAGAGATTTTTGTACCCCAGGATGACCAGCGAAATGAGAAGCGTGGCCCCACTTGAGAATTTGCACCCGGTGACGTGGAGGTACGTAGGATTTGCCAGGAGGAAAATGGCTCAGATCCGCAGGAGCGACTGCAATCAGGCGTTCTGGTGGGATAATATGTAGAGGTGTTAACTCATCGCCCGCCACATCAGAAGAGCTAGACAGAGCGTCTGCCCTAATGTTCTTAGAAGCCGGACGGAAATGGATCTCAAAATTAGAACGGGCGAAGAACAGAGACCAGCGAGCCTGACGAGGATTTAGTCTCTGAGCAGACTGGAGATAGGCCAGGTTCTTGTGGTCCGTAAAGATATTCACAGGATGGGTGGCTCCCTCAAGAAGATGTCTCCATTCCTCCAGTGCTAATTTAATAGCCAGCAGTTCTCTGTCCCCTATGGAATAATTTATTTCCGTGGGAGAGAATGTTTTTGAATAGAATCCACAAGTTAAGGTCTTGCCCTTGGAAGATTTCTGTGTGAGCACAGCTCCGGCTCCCACCGAGGAGGCATCCACTTCGAAAGAGAAGTGCTTGGTGGAATCAGGTCTAGAGAGAACCGGTGCTGAGGCAAAGGCGACCTTCAGGGACTGGAAGGCTTCTTCAGCTTGGGAAGGCCAGGATTTAGGGTTAGCGCCCTTTTTAGTCAAGGCCACAATTGGGGACACCAGAGTGGAATAGTGAGGGATGAATTGTCTGTAATAATTGGCAAAGCCCAAAAACCTTTGTATGGCTCGGAGTCCAGAGGGGCGTGGCCAATCCAAAACCACCGAGAGCTTGGCGGGATCCATTTGAAGTCCTTGAGCAGAAATAATGTAACCCAAGAAAGGCAAGGAGGACTGCTCAAAAAGACATTTTTCGATCTTGGCGTATAGACGATTACTCCTCAGGCGGATAAGCACTTGTTGCACATGGACCAGGTGTTGGTCCAGGTCAGAGGAGAAGACAAGGATGCCATCCAAGTATATGACCACACAGGAATAGAGTAAGTCCCTGAAGATATCGTTGACAAATTCCTGGAAGACAGCTTGTGCATTACAGAGGCCGAAGGGCATCACCAGGTACTCAAAGTGACCGTCTCTTGTGTTAAAGGCAGTCTTCCACTCGTCGCCCTCCCGGATATGGACCAAATTATAGGCCCCTCGAAGATCCAATTTGGTGAAAATCTTGGCCCCAAGGAGGCGATCAAATAACTCTGAGATTAGGGGCAGAGGGTAATGGTTCTTAATGGTGATTTTATTGAGTCCTCTGTAGTCTATGCAAGGGCGGAGGGAACAGTCCTTCTTGGTCACAAAGAAGAAACCAGCCCCAGCAGGAGAAGAAGACTTCCTTATGAATTCTCTCTGTACGTTTTCACGAATATATTCGGACATGGCAGGCGTCTCAGGAGGTGAGAGAGGATAAATTTTACCCCGGGGTGGAGTAGAACCAGGCATAAGGTCGATAGGACAATCATAGGGTCTGTGAGGAGGAAGGACCTCGGCTTGTTTTTTGCAGAAGACATCCGCAAAGCAATGATATGGTTTAGGCAGTCCCGGAGGCGGAGAAACTTGCGAAAGTCGCTTGACAGGAGCAGGCTTGAGACACCGGTCCAAACAGCAGGGACCCCAACGCAGGATTTCATCGGAGGACCAGTTCAGAACAGGACTGTGACGTTGTAGCCATGGCAGACCGAGGAGGAGTTCGGATTAGCAGAAGGGAAGGACTAGGAACTCTAGAGTCTCTGTATGAAAAATTCCAATATCCATCTGCAGTGGCAGGGTACGGAACTTTACAGTGGCAGAGAGTCTCTCACCGGTAACCGTAGAAATAAAAAGAGGCTTAGTTAGGTGGACAACCGGAATGCGGTACTTGTCGACCAAGGAGGCGTGAATGAAGTTGCCGGCTGAACCTGGAATCTAAGAAGGCTGCAGCGGTGAAGAAGGACTTGGAAGGGAGCAACAACTGCACGGATATGATGAGACGTGGAGAGGAGGAATCCACAACTAGCAATGCCTCTCCCACGTTTACTAGGTGCTAGCGTTTCCTGAACGCGGTGGACGGAGAGGACAGTCTCGCAGGAAGTGCTCAGTACTGGCGCAGTACAGACACAGGTTCTCGTCTCTGCGACGGCTTCGTTCTTGCGGAGTCAGGCGTGACGATCCACCTGCATGGCTTCCACGGCGGGAGGCCCGGAGAGAGGTTGAGGTGGACGCTGAAAAACGGGAGCCAGACGAGGGTAGCGTCTAGGTTGAGCGTTTCCTTTTTCAAGAAGGAGTTCTTCTCGTCTCTCGGCGAAACGCTTGTCGATTCTAGTGGCCAACAATATGAGGTCACTAAGGGTGGAAGGTAGTTCATGTGCAGCCAGAACGTCCTTTACTTCACTGTTAAGTCCCTTCTTAAATGTGGCACAAAGAACATCATTGTTCCAGTTCAGTTCTGAGGCTAGGGTGCGAAACTGAATGGCGTAGTCACCCACGGTAGAGCCTCCCTGGGACAAATGTAGTAAGGCAGTCTCTGCGGAGGTAACCAGGACAGGTTCCTCGAAAACATTCCGGAACTCTTGGCAGAAGCTGTGGACGGAGGAGGTGGCAGGATCAGCGCGGTCACATAGCGGTGTAGCCCAGGCCAGGGCCTTCCCGGAGAGCAGACTGAGGATAAAGGATACCTTGGCTCGCTCGGAAGGAAACTGGTCAGACAGTAGCTCGAGGTGGAGAGAGCACTGTGACAGGAACCCTCGGCACTGCTTGGGATCTCCGTCATACTTGTCCAGCAGGGATAGGCGGACTCTGGAACCGGTGGCAACTGCAGGCGGAGGAGATACAGCAGATGCAAGCGGAGGAGCTAGCTGTTGCTGAGACTGCAGGAGCTGCTGCAGCATGGCGGTTAGCTGGGCCAGCAGCTGACCTTGCTGGGCCACAATGGAGGTGAGGTCCGCTAGGCTTGGCAGAGGAACATCAGCGGGATCCAGGGCCGGATCTTACTGTCAAGTACCGGCAGGACTGGTAGTGGATCCTCTTGACCAGAGAGGCGAAGGCGCGGGTTGTACCAGAGGACCGGTTCTAAGTGGTTACTGGTTTTCACCAGAACCCGCCGCAAGGCGGGATGGACTTGCTGCGACGGTAACCACTAGGTTGTATCCTCCAGTAGCAACTCGACCTCTTTGGCAGCTAATATGGCGTGGTACACAGGGAGCAGGCAGAAGCATAGTCGGACATAGCAGAGGTCAGGGCAGGCGGCAAGGGTTCAAAGGCGAGTAGGCGGTAGCAACGGGTTCGGCAACAGGCAAGGCAATACACACAATATGGAACGCTTTCTCAGAGGCACTAGGGCACAAAGATCCGGCAAGGGCAGGAAGAGGCAGGTAACTTTTATGGGGAAGGAGCAGGGAGCAATAAGCCAGCGCACCAATCAAAGGTGCGCTGGCCCCTCAAAATTAACTGAAGGCGGCGTGCGCGCGCCCTAGAGAGTGGGGCCGCGCACGCCGAGAGGCAGAGCGAGTCGGCGTATGGAGCGAGGTGCTAGGTAAGTTAGACAGGGATGCGGCGCGTGAGCGGGGGCCAGCCGCCACGGCAGCCGCGTCCCCGACACAAGGAATACCATGCTCCCGGTCGGTATGTCCGAGCGGGAGACGCCGGGATCCCTGGGAGAGGAGGCGAGAACACGGGCGCTCCAGTCCGGAGGCGGGGACCGGAGCGCTCGCTGTGACAGTGAGTGGGGCTGCCGCACCTGTGACAGACCTTGGGTAGAAAACTTGGATTCTGTCTCTTCCAAGAAAAGCAGCTGATGGCATGTGGGCAACAGTGCTCCCTGAACGCTTCAGTTTGACGGAAAAAGTCCAGGCCCCAGACCAGATACCATGTTCGTCATAGTTCTTTTTTGGCATGTCCGTCACATCCCCATATCGGCTAAGCCAGGTCATAATGTCATAGCAAGAGAGTGACTCGTTACGTGTCAAAATGGTCCCTTTCTTGGCCAAATTCTGACAGGATATCGCCTTTACGGCGAAATCCCGCCAGCCGGGCTCGCTTTTCACCACCTCATAATTCGACCAGAAAAGTTCCAAACCCTCTGGCCGAACGAAGCTGATGTCAAACTCGGAAGTACAGTAGGGGTGGATCAGGGCAAAGATGTCAATTGCCCTGAATTCCATCCGGAGGAGGAGCTCAACCACCTTACCCCGAGGCGGACATGCATCTTTGCCCCTCCACACTAAACGGACCACATTCCTACGGCCACTTTCCTGCCCGGATGTCGGGAGGGACCAGACCACCTCCATCCCCCGTTTTGTTCTCGGAAGGCGCCTAATCCATGACTTTCTATCCAAAAAGACAGGTCAACCTCACTCCTCCCTACTACATGGATTGACCTGTCTCCCCTATGTAGAGCCTCCAGGAGGCGTTGTTGCAAGTGAAACCCAGAGCCAGACGTAGATGGGGATCCCCCTGATCCCCCGGCAGTGACGCTGGCATAGAAGCAGCCACTAACGGGGGGGGGGGGGGCAAAGTCGAACCAGAAACCAAACCAGGACCCTTATTCTTAACAGAATCATCAGCCATAACATCTCTCTGCCATACCACTACCACTCCTCACCTGTATTTCACTAGCACCCGTCTCTTGCACTCCACTTGCACCCCTCTCTTGTGCTCCACTTGCACCCCTCTCTTGCACTCCACTTGTACCCCTCTCTTGCACTCCACTTGCACCCCTCTCTTGCACACCATTTGCACCCCCCTCTGCACACCACTTGCACCCCTCTCTTGCACTCCGCTTGCACCCCCCTCATCCACACTGCTACCACAACTTCTCCCATGCACACTACCATAACTCACATTCTGCACATTACCATTTTTATTCACATTTTTACTTTCACTTCCACTCTTGTGTACACTTTCCCTTGGTGTGTTACAGACTGGGCTGGCTGGGTCTTTTGCTTCATGTTTAAGGGTTGCCGGTTTCAGGATTGGTGCTGCATAGTTCTTTCTTCCTGTGTCTCAGGGTGCAGACACAGGCTCCACCTCTCACATGGGTAGGCCTGCCCCCTCGCAAAATGACTGTCCCTCCGGACTAACTCCCGCTACGCCTGCTACAGCTGATGCGCAGGGAACCTCCCCCTTTACAGCGGAGTGCCCCCTGGTGCCAGAACCAGTACCAACCATGCCACCTAGGGGACCGCCCCATGAACCAATAAGGTCCGGCGCCCGGACACTCCCCCCCCCTCAAAGGAGAGTGCCCTGCAGTGCCAGGACCTGTACCGCCTAGTTCAACCGGGGGACCGCCCCCCGAACGAGAGAATCTGCCGCCATTTTCCGGTGCCTGGACACCCTCACAGAAGGGTGTCCTTTTTTTTCTATAGCACCCGTGGCCATTTTGGGTGTACTACTGTATCCCCCGTGCTGGCCCCGCTCCACTACAGAAACGGGGTCTGGCAGATTGGGGGACCCAGCACCCTGAACCGACTTCTCAGCCGACCCAGACTGCTGGAAGGAGGAAAAGACAAACTTAACTCCTTGTGTCTTCTTCCTCTTCTTGCCCTTTCCTTTCTTCTTCTTTCCCTTCTCCTCTGGGCCCAAATAATCCCCGAAGGAAAAGTTTTCCAGATGGGTGGGGGACTCCTGCATAACAATCGCCCGCAGGAGACCCCCATCTGCCAAGCCGCTGCCATCACTGCAGTCACTGCCATCATCATCATCCTCACTGGAGGGAGGTAAGGCCACTTGAGCCGGGTTTACATGGTCCTCACTGAGGGTAAGTACGGGGGTCTGGGGTAACAGTGGTGGTGGTACACACAGGTCCAGTATCCATATCCCCCTCACTCACATCCCCTTCCTCACCTCCCTCCATCTCCTCCTCCTCACTTTGGCAGTCATCTTGGTTACTCACTTGTCCTGAGACCCTCATGCTGGAGAAACGGTCCTTGTTAACAAGTTTCTCGCTGAGTATACCAGGTCCCTCCACAATATCTGATCTCAGCCTCACAATCTCATCCACCACTTTCTTCAGAGCTCTCACCTTGGTGGAAAATGCGGCCCTCCTAGTCTTTGCTGCATGGTTTGCTTGGTGGGTTGCAAACTTCAGCTCCTCGCTAAGGCCTCTTAGTTGTTTGCCGAGTTGTTCATACTGAGCTATCTTGGCCTGGATTCTGGATCCAAAGGTGGCCAGGGATTCTCTGGGCCCATTTACCCCCCATTGCTGGGGTTCTGAGGAAACAGCTGCAGATGCCTTTCCACTCCGCTGCCTGGATGAGCTTCTGCTGGAAGCTTTGCAGCTCCCAGCTGAGGTCGGGGGAGGGGGCCCCACATGGCTGTGGACCCTGCTGGATCTCCTGACCCCTTCTTGACTACTGGCCGCTGCATGCTCCTTTGCACACCCCGCCAGCCGAGAACAGGGTGTGCAAGATGAAGCCCCATCTTGGGGCTCCATAGCAGGAAAAACCTACCCAGGTGTCTGCCACACACATGGGGAGGGGCGGATGAAAAACTCTGCTTCTCTGGAAGTAACAGGAGCTCAGCAGAACACACCCTCTCTCCAGAGCTGGACTCACTATTCTGCTGTTGAGGTCACTGTACATTATATTACTTATCCTGTACTGCTTCTGAGTTATAGCCTGTATTATAACTTTACATTTTTATTATTTTGATTTATAATTTTTTTGGGGGGGGAGGGGGGGCACAATTTTCTGGGCTTGCTAGCTACAGGTCTGCTTTCCGAATGATAGACTGTATCTCCAACCAGAAGTGACATAGGGATATACAGTCCCAAAAGATGTGGGGTACAGTACCTAGATCTATACTTTCATTCTTAAAGGGGTAATCCAGGTAAAAAAAAAAAATATATATATATATATATATATTTATTTATATATATATATATATATATATATATATATATATATATATATATACACACACACAGTGGTCCCTCAACATACAATGGTAATCTGTACCAAATGAACCATCGTTTGTTGAAACCATCGTATGTTGAGGGATCTGTGCAATGGAAAGGATAGGAAGCTATACTCACCTGTCCCCGTCGCTCCGAACCGTCACCGCTACAATGGATGTCGCCCTCCATCGCTGTCGCCACATTCCCAGGGTGTCCCCAACGCTCCGTACGTCTCTGCTTCCCCGGGATCCTCGCTCTCCGACGTGATGACGACAAAGGAAAACGCCGGCGATGCAGGGGATTCCAAAGAGGACGCTACAGAACCCCGAGGACAGGTAAGAGACCATCACCGGAGCACACAAGGCACCGTAAACGGCTATCCCGCGGCAGCTGAAGCAGTCTGTGCTGCCGGATAGCCGTTTATGCGATGGCCCCGACATGCAAAAGCATCATATGTTGATTCTGTGTTCAAGGTGCGATGGCCTCTGAGAGGCCATCGCATGTTGAAAATATCGTATGTCGGGGCCATCGTAGGTCGGGGGGTCACTGTATATAAAAGCCACCACACTACCTTGGTATTTTCCCTGTAAATCATCCTGCCTGATATACAAGGTTCTTGTGGCCCCTGTTGTCTTCTGTGACTGCTTGATCATCCTTCCCTTACCTTGCCTACATCTCCCAAAAATCATTGTAGCTCTGATATGCCAGCCAGCAAACTCTCTGAAAGCAGACCCCACCCTCCTGATCTGAGCAGCAGAGAAAGGTTCAGTGTCCAAGTTCTCAGAACTAAAGAGAGCATGACTCATCAGTGCAGGGCAGAAACCACATGGTCTGTGTCTGTGAGGGTGGGGGGCTGCATTCAGATAGGGATTTGGACAGAGAAAGAGTGGATGGCTGGATGATGTCATTCCCTTGCTTCATGTATGTAAGTGACAACCAAAAAGGGGAATCTGCTCTATATAGCTAATGAATGATATTTAGACAATTAAATAAGTTGACAAGAGGGAAAGGATGGGCTATGGGTTTAGCAGTGTTTATACTTGCACAATCACATTTAGCTAAATAGCTTGAAAATAGCACTAATGAGAAGTTGAATCATTGCTGTTCTCTGGCACTGGAAGAAATAAAGAAGATGTCCAGTGCTAAAAATGTATCCATATCTGCAGGATAGGGGATAAATGTCTGATCGTGGGGAATGCTCCCGTACGAGGCCCAGGCTTTGCCCTGGCTCTGCACTGCTAGTGCTCCTTTCATACCCAGCATGTCCGCTGGTCGAAACTCCCCCGCTCCATTCATCTCTATGGGGGAAGTGGAGACATAGAAACTACGTGTCTCTGCCTCCCCCATTAACATGAATGAAGGGGGGGTGTTTGTACCAACTGACCTGCTGTATGCGAAATATCACACACAGCAGCTCAGCTGGAGGCTAGTCAGGGCCTTGTACGGTAGATCAAGGGGGGTCCCAGTGGTCGAACCCCTCACAATCAGACATTTATTCCCTATCCTGCAGATAGGGGATAAATTAATTAGCACTTCAGATGTCCGATAGATTGTATGTATATATTTTTATTAGTCACATTTTCTGTACTGATTCACTTTATTACAGGTCATTTGGAAACTATAGTTCTGTTTCTGGTTCAGCTTTAAAAAAAAAAAATATGTCAGCTGTATTTTCTGCTAAGAGTTGCAGATATCTTTGGATAGCTTTAGGAAGCAAACTGCATCGCTCTTGGAGCTAGTGGTGGTAGCCAAACGTGCAAAATCACCTTTCTATTTCTCAGCGAAGTGTCAAGTAGGCAGGAAAAAGCTACTGAAGTGCCCCAGCCTGTGGGGAGTTAAGGGCAAGCGAGGAGGCATTCCAGACTGTGGCAGTTTTATAAGGTTTGCAACCACCATCAGCTTCATGAGAGGTACAATTTGCTTTTATACCCTACTAACTATCCAATGGTGTCTGCAGCTCTTAGCAGAATAATGTAACAGATTCACATTAAATCATCTGTAATTGGAATCTACCAGGGGTGCATTACCATAAGAGTAATATCACAGGATTAAAAAATCAATTTAAAACATAAGATTTATTGGATGCACTTTAAAAGTATTATATCAAGTCTTAAAAAATAAAATTTGGGCAGACTAGATGGGCAAAATGGTTCTTATCTGCTGACACATTCTATATTAAACCATTTATTTACATATCAAAAAGAGTGTAACACCGAAGCACAAAGGATCAGCAGATCTGCTATTAGAGACCAAGAATTAACTAAAATATTCGTCCCAAATTGCAATGTGACCTAATCAAACTGAGCCACATTAGAGCAATATCATCATGCAAAATAATGTTCCAGTAGGGAAAATCAACTAAAAAGATGCAGCCTAGAGTATATGCCCTGGGTATACCTTATCTGACTGATTTCCATAATAAACACCCGGTCCTGACACATTTTCACTCATATCAGCATGAGGTTCATCAGGGTACAACATATAAGATTGCTCCTGGTCTGCACTGGACCTGCTCAAGTGGTTTCTTGTTCTTACTCCTGGTCTGTTTCTGTTCTTTGCTCCCTGTAACTACTATTCCCATTTAGAGTACATTCACATACACAGATTTGATGCGCAGGGTTTGATGCACAGGATTTTCTGCTGCAGATTTCAATGTAAACTAAATGACTGAGCATAGGTAGCCCTTGGGGGGTGTATGGTAGTGGTGGTATGGTATTGGTATATGAGGGTTTAATGTTAACACTATAGTTTGTGACGCCAGGCTGAGGGCTGGTATGCTGAGGTAATGCTCCGGCCTATTGCCGCCCTTCCCAGTAGCGATAGGTGCATGAAATGACTGAAGGTCCACAAGGAGATTGAATTTGAACAACTTTGGTTAAGTGCTCCAAGGCACAGTAACAGTCTCATACAAACAGTCCTTATATCGCTCAGTGACTGACAGTTGTTGCGGACCTTGAGCTATTTAGAAAGCCTCTGAATTTAGGGTAGATATTTGCAGATCCATCTGGATTTAGGGGATTATATTAGGTCCGGTGATGCTGCAGAGTGTCTGGGGATTGATACACTCTCTATTCTGAATTACTCAGCCTTTGCCGCAAGGCGCGGGCCTAACTCACTGCAATAGTTGCTGCACAGATCCTTCTCGTTTGACAGCCCAGGAACAAGAAGAGAGAACACATGGCTGCCGCTCCCTTATATGGGCAGGGGGTGGGGCGAATCCGATTGGTCCGAACATCTGTCATTCACCATTACACAGAGTAATGGGATTGCATAGGTCACCGGGCCTCCAAAGCAGAATACAATAGAGTTCACCTAGTCACGTGACCCGCTGGTCCTGCAACGCCATGGAACAGGTAATTAACTATTTATTTACATATATTACTATATTTACATCACCCTTGCATAAATTACTAGGCTATTAGTTGGAATAGAGGCGACAAGGGGTAGGCTACACAACAGGGATCCCTACGTCCTAGGGACTCTGGCTATGGGGATCCACACATACATAGGTACCATATAAGATGCGGTACCGGGACGGCCTCGACGTCTGTCCCCTGAGACAGAGGGACTAGGACTAGAACAGGATGCTATAGAACAGGATGATCTGTACTTTTGCTATGAATCCTAAGTAGATGAAACACATTTACATTCTTTTGATACCTTTCCTAGTATCTGGATTAGGCAATTAGAAATCTATCAAGACATTTAATGCTATCTAGACATTCATTGCTATCTAGACATTTAATAAAACTATCTATTATTTAGTTTCTAGCTTCCTATGCAACTTTATCAAACTTATTATGCATTTGAAGCTTACTAGACAATTAGGCAGCTATCTGATATGTAGTTGCTAGCTCCTAAGACACTTTATTAGCTCTCTATACATTTGTATGAGGCTAAACTGAACATTAGCACATACTTCTATACATAAGGCTAACTAGACATTAGTACAGCTTTCTATACAGTTAGCTTCAAGCTGACTAGTCATTTGTATTATCTCACACATTCTATTTGCCAACAATAAGTTATCTGTTAGTTAGTACACGAAAGGTATACTGGCTAGCCGGAAGCCAGGTCACAGTAAGGGTGGCTGCTAGGGTCTATCGGCTACACGCTACTTATCCCTAGAGCACTTTCAAAACAACCTATTAGGTTATTCTTAGAATTACGTGTTTATTTTTGTATTTGCAAGAGCACCTACTGGCCAGGCAGAGCATCTCACACACGCAATGAATAAAGAAAAGAAGAAGTGTACCTAACAGTGGCAGGAATTGGGTATCAATATGCTATGTTTTCTTTAAGTGAGATATTTATTTTGATTTATGTACTAGAAAAATTTGAAGTAGTACATTTAAGTGAGTAATCTAGGGTACTATGAGTACAGGTACTATTTTAAGAGGGAATCCTCCCTACTATTTTTGTTGAGGCAGGTGCTAGCGATGGGCGACAGTAATAATACTACCCTCGGAGGAGCCAAGGTGTCCCCTGTGAAGTTACCTACTAAACACCTTTAGCATTTTATACATTTATATGTACAAGAATTAGTTGTGTTTTTTAGTGTTGAGTGTACACATGCAGTACGTCGATATTTCCTGTGTACAGAACCATATACATATTTACTATACATTCCTCAACACTCCAACATGTTTCAGATGCATTCACCCAATAAGTGCAACATTTATCATAAGAGTTCTTATGAAGCTGGTGGTATATACATGAAGCAGGCGTGTAAGGATCAGCAGTCCACCTAGACTAGGAGTTCGATTGAAAAAGTGAACACGGCCTTAACCACAACTTAGTCGGGTACAGTCCTTGATGAATCTCCTACAGGCTAGGAGTCTCTTGACTTAATAGTCAGGCACAAGCTTAGTGGTTATGTTGCTGAACTTTGAACTGGAACAACTTAGCACAGTCCTGCTAGGCACAATTCTTGAACTTGGTTGCTGTAAGACAAAAATGGTTAGACAGGAAACAATAAGACATTACTTTAGAGTCTCTTTAAAAGACGTTCTTCTTCACTCTTGTAGTGCCTCTCTTTGTTCCCCTATATCTGTCAACAACAGGGGCAGGGTTAGAATTAACATAGCTTTGCCACACCACATTGGTGAGGATAGAGTGGTGGAAAGCAGCTTGAGAAGGGGTTATAGGCTTACTAGCCGGGATCACAGTGGGGCAATAGGGCTTGAGCACCATCTTCAAATTAGAAGCAACCCATGACCCTTTCGTTGGTACCTTAGGAACTGGCAAACACTCACTGCTCCGAGAGGGCCTTGGTACATCTGTGGGCACCCCAGGGTTAGACAAACTCTCACTGCTTCGAGAGGGTCTAGGTACCGACTTGGGTGGCCGCAACTTTGGCCTGTTTTCTTCACCCTGTGCAGAACTTGACTCTCGACGGTATGAAGATGATGAACTTGACTCTTTACTGTACATTGAAGATGATGAACTTGACTCTTTAGGCTCCTCCTCCTTGGGTACGCTGGTGGAGGCTTTAGGAGCAGACCTTGTCGGCCTCAAGTTTAAGGGATCGGACTCCAAATCTGTTGACGGGAAATATTTGAAAGGAAGCTGTGTTGGGGCTGTTGGTCTGGTGACCGCTGCAGCCCATTCTCCACGAAGGCTCTGGACGGGGGTGTACTTCAGAATTTCACCCACCTCCAAGGTGTAGAATTTCTTATGGAGATATGGCCTTTGCACTGCTCGTCGGTTTACGAGGATGGTCTGCCCAGTGTGGCAGTCAAGGAGTGTCCCATAACCTCTGACCTTGTCGAACTTGGCAACAGTTGCTCTTCTTCCTTCCTAATGGCTCCTTCCCTTCTCGGGGGTGATCCCATTTACGGATGCACAATGCCTCCATTTCTTTGGTATTTTCTTGATACCGCACTCTTTCTTCATAAGGCAAATGTACGTGCGTTGGAGCGTAGAGTTCTTTGTATTTGGCCTTTAGCTTTTCCATCAATTCGGCCAGCTCGGCTTCTTGAAGAGCCCTTTCCCTTTCTGCAGTTGGGATTGGTGGGAGTGTCTTCCCAGGTAATGGTTGAAGTACTCTGTGCATGTACTCGATCAGCTCCGGCTCATCTCCGAACACCCATTGCGGCAATTTTGGTGAGCACGGTCGTGCACTTGGTAAGCTTGATCGAGGAATGACCTCAGGGCTGGAGGAGGAAGAATAGGCCGCCTCTGGCGGGGTACTCACAGCAGACTCCACCGACGGGATGTCTGCCCACGAGCCCCAGGTGAGGGGACAATCTCACCAGTGATGCACCTCAAGGTGTCCCTGCACTGTTCGCTTGCGGTGTCTCTGGCCAATCGTCATCATCCTCAGGAAGTGGGGGAAGATTGCAGGCCCCCTCTTCGTCCAACGACACAACCACAACCGCTGCAGACGGTCATCAAGCTCTTGAAAAAGTTGGGCTGTGACTGCCACAACTTTCCGTGTTTCCAGCGCCATTTTGCCAATTTGACCACGTGGAACGCTGCTCTCCGCCATGTCTGTACTGTCCGGCTCTCTCTGCAGACTGAAGAGGTTGCTCTGCGTTTCGTCTTTTACAGTAGGCTTCTCCAAAATGGCGCTGGGCAGGAAGGACGCTATCAGTGCAGCCCCGACTTCCGGTCCCTCCAGAAACGACTCCTGCATCTCTGCATTCCCTTTCGGCTGGGAAACAGCCACTTGGCGTCCATGCCCAGGGGCGGGGCGTGGCGCAGCGCAGGCTTTCTTTGTGCGCTTTTCCAGCAGCAATTTGGCTCCGCTTGTGCCGACCGGACTAGAGGATCGCAGCATGAACTCATTGTACAGTTTACACATTTCAACTGCAGACAAATCTTCGCCTCCCCCCTTACTTTTCTCCTGGCCCCCCTGCATGGTGCCCCACAAGCAACCTTCTTGTACACAGCAACACATGAACAAAGTTCCTTTCTTGGACTGTTTGGACACTTTCACTAGTGGCAATAGTAGGCACACACCCGAATCCTGTTCGTGCAACTCCAAAAAGGCTTTGTGGTAGCCCTTGGGGGGTGTATGGTAGTGGTGGTATGGTATCGGTATATGAGGGGCTAATGTTAACCCTATAGTTCGTGATGCCAGGCTGAGGGCTGGTATGCTGAGGTAATGCTCCGGCCTATCGCCGCCCTTCCCAGTAACGATAGGTGCATGAAATGACTGAAGGTCCACAAGAAGATTGAACTTGAACAACTTTACTTAAGTGCTTGTGATACATCCAAGGCACAGTAACAGTCTCATACAAACAGTCCTTATATCGCTCAGTGACTGACAGTTGTTGCGGACCTTGAGCTATTTAGAAAGTCTCTGAATTTAGGATAGATATTTGCAGATCCGTCCGGATTTAGGGGATTATATTAGGTCCGGTGATGCTGCAGAGTGTCTGGGGATTGATACACTCTCTATTCTGAATTACTCAGCCGTTGCCGCAAGGCTCGGGCCTAACTCACTGCGATAGTTGCTGTGCAGATCCTTCTCGTTTGACAGCCCAGGAACAAGAAGAGAGAAAACATGGCCGCCGCTCCCTTATATGGACAGGGGGCGGGGTGAATCCGATTGGTCCGAACATCTGTCATTCGCCTTTACACAGAGTAATGGGATTGCATAGGTCACCAGGCCTCCAAAGGTCCTTAAGCAGAATACCATAGAGTTTACCTAGTTACGTGACCCGCAGCTCCTGCAATGCCATGGAACAGGTAATTAACTATTTATTTACATATATTACTATATTTACATCACCCTTACATAAATTACTAGGCTATTAGTTGGAATAGAGGCGACAAGGAGTAGGCTACACAACAGGGATCCCTATGTCCTAGGGACTCTGGCTATGGGGACCCACACATACATAGGTACCGTACAAGATGCAGTACCGGGACACCACAATAGCTTCTAATTGGCAGTTACAAATCCTGCACATCAAATCTGCGCAGAATCCTGTATGTGTGAGCATACCCTTAAGGTCTGTTTCTGGTTGCTCATCATGGTGTTCCTACTTCTGTCCGTGGTTTGCTTTTGGACAATGATCCTGGTATATTCTAGATATATTCCTGGTCTGCTTCTGGATATTATTCCTGGTATCCCTTGGTTCTGGCCCTTTCCTACTACTACTTTGCAGTAATTTTTCATTTAAAACCAGCTCATACTGTATAATTACAATGACATTGTCCTTCACAATTACATGCATTCATTTTTGCCCCGGCCATCTGCTTCCACAAATTACAATTTGAAGTATCTTTAATTTCTGATGGAAGACCTCTGTAAATGTATGGATTTTTGGTAAATTAGGGAAACTCAGCCTTTTTTTGCCTACTATATTATACATATTACTGATGTCCCTGTCCTCGGCTTGTCTCTGACCCCGCAATTTTCATGGCAGCACATCTAAATGCCCTAAAAAATAAAATAAATGGGGCTAAAAAAGTAAAGTGAAAATAAAAAAGTTATGATTTAGAATGAAAACTAGAAAAGAAAACTAGAAATGCACTCTTCATTCATTTTTAATATTGAGCGCTGAATTTTCTGGTCCATGCCCGAAAATTAAGACAAAAAAAATGATGTTAATTTTTAAACAGGGATCAATTTATGTGGGTGGGCAGGGACCTATAAATGTAGCCGACAATAATAAAAATGTAGAAAAGGGCCATTTAAATGTAAAAATAATAATATTTTTATAATTAATGTTTTCTTTTTTTATTAGCAATGTATTTTTATATTGTGTTTAATAAAGTGTGTGTATGTGTGTTTCACCTTTTTCTCAATTTTTTTAGGTAGTACTACTACTCCCAGAAGGAGTAGTTCCATGATGGGAGCTGTAGTACCTGTACTAAGAGACATATCGCCCAGGTGTCACTCCTAAAACCCAATGCAACTGTCCTTTCTATTGCAGAGATGGAGCGGCTTTCTCCTGTGCACGCAACTCTGCACTATGCTCCGTCCGGCCAGTGATGTGAATAGAATTCATATTTCCCGCAGAGAGCTGTAAATGGCCAGATGGTTCCAGCCAATCAGCTCTCTGTGGGAAATATGAATAATAGGTATATATACGGCATATACTCATACAACAGTGGGACCAGAGAAGAGTGGCGGGCCGCCCGCATCTATACATTGTACAGGACGATCGCAGCTGTGATCTTTCGTTACCTGCAGGTACTACTGCTCCCAACATGGAGCACACTCTGCTCCATGCTAGGAGCTTTAGTACCTGTATTAATAGACAGATCGCAACAGGTGTCAGAAGTGACACCTGCTGCGATATGTCTAGTAATGCAGGTACTACAGCTCCCAGCATAGAGCGGAGTGTGCTCCATGTTGGGAGCAGTAGTACCTGCAGTTGAGGACAGATCCCAGCAGGTGTCACTCCTGACACCCGCTGTGATCGTCCTATCTATTGCGAGAAAGCTGCCCACATCTATACATTATACAGGACGATCGCAGCGGGTGTCAGGAGTGACACCTAGGGTAATCTCTCTATTAGCACAGGTACTACTACTTCCATCATGGAACAGTCTGTTCCATGCTGGGAGTAGTAGTACTTCCTAAAAAATTTAAAAAATAGAGGAAAAGAAGTGAAACACATACACTTTATTAAACACATTATTAAAATACATTACTAAAAAAAAAAAATAGCCGCAAATTTATTTAGATTTAATCAATTATTTATTTATTTTTATTCGGTGAATCGGCTGAACAACATTTTTAAAAAATTTGCTCATCTCTATCAACCAGCATATAGAAATGGATTCAAATATCTGTCTCCTCATAGTATCTATTACAATATTACTAAATACATTTTTAGAAGGTCCAACAGGTGATGCCAGTAACAATACTACTGAAACTGAGCAGAGAAGTATTTCACAGATTCAAGTATTAAAAAACACTCCTAACAAAACCTCATATATTATTATAATATTTAAGATAAGTCATTATTCTAAAAAGCAGAAATACAAATGGAGAGCTAATACTGTGTCATTTTAGTATTAACTAATCTTTTCTATATTCTTTTATATATTGCATTGATTGGATGATCTGTTATTTAGGTACACCTTTTTTAACAACAATGTTAGTTATTTATCTAACCTATTGTCAAATCCCTTGGATTCTCTAAAATGAATTTCTGGCTAATCTTACCTGACTCACACACTTATAGCTGCTCATGTCTGTGGGAAAAATCAGGGCCGATCTTTTGCAGGTGCACAAGATAAACCATGCCCAGGATAGTAGAGGAACTGCAGGGTGAAAGAGTTGGCATTTTATTTTTCATTTAATGACAGGCATGTGGCTAAGCGCTGTTCACCGGAGAGAGACATACGTTTGTACCAGTGTGTGTGAAGGGTTGTGGTGAGAAGGCAGCCATGCCTGTACTGTTCACCCAGCTCTGGCATGCACAGCTACAGCCCTTCCCTTGTCAGCAGAGGGAGAGTTACCTGCATCATTTGCTGCTAAACGATAGAAGGGATATTAACCCCTTAAGGACCAGGCCATTTTATACCTTAAGGACCGGAGCGTTTTTTGCAATTCTGACCACTGTCACTTTAAACATTAATAACTCTGGAATGCTTTTAGTTATCATTCTTATTCCGAGATTGTTTTTTCGTGACATATTCTACTTTAACTTAGTGGTAAAATTTTATGGTAACTTGCATCCTTACTTGGGGAAAAATCCCAAAATTTGATGAAAAAAATGTAAATTTTGCATTTTTCTAACTTTGAAGCTCTCTGCTTGTAAGGATAATGGATATTCAAAATATATTTTTTTGGGGTTCACATATACAATATGTCTACTTTATGTTTGCATCATAAAATGTATGAGTTTTTACTTTTGGAAGACACCAGAGGGCTTCAAAGTTCAGCAGCAATTTTGAAATTTTTCACAAAATTTTCAAACTCACCATTTTTCAGGGACCAGTTCAGGTTTGAAGTGGATTTTAAGGGTCTTCATATTAGAAAAACCCCATAAAAGACCCCATTATAAAAACTACACCCCCTAAAGTATTCAAAATGACATTCAGTAAGTGTATTAACCCGTTAGGTGTTTCACAGGAATAGCAGCAAAGTGAAGGAGAAAATTCAAAATCTTCATTTTTTACACTCGCATGTTCTTGTAGACCCAATTTTTGAATTTTTGCAAGGGGTAAAAAGGAGAAAATTTTTACTTGTATTTGAAACCCAATTTCTCTCGAGTAAGCACATACCTCATATGTCTATGTTAATTGTTCGGCGGGCGCAGTAGAGGGCTCAGAAGGGAAGGAGCGACAAATGTTTTTTGGGGGGCATGCCGCATTTAGGAAGCCCCTATGGTGCCAGGACAGCAAAAAAAAACACATGGCATACCATTTTGGAAACTAGACCCCTCAGGGAACGTAACAAGGGGTAAAGTGAACCTTAATACCCTACAGGTGATTCACGACTTTTGCATATGTAAAATAAATATATATTTTTTTTACCTAAAATGCTTGGTTTCCAAAAAATTTTACATTTTTAAAAAGGGTAATAGCAGAAAATACCCCCCAAAATTTGAAGCCCAATTTCTCCCAATACAGAAAACACCTCGCATGGGGGTGAAAAGTGCTCGGCTGGCGCACTACAGGTCTCAGACGAGGAGTCACATTTGGCTTTTTGAAAGCAAATTTTGCTCTGGGGGCATGCCGCATTTAGGAAGCCCCTATGGTGCCAGAACAGCAAAAAAAAAACACATGGCATACCATTTTGGAAACTAGACCCCTCGGGGAACGTAACAAGGGGTAACGTGAACCTTAATACCCTACAGGTGTTTCACGACTTTTGCATATGCAAAAAAATATATATATTTTTTTACCTAAAATGCTTGGTTTCCCAAAATTTTTACAATTTTAAAAGGGTAATAGCAGAAAATACCCCCCAAAATTTGAAGCCCAATTTCTTCCGATTTAGAAAACACCCCATATGGGGGTGAAAAGTGCTATGCTGGCGCACTACAGGTCTCAGAAGAGAAGGAGTCACATTTGGCTTTTTGAAAGAGAATTTTGCTCTGGGGGCATGCCGCATTTAGGAAGCCCCTATGGTGCCAGGACAGCAAAAAAAAAACACATGGCATACCATTTTGGAAACTAGACCCCTCGGGGAACGTAACAAGGGGTAATTTGAACCTTAATACCCTACAGGTGTTTCACGACTTTTGCATATGTAAAAAAATATATATTTTTTTTACCTAAAATGCTTGTTTTCCCAAAAATTTTACATTTTTTAAAAGCGTAATAGCAGAAAATACCCCCCAAAATTTGTTAGGCAATTTCTCCAGAGTACGGCGATACCCCATATGTGGCCCTAAACTGTTGCCTTGAAATATGACAGGGCTCCAAAGTGAGAGAGCGCCATGCGCATTTGAGGCCTAAATTAGGGACTTGCATAGGGGTATTCTACGCCAGTGATTCCCAAACAGGGTGCCTCCAGCTGTTGTAAAACTCCCAGCATGCCTAGACAGTCAACGGCTATCTGGCAATACTGGGAGTAGTTGTTTTGCAACAGCTGGAGGCTCCGTTTTGGAAACAGTGGCGTACCAGACGTTTTTCATTTTTATTGGGGAGGGGGGTTGTATAGGGGTATGTGTATATGTAGTGTTTTTTACTTTTTATTTTATTTTGTGTTAGTGTAGTGTAGTGTTTTTAGGGTACAGTCACACGGGCAGGGGTTCACAGTAGTTTCTCGCTGGCAGTTTGAGCTGCGGCAGAAAATTTGACGCAGCTCAAACTTGCAGCCGGATACTTACTGTAATCCTCCGCCCATGTGAGTGTACCCTGTACGTTCACATTGGGGGGGGGGGGGGGGACATCCAGCTGTTGCAAAACTACAACTCCCAGCATGTACGGTCTATCAGTGCATGCTGGGAGTTGTAGTTTTGCAACCGCTGGAGGCTCCGTTTTGGAAACAGTGGCGTACCAGACGTTTTTCATTTTTATTGGGGAGGGGGGCTGTGTAGGGGTATGTGTATATGTAGTGTTTTTTACTTTTTATTTTATTTTGTGTTAGTGTAGTGTAGTGTTTTTAGGGTACAGTCGCACGGGCGGGGGTTCACAGTAGTTTCTCGCTGGCAGTTTGAGCTGCGGCAGAAATTTTGCCGCACCTCAAACTTGCAGCCGGATACTTACTGTAATCCTCCGCCCATGTGAGTGTACCCTGTACATTCACATTGGGGGGGGGGGGGACATCCAGCTGTTGCAAAACTACAACTCCCAGCATGTACGGTCTATCAGTGCATGCTGGGAGTTGTAGTTTTGCAACAGCTGGAGGCACACTGGTTGTGAAACACTGAGTTTGGTAACAAACTCAGTGTTTTGCAACCAGTGTGCCTTCAGCTGTTGCAAAAGCTACAACCCCCAGCATGTACGGACAGCGGAAGGGCATGCTGGGTGTTGTAGTTATGCAACAGCTGGAGGCATACTACTTTGGCTGGGGATGCTGGGGATTGTAGTTAGGCAACAGCTGGAGACACACTGGTTTGCTACTTAACTCAGTGTGCCTTCAGCTGTTGCAAAACTACAACTCTCAGCAGTCACCGACAGCCAACAGGCATGCTGGGAGTTGTAGTTATGCAACCACCAGATGCACCACTACAACTCCCAGCATGCACTTTAGCTGATTGTGCAAGCTGGGAGTTGTAGTTATACAACAGCTGAGGGTACACTTTTCCATAGAAAGAATGTGCCTCCAGCTGTTGCAAAACTACAAGTCCCAGCATGCCCATAAGGGAATGCTGGGAGTTGTGGTGGTCTGCCTCCTGCTGTTGCATAACTACAGCTCCCAGCATGCCCTTTTTGCATGCTGGGAGCTGTTGCTAAGCAACAGCAGGAGGCTGTCACTCACCTCCAATGATCCAGCCGCACAGGTCAGTCCCTCGTCGTCGCCGCCGCCGTCGCTGCTCCTGGGGCCCCGATCCCAGCAGGGGCGCCGGGGATCGGGGTCCCCAGCACCCGGGATGCACGTCCCGCACCCGCTCACGTCCTCCGGAAGAGGGGCGGAGCGGGTTGCGGGAGTGACACCCGCAGCAGGCGCCCTGATTGGTCGGCCGGTAATCCGGCCGACGAATCAGGGCGATCGTGAGGTGGCACCAGTGCCACCTCACTCCTGCAGACTCTGGCTGAATTGTCCAGCGATCTGCGGCCATCGCCGACATGGGGGGTCATAATGACCCCCCTGGGCGATATGCCCCGATGCCTGCTGAACGATTTCAGCAGGCATCGGGCACCGGCTCTGCTCCAGATGGTTGCGGGGGGCCGGTAAAACACATGACGTTCTCATACGTCATGTGTCCTTAAGGACTCGGAAATGGAGACGTATGAGAACGTCATGTGTCCTTAAGGGGTTAATGTGTTTACTGTATAAGATGAACAGGAATGATATTTGGTAATTTAGGAGTGACACCTACCTGACTAAGCAGAGATATGCACAATACTAAGATAATATACTGGTACTTTTATTTAATGTATTTGTGTTTAATATTTGTATTTTTTGCATAATTATTTTATGATAAGTAACAACTGCACTATGTGAACTGAGAGTTGCATAATATGTTGGTTAGGTAGGTGCAATGATTGTGTTTTTGTATTTATGGGTGGAGATAGGATAAGTGACGTAGGGTCTAGTGTTGCTCCCGAATATTCGCAATTCGAATTTTAATCGCGGATATGGCATATTCGCGAATTCGCAAATATTGCGACTATAGCACTATATATTCAAATTTGTGAATATTCGCTTTTTCCCCACATATGCGCATATGTGAATATTTGCATATGCGCATATTCATATATGTGAATATTCGCATGTGCGCATATTCGAATATTCTCATATTCCTTCTTTTCACTTGTGGGCCAATTAGAATGATGCAAATACACTTGTCAGAGGTTATCAACAACATCCCTAGCAACCAATATTAAAGTTGCCCATCCCCTCACTGTTTTCTTCCTTGAATATTCACATATGCGAATATAATGAAAACGTGAAATTCACGAATATAGGACAAATATTCGTCTACATATTCGCAAAATATTGCAAATTTGAATATGGCCAATGCCGCTCATCACTAGTAGGGACCAGTCGAAGCAGCAGTTGCTGCCCAATGGATGTAATCCCGTCACTTCACCTCCTCCTTATGCTACTACATTCCTTGTGACTGGGAATAAAGTTTGGAATTTTTCAGTATTCAAGTGCCGTGAGTCCTTTTTATCCGCAGTGAAAAAAAAATATATGAAAAGTGTTGTTTTTCCCCTTATGAGTGGTTGCACATATATCATTTGACAAATTTAGAATAGTATGTGATCGTCTTGAGTTATTTTACAAAATCACCAATTTATTAGATTCAAAAACATAAATGTTAATAGATATTATCCTCTAGTTTCCTTTAAATAGTAAATTGTAAAATACATTTCAGTTCCCAGTATGTGTGCCATCAACTCACCAGCTTCTCAGCACAACCAGCAGGACGCATCATAAGGATGTCATTTGCATAACTGGTTGAGCGCATTGAAATGTCAGCACAACCTCTTCTATGATGCAAATAACACTATGTTCAGCTATATATGCTACATTGAAACTATTAACCAAATGATTTAAACATATATGTACACCGCCTGAATTAACCTTGACATTTAGATGTGTTGTTTTTATCCATTTCATTCAAACTCCCAATGGAATGTATGAAGCTTAGCAGCTAAGCAATGAATTGCATTGTAAGTTGTAGTGGGAATAGCATGACTTTTCTTTGTAAAGAAGAAAATAATTATACTTTCCTAAAAAATGCTGAAAACTATAAATAGCCTTCTTCATAAACATATACACAATTTAATAAGCACCTCCTATTATGTACATGCTAAAAAAAAATCCTAAATATATACATGTAAATGTATGAATAAATATTCATAAGGTTTTATGAAAGAGGAGCTTATTAATTGGGTAGACAGGGCAGCTTTGTTTGCAGCACGCTATTTTTTGTCTGATGTTTCATTACCAAGCGGAGGACTTGGAGTATAGTCAAGTGGATCACTGGTTAAAGTTACTCCCACTATGAAGTTAAATATGATACTGCCACTAGTGCATTCTCAGCACATTCTTAGCACATTCGTGTCCTATAAAAGCACATTATATGTAAAAACTAAAATCTATTCCTCTGCACTATTTGCTGCTCAGTCAGCCATGAAATAGATGCACAAAAATATCATTACTTAACCCCTTAAGAACCAAGCCCATTTTGGCCTTAAGGACCATGCCAATTTTATTTTCATTTTTGTGCTTTCCTCATCGGCTTCTTAAATCCATAACTCTTTTATATTTCCATTCACAGACCCATAAGAGGGCTTGTTTTTGCACGACCAATTGTACACTGCTCAAAAAAATTGAGGGAACACTAAGATAACACATTCTAGATCTGAATGAATGAACTAATCATATGAAATACTTTCATCTTTACATAGTTGAATGTGCTGACAACGAAATCACACAAAAGTTATTAATGGAAATCAAATTTAACAACCCATGGAGGTCTGGATATGGAGTCACACTCAAAATCAAAGTGGAAAACCACACTACAGGCTGATCCAACTTTTATGTAATGTTCTTAACCCCTTAAGGACTCAGGGTTTTTCAGTTTTTGCACTTTCGTTTTTTCCTCCTTACCTTTTAAAAATCATAAGCCTTTCAATTTTCCACCTAAAAATTCATATTTGTGTCGCCAATTCTACTTTGCAGTGACATTAGTCATTTTACCCATAAATGCACGGCGAAACGGAAAAAAAAATCATTGTGCGACAAAATGAAGAAAAAACGCCATTTTGTAACTTTTGGGGGCTTCCGTTTCTACGCAGTGCATATTTCGGTAAAAATTACACCTTATCATTATTCTGTAGGTCCATACGGTTAAAATGATACCCTACTTTAGGTTTGATTTTGTCGCACTTCTGGAAAAAATCATAACTACATGCAGGAAAATTTATACGTTTAAAAATGTCATGTTCTGACCCCTATAACTTTTATATTTTTCCACGTACAGGGCGATATGAGGACTAATTTTTTGCACCGTGATCTGAAGTTTTTATCGGTATGATTTTTGTTTTGTTCAGACTTTTTGATCACTTTTTATTCATTTTTTAATGGTATAAATTTTTTTGCGCGTACGCCATTGACCATGCGGTTTAATTAATGATATATTTTTATAGTTCGGACATTTACGCACTCGGCGATACCACATATGTTTATTTTTCTTTTTTTACACTGTTTTATTTTTTTTATGGGAAAAGGGGGGGGATTCAAACTTTTATTAGGGAAGGGGTTAAATAACCTTTATTAACACTTTTTTTAAACTTTTTTTTTGCAGTGTTGTAGGTCCCATAGGGACCTATAACATTGCACACACTGATCTCCTATGCTGATCACTGGCGTGTATTAACACGCCTGTGATCAGTGTTATCAGCGCTTGACTGCTCCTGCCTGGATCTCAGGCACGGAGCAGTCATTCGCCGATCGGACAAAGAGGAGGCAGCAGGTCATTTTCCAGAAACCTTGTACAAGACAGCGGCTCCACTGTGCTCCCCGCCAGCTCCTGTATACAGCTCTCATAATACATAATCCCCGCCACCGGGAGACGGTAGCTCTGATTGGCGAATAGCTTTACACCAATCAGAGCTCCCGTCTCCCGGCGGTGGGGATTGTGAATGATGACAGTGTATACAGTATTCCCTGCTGGGAGCGTAGTGTAGCTGCATGTGCCGCCGACTTTTACAGTTAATAAATGCGGATTGCAGCGGGTCTCTGGAGAATAACCCAGTGCGAACTGCCCCTCAGCCCCTGGACTATAACTCCCATAATGGGCAGAGTCTCCAGTGCTAGTGCTGATGTTTAAAAGGCACTCACAGTGCCCCTCCTGACATGTTTCATCACTGAAGGTTATGGGGGAATGACTCCAAAAAAATGCCTCTCTGGGGGTTTTACAACCTCTCCTTCTTACATCATAAACCACCCCCATGACATTTCCTCCAGTGGCAACGTGATTTACTGATGACAGCCTATGGTGTCTCATGACACATTCACCAATAGGCTACAATATAATCATCTGCAAAAGTGCCGCACTCTCTGATTGTTTCCTACATATGTCTATCTTCTCATACTAACCTTTATTGGTTACCAATAGAAGGAAATACTCCATGTCATCAATCCTAGTCCACGCAGGCGCCGGAGTTAGAAATAATAAGCCGATCCAACATCACTCTGCGCCTGTGTGCAAACTGGTTGTCACAATGCCGGCTGGCAGGAGGTGGATCCTCTGTGCCAGAGAGGGATTGGCGTGGACCGTGCTAGTGGACCGGTTCTAAGTCACTACTGGTGTTCACCAGAGCCCGCCGCAAAGCGGGATGGTCTTGCTGCGGCGGTAGTGACCAGGTCGTATCCACTAGCAACGGCTCAACCTCTCTGACTGCTGAAGATAGGCGCGGTACAAGGGAGAAGACAGAAGCAAGGTCGGACGTAGCAGAAGGTCGGGGCAGGCAGCAAGGATCGTAGTCAGGGGCAACGGCAGGAGGTCTGGAACACAGGCTAGGAACACACAAGGAAACGCTTTCACTGGCACAATGGCAACAAGATCCGGCGAGGGAGTGCAGGGGAAGTGAGGTATACATAGGGAGTGCACAGGTGAACACACTAATTAGAACCACTTGCGCCAATCAGCGGCGCAGTGGCCCTTTAAATCGCAGAGACCCGGCGCGCGCACGCCCTAGGGAGCGGGGCCGCGCGCGCCGGGACAGGACCGACGGAGAGCGAGTCAGGTACGGGAGCCGGGGTGCGCATCGCGAGCGGGCACCACCCGCATCGCGAATCGCATCCCGGCTGGAGGCGGTATCGCAGCGCACCGGGTCAGTGGATCTCACCGGAGCGCTGCAGTAGCGAGAGTGTAGCGAGCGCTCCGGGGAGGAGCGGGGACCCGGAGCGCTCGGCGTAACAGTACCCCCCCCCTTGGGTCTCCCCCTCTTCTTAGAGCCTGAGAACCTGAGGAGCAGACTTTTGTCTAGGATATTGTCCTCAGGTTCCCAGGATCTCTCTTCAGGACCACAGCCCTCCCAATCGACCAAAAAAAAGGTTTTCCCTCTGACCTTCTTGGAGGCCAGTATCTCCTTTACGGAGAAGATGTCCGAGGAGCCGGAAACAGGAGTGGGAGAAACAAGTTTGGGAGAGAAACGGTTGATGATGAGTGGTTTAAGAAGAGAAACGTGAAAGGCATTAGGAATACGAAGAGAAGGAGGAAGAAGAAGTTTGTAAGAGACAGGATTAATCTGGCACAAAATTTTGAAAGGACCAAGATAGCGTGGTCCCAATTTGTAGCTAGGAACACGGAAGCGGACATATTTAGCGGAGAGCCATACCTTGTCTCCTGGAGAAAAAATGGGGGGAGCTCTTCTTTTCTTATCAGCAAACTTCTTCATGCGTGATGAAGCCTGTAAGAGAGAATTTTGGGTCTCTTTCCATATGGTGGAAAGATCACGAGTTATTTCATCCACAGCGGGCAAACCAGAGGGCAAGGGAGTAGGGAGGGGGGGAAGAGGGTGACGGCCGTACACCACAAAAAATGGGGATTTGGAAGAAGATTCAGAGACTCTGAAGTTATACGAGAATTCGGCCCATGGTAGAAGATCTGCCCAGTCATCCTGGCGGGAGGAAACAAAATGCCGTAAATAATCACCCAGGACCTGGTTAATTCTTTCTACTTGCCCATTGGATTGAGGATGATAAGCAGAAGAAAAGTTTAATTTAATCTTGAGTTGTTTACAGAGAGCCCTCCAGAATTTTGACACGAATTGGACGCCTCTATCCGAGACGATCTGCGTGGGCAACCCGTGAAGACGAAAAATGTGTACAAAAAAATGTTTTGCCAACTGAGGCGCTGAAGGAAGACCAGGGAGAGGGATGAAATGTGCCATCTTGGAAAATCGATCAACGACCACCCAAACAACAGTGTTGCCACGGGATGGGGGTAAGTCTGTAATAAAGTCCATACCAATCAGAGACCAAGGCTGTTCGGGGACAGGCAGAGGATGAAGAAGACCAGCAGGCTTCTGGCGAGGAGTCTTATCCCGGGCACAGACAGTGCAGGCCCGCACAAAATCAACAACATCCGTCTCCAGAGTCGGCCACCAATAGAAACGAGAGATGAGTTGCACGGATTTCTTGATGCCCGCATGGCCTGCGAGATGGGAGGAGTGACCCCATTTGAGGATTCCGAGGCGTTGGCGTGGAGAGACGAAGGTCTTCCCTGGAGGAGTTTGCCTGATGGAGGCTGGAGAAGTGGAGATCAGGCAGTCAGGAGGAATGATGTGTTGCGGAGAGAGCTCTACTTCCGAGGCATCCGAGGAACGAGAGAGAGCATCGGCCCTAATGTTCTTATCGGCAGGCCGAAAGTGAATTTCAAAATTAAATCGGGCAAAGAACAGAGACCACCTGGCCTGGCGAGGATTCAGCCGTTGGGCAGACTGGAGATAGGAGAGATTCTTGTGATCGGTGTAAATAATAACTGGAAATCTTGATCCCTCCAGCAGATGCCTCCATTCCTCAAGTGCTAATTTAATGGCTAGTAGCTCTCGATCCCCGATGGAGTAGTTCCTCTCCGCCGGAGAGAAGGTCCTAGAAAAAAAACCACAAGTAACAGCATGCCCGGAAGAATTTTTTTGTAGAAGGACCGCTCCAGCTCCTACTGAGGAGGCATCAACCTCCAATAGGAAGGGTTTAGATGGGTCAGGTCTGGAGAGCATGGGAGCAGAAGAAAAGGCAGACTTGAGCTGTTTAAAGGCGTCTTCCGCTTGAGGAGGCCAAGACTTAGGATTGGCATTCTTTTTGGTTAAAGCCACGATAGGAGCCACAATGGTGGAAAAATGTGGAATAAATTGTCTGTAATAATTGGCGAACCCCAAAAAACGTTGGATAGCACGGAGTCCGGAGGGGCGTGGCCAATCTAAAACGGCAGAGAGTTTGTCTGGATCCATTTGTAGTCCCTGGCCAGAGACCAAGTATCCTAGGAAAGGAAGAGATTGACATTCAAACAGACATTTCTCCATTTTGGCATAAAGTTGATTGTCACGAAGTCTCTGAAGAACCATGCGGACATGCTGGCGGTGTTCTTCTAGGTTGGCAGAAAAAATCAGGATAACGTCCAGATACACAACAACACAGGAATATAAGAGATCACGAAAAATTTCATTAACAAAGTCTTGGAAGACGGCAGGGGCGTTGCACAGGCCAAAGGGCATGACCAGATACTCAAAGTGTCCATCTCTAGTGTTAAATGCCGTTTTCCATTCATCCCCCTCTCTGATGCGGATGAGATTATAAGCACCTCTTAAGTCCAGTTTGGTAAAGATGTGGGCACCTTGGAGGCGATCAAAGAGTTCAGAGATAAGAGGTAGAGGGTAGCGGTTCTTTACTGTGATTTTATTAAGACCGCGGTAGTCAATGCAAGGACGTAGGGAGCCATCTTTTTTGGACACAAAGAAAAATCCGGCTCCGGCAGGAGAGGAGGATTTGCGGATAAAGCCCTTTTTTAAATTTTCCTGGATGTACTCAGACATAGCAAGAGTCTCTGGGGCGGAGAGAGGATAAATTCTGCCCCGGGGTGGAGTAGTGCCCGGGAGGAGGTCAATAGGACAGTCATAAGGCCTGTGAGGAGGTAGAGTCTCAGCTTGTTTTTTGCAAAATACATCCGCAAAGTCCATATAGGCCTTAGGGAGACCGGTTACAGGGGGAACCACAGGGTCACGGCAAGGAGTACTGGGAACCGGTTTAAGGCAGTCCTTGAAACAAGAGGTACCCCAACTCTTGATCTCCCCTGTGGACCAATCTAGGGTTGGGGAATGGTGTTGAAGCCAGGGTAGTCCAAGGAGAATTTCGGAAGTGCAATTGGGGAGGACCAAAAACTCAATTTTTTCGTGATGAGGTTCGATGCACATTAGGAGGGGCTCCGTGCGGAAACGTATGGTACAGTCCAATCTTTCATTGTTAACACAATTGATGTAGAGGGGTCTGGCGAGACTGGTCACCGGGATGTTGAACCTGTTGATGAGAGAGGCCAAAATAAAATTTCCTGCAGATCCGGAATCCAAGAAGGCCATAGTAGAGAAGGAGAAGGTAGAGGCAGATATCCGCACAGGCACAGTAAGACGTGGAGAAGCAGAGTTGACATCAAGGACTGTCTCACCTTTGTGCGGAGTCAGCGTACGTCTTTCCAGGCGGGGAGGACGGATAGGACAATCCTTCAGGAAGTGTTCGGTACCGGCACAGTACAGGCAGAGATTCTCCATGCGGCGTCGTGTCCTCTCTTGAGGTGTCAGGCGAGACCGGTCGACCTGCATAGCCTCCACGGCGGGAGGCACAGGAACGGATTGCAGGGGACCAGAGGAGAGAGGAGCCGGGGAGAAAAAACGCCTCGTGCGAACAAAGTCCATATCCTGGCGGAGCTCCTGACGCCTTTCGGAAAAACGCATGTCAATGCGAGTGGCTAGATGAATGAGTTCATGTAGGTTAGCAGGGATTTCTCGTGCGGCCAGAACATCTTTAATGTTGCTGGATAGGCCTTTTTTAAAGGTCGCGCAGAGGGCCTCATTATTCCAGGATAGTTCTGAAGCAAGAGTACGGAATTGTACGGCGTACTCGCCAACGGAAGAATTACCCTGGACCAGGTTCAACAGGGCAGTCTCAGCAGAAGAGGCTCGGGCAGGTTCCTCAAAGACACTTCGAATTTCCGAGAAGAAGGAGTGTACAGAGGCAGTGACGGGATCATTGCGGTCCCAGAGCGGTGTGGCCCATGACAGAGCTTTTCCAGACAGAAGGCTGACTACGAAAGCCACCTTAGACCTTTCAGTAGGAAACTGGTCCGACATCATCTCCAAGTGCAGGGAACATTGAGAAAGAAAGCCACGGCAAAACTTAGAGTCCCCATCAATTTTATCCGGCAAGGATAGTCGTAGCCTGAAGCGGCCACTCGCTGCGGAGGAGGTGCAGGAGCTGGCGGAGGAGATGATTGCTGAAGCTGTGGTAGTAGCTGCTGTAGCGTCACGGTCAGTTGAGACAGCTGGTGGCCTTGTTTCGCTATCTGTTGTGACTGCTGGGCGACCACCGTGGTGAGGTCGGCGACAACTGGCAGAGGAACTTCAGCGGGATCCATGGCCGGATCTACTGTCACGATGCCGGCTGGCAGGAGGTGGATCCTCTGTGCCAGAGAGGGATTGGCGTGGACCGTGCTAGTGGACCGGTTCTAAGTCACTACTGGTGTTCACCAGAGCCCGCCGCAAAGCGGGATGGTCTTGCTGCGGCGGTAGTGACCAGGTCGTATCCACTAGCAACGGCTCAACCTCTCTGACTGCTGAAGATAGGCGCGGTACAAGGGAGAAGACAGAAGCAAGGTCGGACGTAGCAGAAGGTCGGGGCAGGCAGCAAGGATCATAGTCAGGGGCAACGGCAGGAGGTCTGGAACACAGGCTAGGAACACACAAGGAAACGCTTTCACTGGCACAATGGCAACAAGATCCGGCGAGGGAGTGCAGGGGAAGTGAGGTATACATAGGGAGTGCACAGGTGAACACACTAATTAGAACCACTTGCGCCAATCAGCGGCGCAGTGGCCCTCTAAATCGCAGAGACCCGGCGCGCGCGCCCTAGGGAGCGGGGCCGCGCGCGCCGGGACAGGACCGACGGAGAGCGAGTCAGGTACGGGAGCCGGGGTGCGCATCGCGAGCGAGCGCCACCCGCATCGCGAATCGCATCCCGGCTGGAGGCGGTATCACAGCGCACCGGGTCAGTGGATCTGACCGGAGCGCTGCAGTAGCGAGAGTGTAGCGAGAGTGTAGCGAGCGCTCCGGGGAGGAGCGGGGACCCGGAGCGCTCGGCGTAACACTGGTGCATGCTCAAAAACTTAGGCACACGGTACTGATTGACAGGACTAATGCAACAGCGTGTCTCCTGCGCAGGCACCAGAACTTAGGCACACAGAGCGTTACGATGAGTGGAATGCACCTGCGTGGATCTAGCAAAAGCGCTAGAAATTAAAAGCTTCCATCCTGCGCATGCATATATCCAATGCCTGTATGAAAACTTCCTTATTACTAGTAATAAAGGTGTGCCTACCCACCATAGTAGGCTGGTTGTGCATGCGTGAGACATTGGAAGAAAGTAATGAGATCCAAAATGTTCAGGTAATTACCGTATTTATCGGCGTATAACACACACTTTTTAGGCCAAAACTTTTAGCCTAAAGTCTATGTGCGTGTTATACGCCGATACACCCCCAGGAAAGGCAGGGGGAGAGAGGCCGTCGCTGCCCGCTTCTCTCCCCCTTCCTTTCCTGGGGTCTAGAGTGCTGCTGCTGGCCCTTCTCTCCGCCTGGCTATCGGCGCCGCTGCCCGTTCTGTCCCCCTGACTATAGGTGCCGGCGCCCCATTGCCGGCGCCGATAGCCAGGGGGAGAGAAGCGGCGCCGACAGCCAGGGGGAGAGAAAGGGCAGCGGCACCCATTGCCGGCACCGCTGCCCCGTTGCCTCCCCCCATCCCCGGTGGCATAATTACCTGGGTCGGGTCCGCGCTGCTGCAGGCCTCCGGCGTGCATCCCCAGCGTCGTTGCTATCCTCTGCACGGCGCGGCGCATGACGTCAGTGCGCCGCGCCGTGCATAGCAACGATGCAGAGGACGCGTGCCGGAGGCCTGCAGCAGCGCGGACCCGACCCAGGTAATTATGCCACCGGGGATGGGGGGAGGCAACGGGGCAGCGGCGCCGGCAATGGGCGCCGCTTCTCTCCCCCTGGCTATCAGCGCCGGCACCGATAGTCAGGGGGACAGAACGGGCAGCGGCACCGATAGCCAGGGGGAGAGAAGGGCCGGCAGCAGGGCTCTAGACCCCAGGAAAAGCAGGGGGAGAGAAGCGGGCAGCGGGGTATACACGCGCACACACGCACCCTCATTTTACCATGGATATTTGGGTAAAAAACTTTTTTTACCCAAATATCCTTGGTAAAATGAGGGTGCGTGTTATAGGCCGGTGCGTGGTATACCCCGATAAATACGGTATTTAGATTTCCAAAAGGAAAAAAGGAAATTCCTAGGATGACATTAAAAGATGTTGGAAATATATCTATAATTATTGGATAAATAACTAGGAGTACAAGTTTCCAAAAGAAATTCACAGATATTATTGGAAATGTATCTAATATATAAATCATCTCATGAGTCTCATATATGTATATGTGTCAAAATTGTATGAATTGTAAATTTTCAAAAAGGATATAATAAAATAAAGAAAATAAATCACATGAATATTTAACCCCTCATGTCTCACTTATTTCCATTATATTGGTTTTGTTTGTTTGTTTGTTTGTTTTCTATGTTGGGATTACTTGGGTTGTTACCAACATCTGGTGAAAATTTCCTGTCACTACTGTAAATATATTTAGTGAGACAAATGTTGACATGTTCAATACATATGTCACCCGCTGCATATACAATCATTACATTATATATTTTGATGTAGTATGATTATATTGTTATATTTAATCTACATTTATAGCTCATAAGGTTGTCTCAATATTATATTGTCTTGTTTAATGAATGGTCTATAGCTAGGTCAAACATTTGCCAATACCTAAACGTTAAAGCAAAGTTTAACTTATGGAATGTCCAGATGTCTAGGGAATTTTTGCCCCAAATGTCAAGATTGAATCCTGTTAAAATTACTTATTAGCAAATAAAATTGTGTATACTTTGACAATAATTTGACCATAGAATTGCAGTAATCCTTTCTTCCCTGCAGAATTACTTAGAGCAAACTTAATAGTGTTACTTACTGGTTAGTAAAGGCTAAAACTTGTGAAATCTGAGGATGTAGCAGATTCCATCCCTGGTATTCCATTGGCTTATATTTTATCTGATCAAGAGAAGGATACATGTTTAAGCCATTTTCAGGAGAGCCGATCTTCCCTCATCTTAAAATCAGACTGATCTCCATTTTAATGACTGGCCATTCCTATACTTTGTGTTAACTATAAAAGGAAATATTAATATAGTTTTATTATTGTTGGCTATTCTATTACAGGGCCAATGTATGCTGAAATTATTTATCTTTTGATATCCACAAATTGTGGGGAGTTTATAGATTTCCTACTAAATATGTAGTCACTATCAACTCTCTGTACAGAAAGAGCTTGAAGGGGTACTCAGCCCCTAGACATCTTATCCCGTATCCAAAGGAACATATTTTCCAAAAGTTAAACCAATTTATAGATAAGGGTCCAAAACTCTATCTGCATAGGCTATGCCATATTTTAATATCTTTTATATCTTATGTGTCTTCATATATCATAATAAACTGATTGCATTCATATTATGTCCCGTTGGTGCTGCCATCTAGAGTTCAACTTGAATACTGTTTTAATGGGTTGTACTGGGACAATATACTCTCCTCTAGTGGACACATTTAGGTATTGCTAAGACTATCATAGTATTTAATATGTTAGCTTGAATTAATATGCCTATTTTATTTAATATCTATATATTCTTAATCAACAAATTGCATATCTATGTTTGTATTTCTTATTGTTTGCATTTTATTTATGGAACAATATTTCCTATGTTCCAATTTCAAACAATATAGAAAAATAAATTTTATTCTATGGGGTTCCTATACATACAATTGATCACTAAGTGATCATTAGTACCCTATATTCCCATCCAACATAAATTTTATTTAAGCCTTCACTAGTTAAACCTGTTGAAATTAAAATGGGAGGGGGGGGGGGTTGGCACAATGCAAATTGGGATAATCCATTGCATTAAATAGAAAGAGGCTGCACTCACCAAGTCTTCATTAAAGTGCTTTATTCCGTGTGTCTAGGAGTACATACAGCGGATGCACATGAGAAGCAACATGTTGCTTGTCATGTGCACCCGCTGTATGTGCTCCTAGAAACACGGAATAAAGCACTTTAATGAAGACATGGTGAGTGCAGCCTCTTTCTATACTTCTATACTATGCAATGGATTATCGCAAATTGAGGAATGTTTTGGGGCTAGAGCACCTCCAGTGTCACGATGCCGGCTGGCAGGTAGTGGATCCTCTGTGCCAGAGAGGGATTGGCGTGGACCGTGCTAGTGGACCGGTTCTAAGCCACTACTGGTTTTCACCAGAGCCCGCCGCAAAGCGGGATGGTCTTGCTGCGGCGGTAGTGACCAGGTCGTATCCACTAGCAACGGCTCACCTCTCTGGCTGCTGAAGATAGGCGCGGTACAAGGGAGTAGGCAAAAGCAAGGTCGGACGTAGCAGAAGGTCGGGGCAGGCAGCAAGGATCGTAGTCAGGGGCAACGGCAGAAGGTCTGGAAACACAGGCAAGGAACACACAAGGAACGCTTTCACTGGCACTAAGGCAACAAGATCCGGCAAGGGAGTGCAGGGGAAGTGAGGTGATATAGGGAAGTGCACAGGTGAACACACTAATTGGAACCACTGCGCCAATCAGCGGCGCAGTGGCCCTTTAAATGGCAGAGACCCGGCGCGCGCGCCCTAGGGAGCGGGGCCGCGCGCGCCGGGACAGAACAGACGGAGAGCGAGTCAGGTAGGGGAGCCGGGGTGCGCATCGCGAGCGGGCGCTACCCGCATCGCGAATCGCATCCCGGCTGGCAGCGGAATCGCAGCGCCCCGGGTCAGAGGACGTGACCGGAGCGCTGCCGCGGGGAGAGTGAAGCGAGCGCTCCGGGGAGGAGCGGGGACCCGGAGCGCTCGGCGTAACAGTACCCCCCCCCTTGGGTCTCCCCCTCTTCTTAGAGCCTGAGAACCTGAGGAGCAGACTTTTGTCTAGGATGTTGTCCTCAGGTTCCCAGGATCTCTCTTCAGGACCACAACCCTCCCAGTCCACTAAAAAAAAATTTTTCCCTCTGACCTTTTTGGCAGCTAAAATTTCTTTGACCGAGAAGATGTCCGAGGAGCCGGAAACAGGAGTGGGAGGAACAGATTTGGGAGAAAAACGGTTGAGGATGAGTGGTTTGAGAAGAGAGACGTGAAAGGCATTAGGGATACGAAGAGAGGGAGGAAGAAGAAGTTTATAAGAGACAGGATTAATTTGACACAAAATTTTGAAAGGACCAAGATAGCGTGGTCCCAACTTGTAGCTAGGGACACGGAAGCGGACATATTTAGCGGAGAGCCATACCTTGTCTCCAGGGGAAAAAACGGGGGGAGCTCTTCTTTTCTTATCCGCGAACTTCTTCATGCGTGATGAAGCCTGTAAGAGAGAATTTTGGGTCTCTCTCCATATGATGGAAAGGTCACGAGAAATTTCATCCACAGCGGGCAGACCAGAGGGCAAGGGAGTAGGGAGGGGGGGAAGAGGGTGACGGCCGTACACCACGAAAAATGGGGATTTGGAGGAAGACTCAGAGACCCTGAAGTTATACGAGAATTCGGCCCATGGGAGGAGATCTGCCCAGTCATCCTGGCGGGAGGAAACAAAATGTCGCAAATAATCACCCAAGATCTGGTTAATCCTTTCTACTTGTCCATTGGACTGGGGATGATATGCAGAAGAAAAATTTAATTTAATCTTGAGTTGTTTACAGAGAGCCCTCCAGAATTTAGACACGAATTGGACGCCTCTATCCGAGACAATCTGCGTAGGCAACCCGTGAAGACGAAAAATGTGTACAAAAAATTGTTTAGCCAACTGAGGCGCAGAAGGAAGACCAGGAAGAGGGATGAAATGTGCCATTTTGGAGAATCGATCAACGACCACCCAAATAACAGTGTTGCCACGGGAAGGGGGTAAATCAGTAATAAAATCCATACCAATCAGAGACCAAGGCTGTTCGGGGACAGGCAGAGGATGAAGAAAACCAGCGGGCTTCTGGCGAGGAGTCTTATCCCGGGCACAGATAGTGCAGGCTCGCACAAAGTCCACAACATCCGTCTCCAGAGTCGGCCACCAATAGAAGCGGGAGATGAGTTGCACAGATTTCTTGATACCCGCATGACCTGCGAGATGGGAGGAGTGACCCCATTTGAGGATTCCGAGGCGTTGGCGAGGAGAAACAAAGGTCTTTCCTGGAGGAGTCTGCCTGATGGAGGCAGGAGAAGTGGAGATCAGGCAGTCAGGTGGAATGATGTGTTGCGGAGAGAGTTCAACTTCTGAGGCATCCGAGGAACGAGAGAGAGCATCGGCCCTAATGTTCTTATCGGCAGGACGAAAGTGAATCTCAAAATTAAATCGGGCAAAGAACAGAGACCACCGGGCCTGGCGAGGATTCAGCCGTTGGGCAGACTGGAGGTAGGAGAGGTTCTTGTGGTCGGTGTAGATAATAACAGGAGAACTTGATCCCTCCAGCAGATGCCTCCATTCCTCAAGTGCTAATTTAATGGCTAGAAGCTCTCGATCCCCGATGGAGTAGTTCCTCTCCGCTGGAGAGAAGGTCCTAGAGAAAAAACCACAAGTGACAGCATGCCCGGAAGAATTTTTTTGTAGAAGAACAGCTCCAGCTCCCACTGAGGAGGCATCAACCTCCAATAGGAAGGGTTTGGAAGGGTCAGGTCTGGAGAGGACGGGAGCCGAAGAAAAGGCAGACTTGAGTCGTTTAAAGGCGTCTTCTGCTTGAGGAGGCCAGGACTTGGGATCAGCATTTTTTTTTGGTTAAAGCCACGATAGGAGCCACAATGGTAGAAAAATGTGGAATAAATTGCCTGTAATAATTGGCGAACCCCAAAAAGCGTTGGATAGCACGGAGTCCGGAGGGGCGTGGCCAATCTAAGACGGCAGAGAGTTTGTCTGGATCCATCTGTAGTCCCTGGCCAGAGACCAAATATCCTAGAAAAGGAAGAGATTGGCATTCAAACAGACATTTCTCAATTTTGGCATAGAGTTGGTTGTCACGAAGTCTCTGAAGAACCATACGGACATGCTGGCGGTGTTCTTCTAGATTGGCAGAAAAAATTAGGATATCGTCCAGATATACAACAACACAGGAGTATAACAGATCACGAAAAATTTCATTGACAAAGTCTTGGAAGACGGCAGGGGCGTTGCACAGTCCAAAGGGCATGACCAGATACTCAAAGTGTCCATCTCTGGTGTTAAATGCCGTTTTCCACTCGTCCCCCTCTCTGATGCGGATGAGGTTATAGGCGCCTCTTAAGTCCAATTTAGTGAAGATGTGGGCACCTTGGAGGCGATCAAAGAGTTCAGAGATGAGGGGTAAGGGGTAGCGGTTCTTAACCGTGATTTTATTAAGACCGCGGTAGTCAATGCAAGGACGTAGGGAGCCATCTTTTTTGGACACAAAGAAAAATCCGGCTCCGGCAGGAGAGGAGGATTTACGGATAAAGCCCTTTTTTAGATTCTCCTGGACGTATTCGGACATGGCAAGAGTCTCTGGGGCAGAGAGAGGATAAATTCTGCCCCGGGGTGGAGTAGTGCCCGGGAGGAGGTCGATAGGGCAATCATAAGGCCTGTGAGGAGGTAGAGTCTCAGCTTGTTTTTTGCAGAAAACATCCGCGAAGTCCATATAGGCCTTAGGGAGACCGGTTACTGGAGGAACCACAGAGTTACGGCAAGGGTTACTGGGAACCGGTTTTAGACAGTTCTTGGAACAAGAGGACCCCCAACTCTTGATCTCCCCAGTGGACCAATCCAGGGTAGGGGAATGAAGTTGAAGCCAGGGAAGTCCAAGGAGAATTTCCGAGGTGCAATTGGGGAGGACCAAAAGTTCAATCCTCTCATGATGAGATCCGATGCTCATAAGAAGGGGCTCCGTGCGGAAACGTATGGTACAGTCCAATCTTTCATTATTTACACAATTGATGTAGAGGGGTCTGGCGAGACTGGTCACCGGGATGTTGAACCTGTTGACGAGAGAGGCCAAAATAAAATTTCCTGCAGATCCAGAGTCCAAGAAGGCCACTGTAGAGAAGGAGAAGGCAGAGGCAGACATCCGCACAGGCACAGTAAGACGTGGAGAAGCAGAGTAGACATCAAGGACTGTCTCACCTTTGTGCGGAGTCAGCGTACGTCTTTCCAGGCGGGGAGGACGGATAGGACAATCTCTCAGGAAGTGTTCGGTACTAGCACAGTACAGGCAGAGGTTCTCCATACGGCGTCGTGTCCTCTCTTGAGGTGTCAGGCGAGACCGGTCGACCTGCATAGCCTCCACGGCGGGAGGCACAGGAACAGATTGCAGGGGACCAGAGGAGAGAGGAGCCGAGGAGAAGAAACGCCTCGTGCGAACAGAGTCCATATCTTGGCGGAGTTCCTGACGCCTTTCGGAAAAACGCATGTCAATGCGAGTGGCTAGGTGAATAAGTTCATGTAGATTAGCAGGAATTTCTCGTGCGGCCAGAACATCTTTAATGTTGCTGGATAGGCCTTTTTTGAAGGTCGCGCAGAGGGCCTCATTATTCCAGGACAATTCTGAAGCAAGAGTACGGAATTGTACGGCATACTCGCCAACGGAAGAATTACCCTGGACCAGGTTCAACAGGGCAGTCTCAGCAGAAGAGGCTCGGGCAGGTTCCTCAAAGACACTTCGGATTTCCGAGAAGAAGGAGTGTACAGAGGCAGTGACGGGGTCATTGCGGTCCCAGAGCGGTGTGGCCCATGACAGGGCTTTTCCGGACAGAAGGCTGACTACGAAAGCCACCTTAGACCTTTCAGTGGGAAACAGGTCCGACATCATCTCCAGATGCAGGGAACATTGGGAAAGAAAGCCACGGCAAAACTTAGAGTCCCCATCAAATTTATCCGGCAAGGATAAGCGTATCCCAGGAGCGGCCACTCGCTGCGGAGGAGGTGCAGGAGCTGGCGGAGGAGATGACTGCTGAAGCTGTGGTAGTAACTGTTGTAGCATAACGGTCAGTTGAGACAGCTGTTGGCCTTGTTGCGCTATCTGTTGTGACTGCTGGGCGACCACCGTGGTGAGGTCAGCGACAACTGGCAGAGGAACTTCAGCGGGATCCATGGCCGGATCTACTGTCACGATGCCGGCTGGCAGGTAGTGGATCCTCTGTGCCAGAGAGGGATTGGCGTGGACCGTGCTAGTGGACCGGTTCTAAGCCACTACTGGTTTTCACCAGAGCCCGCCGCAAAGCGGGATGGTCTTGCTGCGGCGGTAGTGACCAGGTCGTATCCACTAGCAACGGCTCACCTCTCTGGCTGCTGAAGATAGGCGCGGTACAAGGGAGTAGGCAAAAGCAAGGTCGGACGTAGCAGAAGGTCGGGGCAGGCAGCAAGGATCGTAGTCAGGGGCAACGGCAGAAGGTCTGGAAACACAGGCAAGGAACACACAAGGAACGCTTTCACTGGCACTAAGGCAACAAGATCCGGCAAGGGAGTGCAGGGGAAGTGAGGTGATATAGGGAAGTGCACAGGTGAACACACTAATTGGAACCACTGCGCCAATCAGCGGCGCAGTGGCCCTTTAAATGGCAGAGACCCGGCGCGCGCGCGCCCTAGGGAGCGGGGCCGCGCGCGCCGGGACAGAACAGACGGAGAGCGAGTCAGGTAGGGGAGCCGGGGTGCGCATCGCGAGCGGGCGCTACCCGCATCGCGAATCGCATCCCGGCTGGCAGCGGAATCGCAGCGCCCCGGGTCAGAGGACGTGACCGGAGCGCTGCCGCGGGGAGAGTGAAGCGAGCGCTCCGGGGAGGAGCGGGGACCCGGAGCGCTCGGCGTAACATCCAGTTAGAGTGCACATTTATGAGTGGCTTGTCTCCCGCTAACACACCGTTTATGGCCTGGTGATATCACTGTTATAAGCCAGGGCCAGTGGCGTTTTATCTACAAGGCGTGTGTACAATGCAAATTGGGACATAAAAAAGAGAATTTGAATAAGAAGCTGTTATGTGAGGAAGCTAGGTGGATATTCCGGCCTCAAACTAAAAGTCCAAATGGACTAAATGAAGGCTTCCCCTATTCAGCTTTCCTTTAAGATTGTACAAATTACCTTATCTTGCAATATCACACTATTCACCTAAATTGGTCTTTTTCCAGCCATTAGGATGTGTGATGAAGTGGACAGTTTAATGTTGCAAATTGTATAAATTAATCTTATGCCACAGGTTATTTTCTCTTTGTGAGATATGTTCCTATTTCCTATGGCATAATATAGTGTGACCGTCAATTCTTTCAATAGAGTAAATTAATTTATCCACTACTAATATAGTATACTTCTCATTCATTAATATAATGTACCAATTCTTTAGATTATAATTCTATGGCCATAGCACCCTGTCATTGATAATACTGATATAGTATAAGGACAAACCTCAGGTACCACTATTATAGTGTATTAATATATTTTTATTATAGTAAATAATGCGGTCTCCCAACATATAGAGCACAATAATATATACCTTATTTTTCGCCCTATAGGACGCACCGGCGTAAAAGACGCACCAAATTTATAGGTGCAAAATTAAAAAAAAATAAAGATTCTGAACCCAACAGTGGTCTTCAACCTGCGGACCTCCAGATGTTGCAAAACTACAACTCCCAACTCCTTTTCAACATCTGGAGGTCCGCAGGTTGAAGACCACTGGTACAGGAGGTAGTACTCACGTGTTCCCGCCGCTCTGGACGCGTCACCGGTGCCCTGGATGTCGCTCCATCGCTGTCGCAGCGTCCAAGTGGTGTCCCTGACGCTCCGAACTTCTTCTTCCCCAGGATCCACGCTCTCCGTTGCCGTCATCACGTCGCCGTCATCACGCCGCTACGCACGACGCTCCTATTGGATGATGGAGTGCGCGACGACGTGGTGACGTCGAAGGAGAGCTCAGGGGATCCCGGCACGGAGAAGACACCGAGGAGGCAGGTAAGGTCCCTCCCGGTGTGTCCTGTAAGCTGTTCGGGACGCCGCGATTTCACCGCGACAGTCCCGAACAGCCCGACTGAGCAGCCGGGTTAGTGTTATTTTCGCTTCAGACGCAGCGGTCAGCTTTGATCGCCGCGTCTGAAGGGTTAATACAGGGCATCACTGCGATCGGTGTTTGCCGTATAAGATGCACCAACTTTCCCCCCCCAGTTTATGGGAAGAAAAAGTGCATCCTATATGGCGAAAAATACGGTACCTGGTAATAATGTAGTAAGGTCAAGGAAGGGTTAGAAAGGGTAGGGGAACTACCAGCTGGTTTCTGCTCCATAATTAGGGGTGTCGCCCATCAGTTAGGGAAAGAAGGAAGGGGAAAACGTATATGGTAATGAATGACAGCAATACAATTCTTATATGGAATGCGAGAGGTTTTAAAAATAGGAGTAAAAGTGTAGCAATATTTAATAGAATAAATAAACATTTACCAGCAATTGTATGTCTTCTAGAAACCCATCTGACTAAGGACTCGGTGAATATTCTTGGTAAGGGAGGGGCAAGAGAAGCCTTCCACTCTACTTTCTCTGAATTTTCATCGGGGGTGTCAGTTCTAATTCATAGAACATTAAATATTCAATTATTAAATTCTAAAATTGATTATAGTGGCAGATTTGTGTTTCTACAGAAGTGCTTCAAGTATTAATGGATTTTCAAAGGGATAAGGAGTATACTGACCTATGGGTAATGGGGGACATGAATTGTGTTATGAAGACTTAATGTAACAGAGATAGAGTCTGCTCTGAAATCGTTCTCAAAAAATTCTGCTCCGGGTTCAGATGGTCTGGTCTTTGAAATTTATAAGAGCTTCAGTGACCCGCTAATGTCATGCCTTTTAGAGGTCTATAATGAATCCTTGAGTAGAGGGTAGTTATCCCCAACTATGGCGGAAGCTATTATTGTTTTAATTCCTAAGAAAGGTAGTGAGAGCGGCATAATGGACTATTTTTAGGCCAATTTCGCTCCTAAATACAGACCAGAAATTACTAGCTAAAATCTGGGCCAGACGTTTGCAGCAAATAATGGATAAGTTAATAGGGAGGGAACAAAAGGGATTTATGAAGGGAAGAAATATTTACAATAACATCAGAAGAGTATTTTTGAATAGGCAGATGCAGGGTGAGGGGGGCCCCCACTCCATCCTTTCTCTTGATGCTAAAAAAGCGTTTGACAGGGTGGAGTGGGGTTTCCTCTTCAAGATAGTTGAGCACATGAATTTTGGAGAATATTTTTTACAGGGGCTTTACAGGGGCCCCTAGAGCAAAAATTTATATTAACAATATTGTTCCCCAGGAGACGGTCTGGTTGCGAAGATGAACTAGGCAGGGCTGCCCCCTGTCGCCCTCCTCGTCTCCCTCTTCATCGAACCTTTGGCGCAGCTGATTAGGGGTTCGGAGCTGTTTGGGGCATTCGGAGTTGAGGGAGAGGAGGAGAAAATACTGCTATATGTGGATGATGTGGTATTATTTGTAACAGAAAGTGATCAAGTATTCTTGAGCTGTTTAGGGATTTTGGTAAATACTCGGGCTTTAAGATTAACTGGAAGAAATCAGGGTTATTGTTGCTGTCAGGAGAGAGTCAAGATCTTCAGGAAGAGATACATGTGCCTCGAGATGAGGAGGCCCTGGATTATTTGGGAGTTAAAATATCTAGAAATATAGAAGATTTCGCTCAGCTGAATCTTGTTCCCCTGAGGCAGAAAGTAAGAAATAAAATCTTAATCTGGAAAAAACTTTGCTTAAATATGGCTGAAAGAATTGTTTTGATAAAAAATATTATTTTCCCTATGGTTTTGCTCGTGGTAAGAGCAGCACCTATATGGTTAGAGGAACATCACTTTAATAAAATACAGAGTGAGATTAACAGGTTTTTATGGGATACACACCTTTTTGAAACACACCTTTTTGAGTCCTCCCTTGAATAGTGGAGGTTTTGGTACACCAAATATACAATTATATTACATAGCTGCACAAATTGAATATATGATCAAGGAAGATGATATGCTTAAAAGTTTTTTCTAAACTGGGTAGTTGGGGAGGTAGCACAGTGGAGTTAATAGAAGGTGGAAGGTGTATGGACACAGAATGGGTAAGAATTTCCACTTGCAATATAATCAATTAAGTATGGAGATTCACCAGACATTTATTGGGGATTAAGGGGAGTATGCACTACACATTATTGTGGGGTAATGGTTATTTTCCAGAAATATTTAAATTGAAAGAATATGTAGATTGGGGAAAAAACAGGGTAGTTAGAGTCAAAGATCTGGTGATAGAGAGCACGTTAAAAGAGTGGAGTACACTTAAAAGGGAATTTAACATAAAACAGAATAAGTATTTTTTATATCTACAAGTTAAAAGTGCATTCGAGAAGGAGAAAAACAGCCCCAGATGGGTGATGAACAGACATGAATTAATGGATTATATATTTGGGCTCCGACCCTTCTCCGTAAAAGTACTGGGTATACAAGAGATTGGTTAGATCTTCTCTGGAAAAGTCACCCCCAAGGAGTAGGGTTAAATGGATGCAGGATGTGGGGCAGATAGAAGATGAAGAATGGGGGGGGGGGGGGGGGGTGTTCACTAGTATTTAACATTCATCCCTAAATATGAATCATAAAATCTCAATGATAAAACTGATACATAGGATCCTGTACACACCTGGGTTCTTACATAGAATAGGAAAAATAGCGGACTCAAAGTGCCCAAAGTGTAATATGGAAGAGGCTGAACTATGTCACATGTTGTGGACATGCCCAAAATTACACTTCTTCTGGAAAGAGGTTTATAAAACAATAGAGGAGAAAATGAAAATAAAGATATCATTTGATATTAAAACTGCTATTTTGGGGATTGGGTTAAGAGAACAGGAGAAGAACAGTGTGATTGTTAAAGGGGTACTCCGGTGAAAACCTTTTTTCTTTTAAATCAACTGGTGGCAGAAAGTTAAACATATTACTTCTATTAAAAAATCTTAATCCTTCCTGTACTAATTCGCTGCTGAATACTACAGAGAAAATTCTTTTCTTTTTGGAATGCTCTCTGATGACATCACGAGCACAGTTCCTTCTGCTGACGTTATTATAATAATAATAACCCTTTATTTATTGTTGTCCTTAGTGGGATTTGAAACCAAGTCCCCAGCACTGCAAGGGAGCAGTGCTAACTACTGAGCCACCATGCTGCCCTTAGCATACATCTGCTATGCATGGTTGCTAAAATTGACAGAGATGTCAGCAGAGAGCACCGTGCTCGTGATGTCATCAGTGTTCCAAAAAGAAAGGAATTTCCTCTGTAGCATTCAGCAGCTAATAAGTACTGGAAGGATTAAGATTTTTTAATAGAAGTAATATAAAAATATGTTTAACTTTCTGGCACCAGTTGATTTAAAAGAAAAAAGGTTTTCACCGGAGTACCCCTTTAAGGTTTTTGGTATGGATAGAATTATTATCTTGAGACGATGGTTCGCGCCTGAGGGCCCAAGCGAAACAGAACAAATGAGAGGATTCGAGGAGATCTACTATAGAGGAAGAAAGTTGGTCTCAAAAATAGAAATGGAAGAAATGGGAGGAGGCATCCTAGCTAGTAGTGGGTTGGGGGGGGGGGGGGTTCGAAGGGATGGAGGGTTTATTGAAAAAATGCATATTTTTCTACTTTTGTGTTTTTCAATGCTGTAATTTTGATAAAATGCAATAAAAATTTGGAATAAAAAAAAAATGGTCCGAATTTAACACATAATAAATTTCCTTTTAACCCCTTAAAGGGGTACTCCGGTGCTTACACATCTTATACATCTTACCTTTGGATAATCACGGGAGTCCCGCAGCTAGGGTCCCCCGGGATCATGCACGCGGCACCCCATTTGTAATCAGTCCCCGGAGCGTATTCGCGACCAGCTGCGGGACTCCCGCGATCAGGCATCTCATCCCCTATCCTTTGGATAGGGGATAAGATGTGTAAGCACCGGAGTACCCCTTTAAGGACACAGGGTTTTTCCAATTTTGCATTTTAATTTTTTCCTCATCACCGTCTAAAAATCATAACGCTTTCAATTTTGCACCTAAAATGCCATATTATGTCTTATTTTTTGTACCACAATTCTACTTTGCAGTGACATTTGTCATGTTACCAAAATATCCACGGCGAAACAGAAAAAAAATTAATTGTGTGACAAAATTGAAAAAAAAAAAGCAATTTGGTTACTTTTGGGTGCTTCTTTTTCTACGCAGTGGATTTTTCAGTGAAAATGACACCTTATCTTTATTCTGTAGGTCCATATGATTAAAATGATACCTTACATATATAGGTTTGATTTTGCATTACTTCTGAAAAAAATCATAACTACATGCAGGTAAATTTATACGTTTAAATTTTCTGACCCCTATAACTTTTTTTTTTCCACGTACGGGCCGGTATGAGGGTCAATTTTTCAGTACCAATTTTGTTTTGATCTCACTTTTTGATCGCTTTTATTCATTTTTTGTGCTATAAAAAAGTGACCAAAAATACACTATTTTGGACTTTGCAATTTTTTTGCGTTTACACCATTGACCGTGCGGTTTAATTAACAATATATTTTTGTATTTCAGACATTTCTGCACGCGGCGATGCTAAATATGTTTTGTTTTTATTTTTATTTACACTGGTTTTTTTTTCTTGAAAATGGGAAAAGGGGGTGATTCAAACTTTTATTAGGGAAGGGGTTAATTCATAATTAGTAACTTTTTTTCCAACTTTTTTTTGTTATGTTATAGCCCCTCCAGTGGCTATAATATGCATTACATTGATTCCTAACACTGATCATTAGCATAGAACTACATGCGGATGATCAGTGTTATCGGGGCTTGACTTCACCTGCCTAGATCTCAGCCAATTGGATGCGCCTGAGGCAGGTAACAGACCCTCTGCTCATGTCCTAGCTGATTGGGACATTGCGATTTCACAACGATGGTCCCAATCAGCAAGAGTGAGCTGCCAGTATGCATTTATTTCAACTTTAGACATGGCGATCAACTTTGATCACCTCATCTAAAGGGTTAAAAGCACGTGGCACAACGATTGGTGCCACACACTATTAGCCCATGGTCCCGACTTTCATTAGCCACCGAGACTGACCCGCTATGATGGGGGTCATAGCGTGACCCCGCGTTATAGACCGGGACCAGGCGCAAGGCATACAGGTACACCCTGCGTCCTTAAGAGGTTAATCAACTTAGTAAGGTCCTAACTGAATATGTTTAGACATCCACTGCTTCCTAATTGGACTAAGTGTCGGCGCAGCTGGCAGTGCACAGCCTAACTTCTAATTCTAAGCAACTCTAAGTATCGGTGCAGGTTCCTCTGCGCAGCGCAACTCGTGTATGTGCAGTTCTGACAGAGGTCTGTGTCTCATTCTGTTCTAAGTCCCGGCGCAGAGTGTCCTGTGCAGTGCAAGTGCAGATGGAACTGCGGGGAGAGACTATCTGTGTGTGCAATGACATGGAAGATGCGGCAGCCAATCATAAAAAGTTTTAAGAAGCAGGTACAACTTGATAGGTAGCTGTGAGATGTCAATCATTGAGTCTGTGAACATAGCATTGTGTGTACAAATCATTGGTAATAGGTCTGAGCAGTCATAGGAGATGAATAGTGTCCATCTAACTTACACCAATCAGTTACTACTAGTATTGCAATTGTCATTTCCTGTCCATGACATCACACATAGGAGGTCATATAAACCCTGGTTAACATGCCATTTGCCCATAAGCCCTTGAAAAAGCCATAGTTTGTGGTAAAACGACGATGTGTTGAAGTTAGTTGGTTAAAATCCCCTACCTGGTCTCTCGGGAATAGGTAATCATGGACTGCAGCTATGGCATCTGAGTGAAACACTTTTTTAACCCCTGAAGGACGAGCACCGTAAATGTATGGCGCTGGTAAGACGTACTTGGCGCACAGCGCCGTACTTTTACCGTGCAGTTTTCCTGGGATCATCGCGTCTCCGGACGCGGTGATCAGAACGGGATGACTGCTGATATCTATTGGCAGCCATCCCGGCATATCGCCAAGGGGGGTACTGAGACCCCCCCCCATGTCGGCGATCGCGGCAAATCGCCGGTCAATTTAGACTGGCGATTTGCTGCTATTACGGGTCAATTGGGTCTCTGGTGACCTGGTGACCCGGAAAAAAGGGGTGAATGGGGCTGTCCGAGAAAGCCCTATTCACTCTTACCCGGCAGGAGTGAGGTAGCACGGGTGCCGCCTCACGATCACAGGATTGATCGGTCGGAACGACCGACCAATCACGACCCTGCTGGGCGGTGATCGGGATGGCGATCATGGTGGCGATCGGGGTCTCCTACCTTGCCCTGGTCCGGCGGGGGTCCCCTCGGGTGTGGTGGCGGCGACAGGAGCAGCAGGATTGGTCCCGACAGCAGGATACAGCAGGAGGTGAGGCCTGTTCACCTCCTACTGTTGCTTAGCAACAACTAGCAGCATGTAAAGCCAAAGGGCATGCTGGGAGTTGTAGATTTGCAACAGCTGGAGTCCCAACTACAACTCCCAGCATGCCCTTTGGTAGTCTGTGCATGCTGGGGGTTGTAGTTTTGCAACAGCTGGAGGCACATTTTTATTTGAAAAAGTGTGCATTCAGCTGTTGCATAACTACAACTCCCAGCATGCACAGACTACCAAAGGGCATGCTGGGAGTTGTAGCAGTGCGCCTCCAGTTGTTGCAAAACTACAACTCTCAGCATGTTCTTTGACTGTCAATGCATGCTGATTGTTGCAGTTTTACAACAGCTGGAGACACATTGGTTGTGAAACCGAGTTTGTTACCTAACTCAGTGTTTCACAACCAGTATGCCTCCAGCTGTTGCAAAAATACAACTCCCAGCATGCACTGAGAGACTGTACATGCTGGGAGTTGTGGTTTTGCAACAGCTGGAGGCACACAGGTTGCAAAACACTGAGTTAAGTAACACACGCTCAGTGTTTCGCAACCAATGTGGCTCCAGCTGTTGCATAACTACAACTCCTAGCATGCATGGTAAAGTTGGGAGTTGTAGTTTTGCAACAGCTGGAGATTTGCCCCCCCATGTGAATGTAGAGGGTACATTCACACGGGTGAGTTTACAGAAAGTTTTTTTCTGCACATTTGAAAAGCGGCAAATTTTCCGCAATAGCTCAAACTCCCAGCGAGAAATTCACTGTAAACCTAACCGTGTGAATGTATCCTAAAAACACTACACTACACTTACACAAAATAAAAAGTAAAACACTACATATACACATACCCCTACACAGTCCCCCCCCCCCCAATAAAAAAAAATTCATGTACAGCACTGCTTCCAAAACAGAGCCTCCAGCTGTTGAAAAACAACAACTCCCAGTATTGCCGGGCAGCCACTGATTGTCCAGGCATGCTGGGAGTTTTGCAAAAGCTGGAAAAACCCTGTTTGGGAAACACTGCAGTGGGGTATTTTTGTGGTGGATTCAAATTCCCAATTTAGGCCTCAAATGCGCATGGTGCTCTCTCACTTCCGAGCCCTATCGTATTTCAAGGAAACAGTTTAGGGCCACATATGGGGTATCTCCATACTCGAGAAAATTTGCGTTACACATTTTGGGGGGCTTTTTCTCCTTTTACCCCTTATGAAAAGGTAAAGTTGGGGTCTACACCAGCATGTTAGTGTAAAAAAAAAAATGTTAACACTAACATGCTGATGTTGTCCCATACTTTAAATTTTCACAAGCGGTAAAAGAAAGAAAAGACCCCCAAAATTTGTAACCCAATTTCTCCTGAATACAGAAATACCCCATATGTGGGCGTAAAATGTTCTTTGGATGCACAACAAGGCTCAGGAGTGAGAGCGCACTATGTACATTTGAGGTCTAAATTGGTGATTTGCTCAGGGGTGGCTGATTTTACAGCGGTTCTGACATAAACGCAAATACCCAGATGTGACCCCATTTTGGAAACTACACCCCTCACAGAATGTAATAAGGGGTATAGTGAGCCTTAACATCCCACAGGTGTTTGACAGATTTTTGGAATAGTGGTCAGTGAAAATGAAAAATTTAATTTTTCATTTGCACAGCCCACTGTTCCAAAGATCTGTCAAATGCCAGTGGAGTGTAAATATTCACTGCACCCCTTATTACATTTTGTGAGGGGTGTAGTTTCCAAAATGGGGACACGTGTGGGGGGGGGTCCACTGTTCTGGCACTACGGGGGGCTTTGTAAACGCACATGGCCCCCGAATTCTATGCCAACCAAATTCTCTCACAAAATGCTCAATGGCGCTCCTTTTCTATTGTAGTTCACCCGCAGAGCACTTTACATCCACATATGGGGTATTTCCATACTCAGAAGAAATGGTGTTACACATTTTGGGAGGCTTTTTCTCCAATTACCCCTTGTGAAAATGAAAAATTTAAGGTAACATCAGCATTTTTGTGAAAAAAATCAAATCTTTCATTTTCCTGTCAAACTTTAGCAGAAATTTGTCAAACACCTGTGGGGTGCTAAGGCTCACTGTACCCCTTGTTACGTTCCTTGAGGGGTGTAGTTTCCAAAATAGTATGCCATGTGTTTTTTTTTTTTTTTTTGCAGTTCTGGCACCATAGGGTCTTCCTAAATGCGACATGCCCCCCAAAAACCATTTCCGCAAAATTTGCTTTCCGAAAGCCAAATGTGACTTCTTCTCTTCTGAGAATTGTAGTGCACCAGCAGTGCACTTGACGTCCACACATGGGGTATTTCCATACCCAGAAGAGATGGGGTTACAAATTTTGGGTGGCATTTTCTCCTATAACCCCTTGCAAAAATGTAAAATTTGGGGGCTAACCAGCATTTTAATGAAAAAAAAAATCATTTACACTTCCGACTTTAACGAAAAGTCGTCAAACACCTGTGGAGTTTTAAGGCTCACTAGACTGCTTGTTACATTCTTTGAGGGGTGTAGTTTCCAAAATAGTATGCCATGTTGTTTTTTTTTTTTTGCTGTTCCAGGACCTTAGCTGCTTCCTAAATGTGACATGCTACCCAAAAACCATTTCAGAAAAACTTACTCTCCAAAATCCCATTGTCGCACCTTCCCTTCTGAGCCGTGTAGTGCATCCATAGAGCACTTGAAATCCACCTATGAGGTATTTCATTACTCTAGAGAAATTGGGTTACAAATTTTGGGGGGCTTTTTCTCCTTTTATCCCTTGTAAAATTTCAAAAACTGGGTCTACAAGAACATGAGAGTGTAAAAAAATGAAGATTTTGAATTTTCTCCTTCATTTTGCTGCTATTCCTATGAACCACCTAAAGACTTAACACACTTTCTGAATGTCATTTTGAATACTTTGGGGGTGCAGTTTTTATAATGGGGTCCTTTAAGTGGTATTTCTAATATAAAATCAAATGGACTTCAAATCTGAACTGGTCCCTGAAAAATTCAAATTTTGAAATTTTTTTGTAACATTGGAAAATTGCTGCTGAAGTTTGAAGCCCTCTGATGTCTTCCAAAATTAAAACATGTCAACTTTCTGATGCAAATATAAAGTAGACATATTGTATATGTCAATCAATATATTATTAATTTGGAATATCCATTTTCCTTACAAGCAGAGAGTTTCAAATTTAGAAAAATGCAACATTTTCAAATGTTCAGGACATTTTTAGATTTTTCACCAAGAAAGAATGCAAGTAACAATGAAAAGTTACCACTTTGTTAAAGTAGAACATGTCACGAAAAAACAATCCTGGAATCAGAATAATCGGTAAAAGCATCCCAGAGTTATTAATGCATAAAGTGACAGGGGTCAGAATTGCAAAAAAGGGCTGCGTCCTTAAGGTGAAAAAGGGCTCAGTCCTTAAGGGGGTTAGGCAGCATGCAGTAATATGCACTAGCCACTTTATACAAATTTGAGACTAGTAGGTTGTGCTTTTAAATATTGAAGGCTTAAATAAAAGTTATGTTCACTTTATAATATTGGATGGGAATGTAGGGTTCTAGTGATCACTTAGTGATCAATTGTACATATTAAAATTGTTAAAATGAACCCTCCATCCAGAGGTCCGTTATTAGGATAGGTATTCTATGGGGTTAAAACTTGTTTATTTTGTATCTATTTTAATTTAATTTTTTATTTCATAGTTACATAGTTAGTAGGGATGAGCAAATCGAATCTGACGAATCCAAGTTTGTTACAAATTGCTTCATTAACCCCTTAAGGACCAGGCCAATTTTCACTGTAGGACCAGAACGTTTTTTGCACATCTGACCACTTTCACTTTAAGCATTAATAACTCTGGGATGCTTTTACCCATCATTCTGATTCCGAGAATATATGTTTTTTCGTGACATATTCTACTTTATGTTATTGGTAAAAATATTGATGAAGCTTGCATCGTTTCTTAGTGAAAAATTCAAAAATTTGATAAAAAAATTGAAAATTTAGCATTTTTCTAACTTTGAAGCTCTCTGCTTGTAAGGGAAATAGACATTCTAAATAAATTATATTTTGATTCACAAATACAATATATCTACTTATGTTTGCATCATAAAGTTGACATGTTTTTACTTTTGGAAGACATCAGAGGGCTTCAAAGTTCAGCAGCAATTTTCTAATTTTTCACAAAATTTTCAAAATCAGAATTTTTCATGGACAAGTTCAGGTTTGAAGTGGATTTAAAGGGCTTTCTTATTAGAAATACCCTACATATGACCCCATTATAAAAACTGCACCCCTCTTAGTATTCAAAATGGCATTCAGTAAGTGTGTTAACCCTTTAGGTGTTTCACAGGAATAGCATCAAAGTGAAGGAGAAAATCCAAAATCTTTATTTTCTTGTAGACCCAGTTTTTTGAAATTTTACAAGGGGTAGAAGGAGAAAAATCCGCTCAAAAAAGGAAATACCTCATATGTGTATGTCAAGTGTTCGGCGGGCGCAGTAGACGGCTCAGAAGGGAAGGAGCAACAGTGGGATTTTGGAGAGTGAGTTTTCTGAAATGGTTTTTGGGGGGCATGTCACATTTAGGAAGCCCCTATGGTGCCAGAACAGCAGAAAAAAACCCACATGGCATACCATTGTGAAAACTACACCCCTCAAGGCATGTAACAAGGGGTCCAGTGAGCCTTAAAACCCCACAGTTGTTTGACGACTTTTCGTTAAAGTCGAATGTGTAAATGAAAAAAAATATGTTCACTAGTGCAGTTTTTTCCCCAAATTTACCATTTTTATAAAGGGTAATGGGAGAAAATACCCCCCCAAAATTTGTAACCCCATCACTTCTGAGTATGAAAATACCCCATGTTAGGACGTAAAATGCTCTGCGGGCGAACTACAATGCTTAGAAGACAAGGAGTCACATTTGGCTTTTGGAAAGCAAATTTTGCTGAAATGGTTTTGGGGGGCATGTCACATTTAGGAAGCCCCTATGGTGCCAGAACAGCAAAATGCCCACATGGCATACTATTTTGGAAACTACACCCCTCAAGGAACGTAACAAGAGGTACAGTGAGCCTTAACACCTCACAGGTGTTTGAAGACTTTTGTTAAAGTGTGATGTGTAAATGAAAAAAAAAATTTCACTAAAATGCAGTTTTTCCCCAAATTCTAAATTTTTACAAGGGGTTGTAGGAGAAAATGACCCCCAAATTTTGTAACCCCATTTCTTCTGAGTATGGACATACCCCATGTGTGGACGTCAAGTGCTCTGCGGTCGAACTACAATGCTCAGAAGAGGAGGAGCGCCATTGAGCTTTTGAAGTGTGAATTTGTTTGGAATGGAAGTCAGGGGTCATGTGCGTTTACAAAGTCCCCCGTTGTGCCAGACCGGTGGACCTCCCCACATGTGACCCCATTTTGGAAACTACACCCCTCACAGAATTTAATAAGGGGTGCAGTGAGCATTTACACCCCACTGGCATTTGACAGATCTTTGGAACAGTGGGCTGAGCAAATGAAAAATCAAATTTTTCATTTTTACAGGCCACTGTTCCAAAAATCTGTCAGACCCCTGTGGGGCGTAAATGCTCACTGTACCCCTTATTACATTACGTGAGGGGTGTAGTTTCCAAAATGGGGTCACATGCTGGGGGGGGGGTCCACTGTTCTGGTACCATGGGAGCTTTGTAAACACATGTGGCCTTCAATTCTGGACAAATTTTCTCTTCAAAATCCCAATGGCGCTCCTTCTCTTCTGAGCATTGTAGTTCGCCCGCAGAGGACTTTACATCCACATATGGGGTATGTTTTTACTCAGAAGAAACTAATTTTGGGGGGCTTTTTTTTCCTATTTTCCCTTGTGAAAATGAAAAATTTAGGGTAACACCAGCATTTTAGTGAAAACATTTTTTTTTTCATTTTCCCATCCAACTTTAATGAAAATTCGTCAAACACCTGTGGGATGTTAAGGCGCATTATACCCCTTGTTACGTGCCGTGAGGGGTGTAGTTTCCAAAATGGGGTCACATGTCAGTATTTCTTTTTTTGCGTTTATGTCAGAACCACTGTAAAATCAGCCACCCCTGTGCAAATCACCAATTTAGTCCTCAAATGTACATAGTGCGCTCTCACTCCTGAGCCTTGTTGTGTGCCCGCCGAGCATTTTACGCCCACATATGGGGTATTTCCGTACTCAGGAGAAATTGCGTAACAGATTTTGGGGGTCTTTTTTTCTTTTACCTCTTGTGAAAATAAAAAGTAAAGGACAACACCAGCATGTTAGTGTAACTTTTTTTTTTACACTAACAGGCTGGTGTAGACCCCAACTTTTCTTTTTCATAAGGGGTAAAAGGAGAAAAAGCCCCCAAAATTTGTAGTGCAATTTCTCCAGAGTACAGGAATACCCCATATGTGGCACTAAACTGTTGCCTTGAAATAAGACAGGGCTCCAAAGTGAGAGAGCGCCATGCGCATTTGAGGACTAAATTAGGGATTGCATAGGGGTGGACATAAGGGTGTTCTACGCCAGTGATTTCCAAACAGGGTGCCTCCAGCTGTTGCTAAACTCCCAGCATGCCTGGACAGTCAGTGGCTGTCCGGAAATGCGCGAGCAATGCTGCGCTGGAGGGTCCATTTTGGAAACGCAGCATTGCTGCAGTAAGTGTCTGCTTCACTAAGGCCTGAGGTGTCTCCAGTAAGGAAGGAAAGTGGAGTCCAGGGAATGGCATACAGGTGCTGGTAGTGGGGATTTAATTATTAGGGGGACATACAGAGCAATCTCTCACAAAAACCAGAACAGTGTGTTGTCCTTCTGGCACTCAAGTTCAACACATCAAGAAACGAGATGACAGATTACTGAGAGGGGCCTGTGAAGACCCAGTTGTCATGGTGCACCACTGACAAAGTTGGAGGTAGGTAGAAGGTTTTAAAAATGCTTTCAGGGACTTAGGTAGCAAGCTTAACCTCCTAAGGACACAGCCTATCTTGGCCTTGAGGACACAACAAATTAAAAAGGTGGGGTTTTCTTCTTTTCCTCCTCACCTTTTCAGAGGCATAACTCTTTTATTTTACCATCTACAGACCCTAACTATTGTAATTACACATTTGTAATTACACTTTTCCTTTTACCATAAAATGTATGGCGAAACAAAAAAAAAAAATATATATTTTATTTGGGGGGGGGGGGGGGGGGGCGGAATTAAAAAGAAAAACAAAATGTTGCAACTGATTAAATCACCTATTAAAACCTATTACAAAAGGCATCTAACAACAAACAGTAGTGCAAACAGGAACGTCATTAGGCTTGGCTTAAGTTTCCAGATACTCCTAATGAGAACCCCAAGCTTCCCAACCCTTTTTCCCTGTATGCATAGTACGGTTCATCTGGGATTGGGGACGTAATAGCCCAGTGGGGAGGTATACAGGATTATTTTATGCAAACACATACATACAGACAAAGTAATTCAAAGACAAAGGAGGTGTCTAACACACTGATGAAACATAATAGTCACAAGATAGTCATAAGATATAATGCAACAAAAAATACAATATAGGACTTATTGGGGAGTAAAATTGCTGAGTGTTGTTCCACATAGGGATCTTAAATCCATAAATGAACAAACACTGACAGACAAATTATAATAAAAGAAGCTTGGAGTTCTCATTAAGCCAAACCTAGTGGGGTTCCTTTTTACACTAATGTTTGTTGTTAGATGCCTTTTGTGATAGGTTTTAATATGTGATTTAATAAAGAAATGACATTTTAGCTATATTTGATTAGTTGCTTTGTTGGAAAACTAGCTTATTGGACATTCCTGTCCGTTTTGTCAGTGATTTTCTTAAAACCAGTAAGACCCCTATAACTTCTTTATTTTTCTATATTCAGGGAATTTCTTTGATTACTCCCTTCAGCGTGTGCAATCATTATATTTTAATAGTTTGGGCAATTCTGCATGCAGTGATATCAAATATGTGTAAAGAGTACCTGTCACCAAACTAAACTTTTGATATATTGTTCCTTATATAATTATAAGACACTTTACTATTTACTTGCTGATAAAATTCTCAACCTTTATATGTTTTTAATGTGATTGAAAAAACAGCCACTAGGTGGCTCTGTTCTGTTCCCTGCACAAGTCAAAGCATTAGTTTGGTCCCCTCCCAGCCTTGCAGGCAGTGGCGGATCCAGGGGGGGGCAGTGGGGCAATTGCACCCCCCGAGATTGCTGCCCCCCCCCCGCTCCCTAGCATGGTGGAGCCGAAGCTGTAAGCTCCGGCTCCACCATTCACTAACCTTACACACACGCTGTGAGTACACAGCGTGTGAGCTGCGGGGATGAGATCCACTAAAGGCCGGCGCGATGACATCACATCATCGCGCCGGTGCCTGGAGGACCCGTCCCCGCGGCCTGCATACTGTAAGTAAGGGTATGCTCAGGGCCCAGGGGATTAGGGAAACAGGATATGCGCCACTGGTAGGAGGAGGGGGGGGGGGGTCAGAGAAAAGGGAATATTTAATGAGGGTCTGCAGGGCAAAGCACAGGGGGCATTATATGTGAAGAGCACATGACAGGGGGGGCCCCTGTCCTGTGCCCTTCACATATAATGTCCCCTGTGCTGTGCCCCTCACATAATGCCCCCTGTGCTGTGCCACACATATAAATTATATGTGTGGGGCACACAGCACAGGGGGCATTATATGTGTGGGGCACAGCACAGGGGGGCATTATATGATATAATGCCCCCCTGTGCTGTGCCCCTCACATATAATGCCCCCTGTGCTGTGCCCCTCACATATAATGCCCCCTGTGCTGTGCCACACATATAAATTATATGTGTGGGGCACAGCACAGGGGGCATTATATGTGTGGGGCACAGCACAGGGGGGCATTATATGATATAATGCCCCCTGTTCTGTGCCCCACACTTATAATGCCCCCTGTGCTGTGCCCCTCACATATATTGCCCCCTGTGCTGTTCCCCTCACATATATTGCACCCTGTGCTGTGTCCCACACATATAATGTCCCCTGTGCTGTGCCCCCTCACATATAATTCCCCATCATGCGCCCCTCATATATAATGCCGCCATCATGCGCTCCTCACATATAATGCCCTCTGTGCTGTGCCCCTCACATATAATGCTCCTGTCATGTGCCCCTCACATATAATGCCCCCATTCTTTGCTCCTCACATATAATGCCCCCATCATTCGCCCCTCATATATAATGCCCCCTGTGCTGTGCCCTTCACATATAATGCCCCCATCATGCGCCCCTCACATATAATGCCCCCTGTGCTGTGCCCCTCACATATAATGTTCCTGTCATGTGCTCCAAACATATAATGCCCCCTGTGCTGTGCCCCTCACATATAATGCCCCCTGAGGGGACAGGACATGGGGCTTTATATGTGAAGGGAACAGCACAGGGGGCATTATATGTGAGGGGCGCATGATGGGGGCATTATATGTGAGGGGCACAGCACAGGGGGCATTATATGTGCGGGACGCATGATGGGGGCATTATATGTGCGGGACGCATGATGGGGGCTTTATATATGAGGGGCGCATGATGGAGGCATTATATGTGAGGGGCAAAGAATGGGGGCATTATATGTGAAGGGCACAGCACAGGGGGCATGAAATGTGTGGGACACATGACAGGAGCAATATATGTGAGGGGCACAGCACAGAGGGCATTATTATGTGGGGGGAATAGGACGGGTCATAATTATTATATGTAGGGGCACAAGATGGGGCATTATTACTATATGTGAAGGCACAGAGTGTTATGCCTTTCTGAAGTATAGTGTATAGTATGAGGAATTTCTGGGGTGGTACGTTTTTTAGGGGCCACAATACATTACGGTATTTTACTCAGAGGGTGCACTGCACAGCAAGTTATATTCAGAGAATGTACTGTGTGGTAGTATTAGATTTAGAGGGCACAGTGTGTGTTAGTATTACATTCAGTGGGTACAGTGTGTGATAGTATTATATTCAGAGGGTGCAGTGTGTGGTAGTATTATATTCAGAGAGTGCAGTGTGTGGTAGTATTATATTTAGAGGGCACAGTGTGTGATAGTATTATATTCAAAGGGTGCAGTGTGTGATAGTATTATATTCAGAGGGTACAGTGTATGGCGGTATTATATTCAGAGGGTACAGTGTGTGATAGTATTATATTCAGAGGGTACAGTGTATGGCGGTATTATATTCAGAGGGTGCAGTGTGTGATAGTATTATATTCAGAGGGTACGGTGTGTGGCGGTATTATATTCAGAGGGTACAGTGTGTTGTATATTCAGGGGGTACAGTGTGTCAGAATTATATTCAGAGGGTGTGTGCCAGTATTATATTCAAAGAATACAGCGTTTGGCAGTATTATAATAATTATTGTTTTCATATAGAGGATCAGAATGCGCTGACATAGTGAGGAGACGTCTGGGCATCAAGTTCTGCAGAGAGAAGATTTAGCTGGAACAAATCCTGGCGGTATGTACCAGCTGAATTAGATAAGGAAAGACTATAGAGAAGACGTCACCTGTAATCACTGATATCATTGTGTATTCTCCTCACTATAGAGGAGATGTCACCTGTAATCACTAATATCATTGTGTATTCTCCTCACTTTAGAGAAAACGTCACCCATAGTCACTGATATCATTGTGTATTCTCCTCACTATAGAGAAGACGTCACCTGTAATCACTAATATCATTGTGTATTCTCCTCACTATAGAGAAAACGTCACCCATAGTCACTGATATCATTGTGTATTCTTCTCACTTTGATAGAAGACGTCACCTGTAATCACTGATCTCTATAGTGAGGAGAATACACAATGATATCAGTGATTACAGGTGACGTCTTCTCTATAGTGAGGAGAATACACAATGATATCAGTGACTACAGGTGACGTCTTCTCTATAGTGAGGAGAATACACAATGATATCAGTGATTACAGGTGACGTCTTCTCTATAGTGAGGAGAATACACAATGATAAGACGTCACCTGTAGTCACTGATATCACTGTGTATTCTCCTCACTATAGAGGAGACGTCACCTGTAATCACTGATATCATTGTGTATTCTCCTCACTATAGAGAAGATGTCACCTGTAATCACTGATCTCTATAGTGAGGAGAATACACAATGATATCAGTGATTACAGGTGACGTCTTCTCTATAGTGAGGAGAATACACAATGATATCAGTGACTACAGGTGACGTCTTCTCTATAGTGAGGAGAATACACAATGATATCAGTGATTACAGGTGACGTCTTCTCTATAGTGAGGAGAATACACAATGATAAGACGTCACCTGTAGTCACTGATATCACTGTGTATTCTCCTCACTATAGAGGAGACGTCACCTGTAATCACTGATATCATTGTGTATTCTCCTCACTTTGATAGAAGACGCCACCTGTAATCACTGATCTCTATAGTGAGGAGAATACAGAATGATATCAGTGATTACAGGTGACATCTTCTCTATAGTGAGGAGAATACACAATGATATCAGTGACTACAGGTGATGTCTTCTCTATAGTGAGGAGAATACACAATGATATCAGTGATTACAGGTGACGTCTTCTCTATAGTGAGGAGAATACACAATGATAAGACGTCACCTGTAGTCACTGATATCACTGTGTATTCTCCTCACTATAGAGGAGACGTCACCTGTAATCACTGATATCATTGTGTATTCTCCTCACTATAGAGAAGATGTCACCTGTAATCACTGATCTCTATAGTGAGGAGAATACAGAATGATATCAGTGACTACACTTGACGTCTTCTCTATAGTGAGGAGAATACACAATGATATATGTGATTACAGGTGACGTCTTCTCTATAGTGTGGAGAATACACAATGAAAAGACGTCACCTGTAGTCACTGATATCACTGTGTATTCTCACTATAGAGGAGACGTCACCTGTAATCACTGATATCATTGTGTATTCTCCTCACTATAGAGAAGAGGTCATCTGTAGTCACTGATATCATTCTGTATTCTCCTCACTATGTCCCATCAGAGCTGGAGTTACTTGTAAGTTCTGCAGTTATGATGGGTGAAACAACAACTCCCAGCATCCCCTTACCACTGCTTAGGTCATACTGGGAGCTGTAGTTTTAAATGGTAAAAATTTCTTTAGCACTTTCCCATTCTGTGGCAATTGGTGCATTTGATTATTATTCTGACATATGAGCACGGCCTAAGAGTCTTAAACAAGTTTAGGACTGTATGATACATTTAATAATATTGTAAGTTCCGTAATCCTATTTTCTGTCCGCCAACACAAAATACTCTAATAGTGCCCCTCCCGAGACTCGACTCTGGATCCGCCCCTGCTTGCAGGAGACCAAACTCAAGAAGTGTGTGCGGGGCATGGCGAGGCACAGCTCTCACAGGCCTCAGTGATGTTGTGCCTGCTGGGGAATGCCCACATAATGACAGGAGCTCACATAATGTTAGCAAGAGGAAAGGTATGATACAGAGCTTTTTAAAGCCAGGAAACATTTTTTCAAGGGCAGGAGGGGTGATGGGAGTACTTGGGGAACATAATCTTAGTTTTAAAATAGAGTTAGTTAAGAAAATATGGTTTTATGACAGGTACTCTTTAACCCCTTAACCCCTTAAGGACCCAGCCATTTTACACCTCAGGACCCGGCCTTTTTTTGCACATCTGACCACTGTCACTTTAAACATTAATAACTCTGGAATGCTTTTAGTTATCATTCTGATTCCGAGATTGTTTTTTCGTGACATATTCTACTTTAACATAGTGGTAAAATTTTGTGGTAACTTGCATCCTTTCTTGGTGAAAAATCCCCAAATTTTATGAAAAATTTGAAAATTTTGCATTTTTCTAACTTTGAAGCTCTCTGCTTGTAAGGAAAATGGATATTCCAAATAATTTTTTATTTTATTCACATATACAATATGTCTACTTTATATTTGCATCATAAAATTGACGTGTTTTTACTTTTGGAAGACACCAGAGGGCTTCAAAGTTCAGCAGCAATTTTCCAATTTTTCACAAAATTTCCAAACTCACAATTTTTCATGGACCAGTTCAGGTTTGAAGTGGATTTGAAGGGTCTTCATTTTAGAAATACCCCACAAATGACCCCATTATAAAAACTGCACCCCCCAAAGTATTCAAAATGACATTCAGTCCGCGTTTTAACCCTTTAGGTGTTTCACAGGAATAACAGCAAAGTGAAGGAGAAAATTCACAATCTCCATTTTTTACACTCGCATGTTCTTGTAGACCCAATTTTTGAATTTTTACAAGGGGAAAAAGGAGAAAATGTATACTTATATTTGTAGCCCAATTTCTCTCGAGTAAGCACATACCTCATATGTCTATGTAAAGTGTTCGGCGGGCGCAGTAGAGGGCTCAGAAGCGAAGGAGCGACAAGGGGATTTTGGAGAGTACATTTTTTTGAAATGGTTTTTGGGGGGCATGTTGCATTTAGGAAGCCCCTATGGTGCCAGAACAGCAAAAATCCCCCACATGGCATACCATTTTGGAAACTAGACCCCTTGAGGTACGTAACAAGGAATAAAGTGAGCCTTAATACCCCACAGGTGTTTCACGACTTTTGCATATGTAAAAAAATAAAAATAAAATTTCACTAAAATGTGTGTTTCCCCCCAAATTTCACATTTTTGCAAGGGTTAATAGCAGAAAATACCCCCCAAACATTGTAACCCCATCTCTTCTGAGTATGAAGGTACCCCATAAGTTGACATGAAGTGCACTATGGGTGAACTACAATGCTCAGAAGAGAAGGAGTCATATTTGGCTTTTTGAGAGCAAATTTTGCTCGGGGGCATGTCGCATTTTGGAAGCCCCTATGGTGCCAGGACAGCAAAAAAAAAAACACATGGCATACCATTTTGGAAACTAGACCCCTCGGGGAACGTAACAAGAAATAAAGTGAGCCTTAATACCCCACAGGGGTTTCACGACTTTTGCATACGTAAAAAAAAAAAAATCACTAAAGGTGTGTTTCCCCCCCAAATTTCACATTTTTGCAAGGGTTAATAGCAGAAAATACCCCCCAAAATTTGTAACCACATCTCTTCTGAGTATGGAGGTACCCCAAAAGTTGACCTGAAGTGCACTACGGGCGAACTACAATGCTCAGAAGAGAAGGAGTCATATTTGGCTTTTTGAGAGCAAATTTTGCTCGGGGGGCATGTCGCATTTAGGAAGCCCATATGGTGCCAGGACAGCAAAATAACCCCCACATTGCATACCATTTTGGAAACTAGACCCCTTGAGGAACGTAACAAGGGGTACAGTGAGCATTTACCCCCCACTGGTGTCTGTCAGATCTTTGGAACAGTGGGCTGTACAACATTTTTCATTTGCACAGCCCACTCTTCCAAAGATCTGTCAGACACCAGTGGGGTGTAAATTCTCACTGCACTACATTCCGTGAGGGGTGTAGTTTCCGAAATGGGGTCACATGTGTTTTTTTTTTTTTTTTGCGTTTATCAAAACCGCTGTAACAATCAGCCACCCCTGTGCAAATCACCTCAAATGTACATGGCGCACTCTCCCTTCTGAGCCTTGTTGTGCGCCCCCAGAGCACTTTGCGCCCACATATGGGGTATCTCCGTACTCGGGAGAAATTGCGTTACAAATTTTGTATTTTTTCCCCCTTTACCTCTTGTCAAAATGAAAAGTATAGGGCAACACCAGCATGTTAGTGTAAAAAGTTAATTTTTTTTACACTAACATGCTGGTGTAGACCCCAACTTCACCTTTTCATAAGGGGTGAAAGGAGAAAAAGACCCCCAAGATTTATTAGTCAATTTCTCCCGAGTACGGGGATACCCCATATGTGGCCCTAAATTGTTGCCTTGAAATACGACAGGGCTCCAAAGTGAGAGCGCCATGTGCATTTGAGGCCTGAATTAGGGATTTGCATAGGGGTGGACATAGGGGTATTCTATGCCAGTGATTCCCAAACAGGGTGCCTCCAGCTGTTGCAAAACTCCCAGCATGCCTGGACAGTCAACGGCTGTCCGGCAATACTGGGAGTTGTTGTTTTGCGACAGCTGGAGGCTCCATTTTGGAAAGAGTGGCATACCAGGCGTTTTTCATTTTTATTGGGGAGGGAGGGGGGCTGTGTAGGGGTATGTGTATATGTAGTGTTTTTTACTTTTTATTTTATTTTGTGGTAGTGTAGTGTAGTGTTTTTAGGGTACAGTCACACGGGCGGGGGGTTACAGTGAGTTTGAGCTGCCGCGCAAAATTTGCTGCATTGCAAACTTGCAGCCTGATACTCACTGTAAGCCGCCTGCCCATATGAGTGTACCCTGTACATTCATAGGGGGGGGACCTCCAGCTGTTGCAAAACTACTACTCCCAGCATGCCTGAGAATGTTTGGGAGTTGTGGTTTTGCAACAGCTGGAGGCACACGGGTTGGGAAACACTGAGTTAGGAAACAATGTTTCCCAACCAGTGTGCCTCCAGCTGTTGCAAAACCACAACTCCCAAACATTCTCAGGCATGCTGGGAGTAGTAGTTCGGCAACATCTTTAGAGCCAGCATGCTTGGAGTTGTAGTTTTGCAACATCTGGAGGACTAGTTTGCAGACCACGAATACAGTGGTTCCCAATCTGTGCCCTTCCAGATGTTGCAAAACTACAACCCCCAGTATGCCAAAACTGTCCAGGCATGCTGGGAGTTGTAGTTCTGCAACATCTGAAGGGCCAGATGTTACAGCACTACAACTCCCAGCATGCCTGAGAATGTAAGGGCATGCTGAGGATGTGTAGTTTTGCAACATCTGGAAGGGCACAGTGGTCCAAAAACTGTGGACCTCCAGATGTTGCAAAACTGCAACTCCCAGCATGCCCAGACGCCAAGGGCTGTCTGGGCATGCTGGGAGTTGTAGTTTACAGGGTCCTATTACAGCAATGCATGTCGCTTTACGGCGACATGCATTGCTGTAAAGGGCCCGACCGCGGCTGAAGAGGAACTCACCTGTCGCTGCCGCCGCCGTCTTCATCGTCTGGATCCGGGTCTTCAGGGACGGGGTAAGTACCGGGGCCGGACCCGCCGCGTCCTCCGGTCTTCCTCCCGTCCTGTCCCGACTTTCAGGGGCCGGGCAGGACGGGAGGAAGTAACCGCCCCCCCTCCTGCGATTGGTCGGTTAACTAACCGACAGATCGCAGGGTATAGGAGGAGGTGGCAGGTTTGCCACCTCGCTCCTATACGTTAGCATGGTCCTGGCTGTCTGTGACAGCCGGGATCATGCAAAATTACCGGGCGGTCGGGTCCCAGAGACCCGATCAGCCCGGTATCGCCGCAGATCGCAAGGGCGATTTCCCTTGCGATTTGCGGCGATCGCCGATATGGGGGGCCTACATGGCCCCCCTCGGCGTTTGCCCTGGATGCCTGCTGAAGGATTTCAGCAGGCATACAGTTCCGATCTCTGTCCGGCGAGCGGCAGAGACCGGAAAACGCCAGGACGTACGGGGACGTCCTGGGTCCTTAAGGCCCAGGGTGCGGGGACGTCCCCGTAAGTCCTGGGTACTTAAGAGGTTAAGGACCACCGTTTTTTTTTTTCATTTTTGCACTTTCGTTTTTTCCTCCTCACCTTCTAAAAATCATAACACTTTCAATTTTCCACCTACAGACCCATATGAGGACTTGTTTTTTGTGACACAAATTTAACTTTATAATGAAATTACATCAATTATTTCATCACAAAATCTACAGCGAAACTAGAAAGAAATATTTGTGGGGCTAAATAAAAAAATGGGTAAGTTTTGGGGGTTTCTATGCATCACACTTTTTGTGAAAAATTACACCTTATATTTATTCTGATTAAAATAATACCCAATGATATGATTAAAATGATACCCAAATTATATAGGTTTGATTTTGTTTTACTCCTGTTAAAAAATTATAACTTTATGCACGAAAATTTGTAGAATTAAACTTTCCTCTTCTTACCACTATAACTTTTAAATTTTTCCATATACAGGGATGTGTGAGGGCTCATTTTTTGCACCATGATCTGATCTAAAGTTTTCATTGGTAAAATTTTTGTTTTGATGGGACTTTTTGATAGTTTATTATATTTTTTTAGGGTATACGCCATTGCCGTGCAGTTAAATTAACATTATATTTTTATAGTTGAGACATTTATGCATGCGGCATTACCACATATGTTTATTTTTATGTTTATATATTTTTCATATGGAATTTGTGAAAAGGGGGGGGGATTTAAACTGTTAACCCCTTAAGGATGCAGGGTTTTTCAGTTTTTTTTCCTCATCACCTTCTAAAAATCATAACGCTTTCAATTTTGCACCTACAGACCCATTTGAGGGCTTGTGTTTTGCGCCACCAATTTTACTTTGTAATGACATCAATCATTTTACCACCCAATCTATGGTGAAACCAGAAAAAAAAATATGTAGAACAGATTTGCCCCAGATTTTGATGGCTTATGTTTCTACGCAGTGCACTCTTCGTAAAAATGACACCTTATCTTTATTCTGTAGGTCCATACGGCTAAAATGATACCCTACTTATATAGGTTTGATTTTGATTTACTTCTGGTAAAAATCATAACTACATGCACCAAAATTAATATGTTTAAAAATGTCCTCTTCTGACACCTATAACTTTTTTATTTTTCCATATACAGTGATGTATGAGAGCAGTAATTGATATTGATTACAGAAACTAAAGGGTCAATGAAGTGGGCCGTGGTTGTTACCATAATTTACCACCTTTATAACGAGTGCAGCTCCTACACTCGCTTCATAGTCTCTTTACTCTCCAGGGTGTACATTTATTCTCTGGTGCATTAAGTCATAGATGGTAAAGGCATACATTTGTTAAATGCTACCTATACAACGTTGCACACTACTGAACCATTTAACCCATTAAGGACCAAGCCCATTTTAACCTTAAAGAATAGGCCAATTTTATTTTTGCGTTTTAATTTTTTCCTCCTCGCCTTCTAAAATCCAGAACTCTTTTATATTTCCATCTACAGACCCATATATGGGCTTGTTTTTTGTATGAACAATTTTACTTTGTAATGAAACCTCTCATTTTACCATAAAATGTAATTTTTTAGGGAGGAAATGCAAAGGAAAACCATAACATGTATAGCTTGGAAGAAAGAAGAGACAGAGGGGATATGATAGAGACTTTTAAATACATAAAGGGAATAAACATGGTAAAGGAGGATAGCATATTTGAAAGAAGAAAAACTACCACAAGAGGACATAGTTTTAACCCCTTAAGGACTCAGGGTTGTTCCGTTTTTGCACTTTCGTTTTTTCCTCCTTACCTTTTAAAAATCATAACCCTTTCAATTTTCCACCTAAAAATCCATATTATGGCTTATTTTTTGCGTACCCAATTCTACTTTGCAGTGACATCAGTTATTTTACCCAAAAATTCACGACGAAACGGAAAAAAAATCATTGTGCGACAAAATCGAAGAAAAAACGCCATTTTGTAAATTTTGGGGGCTTCCGTTTTTACGCAGTGCATATGTCGGTAAAAATGACACCTTATCATTATTCTGTAGGTCCATATGGTTAAAATGATACCCTACTTATATAGGTTTGATTTTGTCATACTTCTGGAAAAAATCATAACTACATGCAGGAAAATTTATACGTTTAAAAATGTCCTCTTCTGACCCCTATAACTTTTTTATTTTTCAACGTATAGGGTGGTATGAGGGCTCATTTTTTGCGCCGTGATCTGAAATTTTTATGACTTTTTGATCACTTTTTATAAATTTTTTTAACGGTATAAAAAGTGACCAAAATACGCTTTTTTGGACTTTGGAATTTTTTTGCGCATACGCCATTGACTGTGCGGTTTAATTAACAATATATTTTTATAGTTCGGACATTTACGCATGCGGTGATACCACATATGTTTATTTTAATTTTTATTTACACAGTTTTATTTTTTTTTATGGGAAAAGGGGGGTGATTCAAACTTTTATTAGGGAATGGGTTAAATGACCTTTATTAACACTTTTTTTCAACTTTTTTTGCAGTGTTATAGGTCCCATAGGGACCTATAACACTGCACACACTGATCTCCTATGCTGATCACTGGCGTGTATTAACACGCCTGTGATCAGCGTTATCGGCGCTTGATTGCTCCTGCCTGGATCTCAGGCACGGAGCAGTCATTCGTCGATCGGACACCGAGGAGGCAGGTAAGGGCCCTCCCGGTGTCCTGCAAGCTGTTCGGGACGCCGCGATTTCACTGCGGCGGTCCCGAACAGCCCGACTGACTAGCCGGGATACAATCACTTGCGCTTTAGAAGCGGCGATCAGCTTTGACCGCCGCTTCTAAAGGGTTAATACCGCACATTGCCGCGATCGGCGATGTGTGGTATTAGCCGCGGGTCCCGGCCGTGGATGAGCGCCGGGACCGACGCGATGTGATGCGGGGTCGCAGTGCGACACCGATTCATATCGCGGGAGACGGTGCGTCATTAAGAGGTTAAATTAGAGGGGCAAAGGTTTAAAAGTAATATCAGGAAGTATTACTTTACTGAGAGAGTAGTGGATGCATGGAATAGCCTTCCTGCAGAAGTGGTCGCTGCAAATACAGTGAAAGAGTTTAAACATGCATGGGATAAGCATAAGGCTATCCTTCATATAAGATAGGGCCAGGGAATATTCATAGTATTCAGATTAATGGGCAGACTAGATGGGCCAAATGGTTCTTATCTGCCGACACATTCTATGTTTCTATAATTTTGCACATTTTGGAGGGTTTCGTTTTCATACTGTACACTTTACTGTAAAAATGACATGTGTTCTTTATTCTGTGGGTCAATACGATTAAAGTGATACCCATGGCTAGATACTTTTATATTTTTGTACCGCTTAAAAAAAATCTAAACTTTTTGTACAATATCAGTAATCTGAAATCGCATTACTTTGACCACCTATAACTTTTTCATTTTTCCATACATAGGGCAGTGTGAGGGCTCATTTTTTGCTCCGTCATCTGTACTTTTTATCAATACCACATTTGAATATATGAAACTTTTAGATAAATTTTTATTATTTTTTCTTCGAATAAAATGTGACTAAAAAGCCATTCACCAAATGGGATCATTAACATTATATTTTGATAGTTTGGACATTTACGCATGCAGCGATACCAAATATGTTTATAAAAAAAATTACGCTTTTTGGGGGTAAAATGGGAAAAACTGACAATTAAAATTTTTATTGGGCGTGGGGATTTTTCACTTTTCTTTTACTTTTTATTTTTACATTTTTCAACTTTTTTTTTACACTTTTTATGTCCCCATAGGGGACTATCTATAGCAATCATTTGATTGCTACTACTGTTCAGTGCTATGCATAGGGCATAGCACTGATCAGTATTATCGGTCATCTTCTGCTCTGGTCTGCTCGATCTCAGACCAGAGCAGGAGATGTCGGGAGATGGACGGAGACAGGTGAGGGGACCTCTGGCCGCCATTACAGATGATCGGATCCCCGAGGCAGAGCTGCGGGCAATCTGATCATCTATTGTAACATGCGCACTGCCACAGATGCCGTGATCTGTTCTGATCATGGCATCTGAGGGGTAAATGGCGAACATCCGTGTGATCTCGGAGGCAGCCATTACAGGCGGGTACCCAGCTGCTGCTAGCAGCGGAACCTGCCGTGTATGACACAAGCACTGGTCCGATGCTCGCGGTCATACACAGGATGTAAATGTACATCCTGGTGTGCTAAGTACCGCTGCACAAGGACGTACATTTACGTCTGTGGTCGTTAAGGGATTAAAGGAGTAGTCCAGTGCTGAAAAACTTATCCCCTATCCTAAGGATAGGTGCTAAGTTTCAGATTGCGGGGGGATCTGACCGCTGGGGCCCCCCGCGATCTTCTGTACGGGACCCTGGCTCACTGGCCAGATAGCGGGTGCCGACCACTGCACAAATCGGTGGCCAACACGCCCCCATAATACAGCGCTATGGCAGAGCCAGATATTGCCGAAGGCAGCACTCCGGCTCTGCCATAGAGTTGTATTGAGGGGGCGTGTCAGCCGCCGCTTCGTGCGGTGGTTAACATGCCCCCTTCCCGCCTGCCACTGGGGTCCCCGTACAGGAGATCGCAGGGGGCCCCAGTGGTAGGACCCCCCGTGATCTGAAACATATCCCCTATCCTTAGGATAGGGGATACGTTTTTCAGCACTGGACTACTCCTTTAAATGAATGGGGCACGTGCCTGTCCGAGCATGGATATGTCAGCCTGTCCTCTAAGGCACAAATCAAGAAGTGAACCTAGCCTAAAAATACAGAAATTAAATTAAATAATTTTAGTGAAGCTGGAGTGGGCTCAAAGATGGTCAACCAAAGTAATGGGAGTAATGGAAATGGGAGAATTATAGATCCTAGAAAGATTATCAAAATTCAGTTCAGAAAAAATAAGGTTTAGGGGTGACCTAATGACTATCTATAAATATATTAAGGGGGCAGTAGAGATCTCTCTCTGTACCTATAACATAGGGACATCTTCTCCATCTAAAAGAAGGTTTCTACATTAGCATGGGGGTTCTTTACTGTAAGCCTATGGAGCCTACAGAACTTTCTGCCAGAGAAAGTAGTCATGGTGGACTCAATAAAAGGCTTCAAATGGGGTCTGAATGCATTTCTGGAGAGTAATAATATTGCAGGTTTATTCAGGTATCAGGAGTCAGGAAGGAATGTTTCTCCCTAAAATAAGGAAAATTGCCTTCTACCTCACAGGGTTTTTTGCCATCCTGTGAATTAACACTATAGGGTAATAGGCGGAAGTCAGGGGTCAAGTCCTGGGAAAAAAAGTGTGGGAACTCACCCAAGATTTCCACTTAAAGGGGTACTCCACCCTTAGACATCTTATCCACGTCGCTGGGAACCCCCGCAATCTCCCTGCTGCACCCGGCATTCGTTTAGAGCGTTGGGTGCAATGCCGGAGGCTCGTGACCTCACGGCCACAGCCCACGTCCCCTCCCATAGACTTGCATTGAGGGGACATGGCCGTGATGACGAGTGCCTCGGCCCCCCCTTCGCCAGTCATTCGTCACGAAGTGAAGTTCACTCCATGCACCGAATGTCTGGGATACCACAGCCGAGATAGTGCGGGTCCCAAGCGGTGGGAACCCCGCGTTCAGACATCTTATCCCCCATCCTTTGGATAGGGCATACAATGTCTAGGGGCGGAGTACCCCTTTAAGGGCTGATGGGAACTGTGTTCCTGCTGTGGAAAAAAGTGCAGGAACTCTGTTCCCACAAGTTCCTGCAGGACTTGAGCCCTCGCTGAAGTGGATGAACATGTCTTTTGTTAGCCTTACAAACTATGTAACCTACCTAATGGGTGGACCTACTTGGGGGATCCTATGTAATTATTAGAAGGGCCTTCCCACTTTGGGAAACTTCTTACCTGTGATCTACCTATCTACTTGGGACCTACTTACTAGAGCAAACTACCCTCCTATTTAGAGAGCCCTACCTAATGGGGATCCTAACAACTGGGTTGAACCTGCATACTATGGGGGAATACTGGCCTAATGGGGGGTCCTAGCCTGGTACCTATGAGGGGTACTTACCTACAAGGTGGACCTTTCTACCTATTGGAGTAGACTACTTACCTACTGGGGGACCAACCTACCTATTTGTGGGGGGGGGGGGGGGGGGGGTTAACCTACTATAGGGACCCACCTCCAAATTCAGCAACTGTGGATCCACAGTGGAAAATCCACAACAAATCTGCAATAATTTAGTAATAATTGACTTTCTGCTACTGGATATTACCCACATTAGGCTGACTAATATATAGTCAGCATTGTTAACTTTTCAAAGTTGAAAAAATCATAATGCATAGCATTTTAACACTCAAAGAGAATGTGCATATAATCAGCATATTTTCCACTGTAAACAGCATTTTACATGTCAATATATTAAAAAATCTATAATAAGATAAAAATAGAAGTATCTTTTTCCAGAAAGCGTGTAAAAGGATGCTATTTTCCATTGCTTATACTTACCTCTTCTTCTCATTTGAACCTAATTTAAAAAAAAATATACAGTTAAAATTTATAAGTAGATCTAATTACATTAGCATTGAGCAGGTGCAATACACTATAGACAACTTTGTCATGAAATGCAGCTGGATGGAAACCCTGAAATCTGATATACGAGTTAAAAATGGAGAAGTCTTTTAAAAAGTAAGAGAAAAAAAATCTAAACCACTAACGTGATGGAAAGGAAATCAATATTAACCTCTTAATGACCAGACCTTTTTGGTCCTAAATGACTAAGCACTACTTTGTGACTCACACAATGCTTAACGCCTTAAGGACACAGACAATTTTGGCCTTGATGGCACAACCAATTTTCATTTTTGCATTTTTATCTTTTCCTCATCACAGTCAATTGTACTTTGTAATGATGCCTTTTAACTTAAATTGTATGGTACAAAAAATTACTGGGGAAAAATTGAAAAGAAAACCCAAATTTTGCAACTTTTGGAAGGTTATGCACTTACCATATATCTTTTTATACCTAATATATATTAGTCTTCTGACCTACATATTGCTAAAAAAAAGTCCAGTGTCCTGTTCGAAGATACTGCTGTGTTACATCTGGTGTCATAGTTGCTGCATCCAGCCACATTCTGGTTAACAAGTGGCAGTCAAAAGGATCCATTTACACCAACTCTAATTTACATTTGTTTGCTATTGTTATGTTTATATTGTTGTTTAACCCCTTAACAACACAGGAAATTTTTATCTTTGCAGTTTCATTTTCCCTCCTCTCCTAAGAGCCACAATGTTTCTATTATTCCATCTACAGAACATTATGACCAATTTTTCCTTCTTTTAATAAGGGACTAATTGTGTTTTGTAATGAAACCCTTAATTTTACCACAGAAAAAAAAAAGGTGAACCAGAAAAAAATAATAATAATGATGGAATTTTGCAAATGGGGGTGGGGGGGGGGGGGGTAATTGACATGTTATCTTTATTCATCAGGTTGGTATGATCATAATGATGGCCAATTCGTTTCTATGCAAATAAGTCTATAAGTTTCTATGCAGTGCACTTTATGGTAAAATTATCAAGTTATATTTATTCTGTAGGTTTATACGATTCCAGCCAAGGGCCTCATGGTACGGAGCTGGATACCCATACGTGCTACAGTGGGGAGGGATAAAACATAACAAAGACTGTACTGGGGAGCAATACATCATATTGCCGCTCAGCCAATTTTATTTTATTTTTTATTTTTTTTTTACTTTTTGCCAAAGTAACCCTTTAAGTGTCTCTCTTGGAAAGATGTGTGGACCAGTTTACAGGAACATGTTTTGTAGAGGTGAATATGGCAGAGGTGGAGGCCAAAAAGATGGTTTTCAATGTTGTTAGTCAGAAAGTCAATAGAAAATTAGATATCTTTTTATTTTATTTTGTTTTAGCTACTAAAGGTGTGATCTTACCCCACATATTTCTTCATAAACCTTTAGAAGTTTTACAATCTCAAATTCCAGATTCTACCTTTGCATCATGGCTATGGTAGGAAATATATACCCTGAGAGACTTGTACGATAGAAAATCTATGCAAACGTATGACTGCATATCCTGCACTCTCTGTGAGCCACATAAAGACTTTTATAAATTCCTCCAGGTGCAGCATTGAGTTACTTAACTCTGTATCCACCCTCAATCTCCAAAATCTTGATATGAGACATACTTTTTGAATAAAACAAAATCTCCCAATGGCATACTTAAGGCCTGTGATTCACTTATACTAGATCTGAAGGGGCACCCCTTGTTTATTGATAGGTGGTAGGAGGACTTGCAGGTTAATTGCTTTCAGGAAAAATAGATGGCTATTCTTCACCTCACTCATGCTTTCTCTCATTGTATCAACCACTTGTAGGCCACACTAGAAAACAGATTTATAGGTGGTACTTTACCCCTGCCAGATTATCCAAAATGTATCTGGTTCCTCACTGATTTGTTGGAGGTGTAATATTCAGATTGGAGATTTTATGCATCTATGGTAGTTCTATAACATTGCATGTAAGCTATGGATGGAAATCTATTCTGTTCCACAGTAAACTGTGAGCTATCAATTCCTTGGATACCCAGCTTTATCTTATTACTTCTGGGTTTACAAGAACTGCAGATGTTAAATAGGACTGTTGTTTTTCATGTGTTCTCTGTAACTAAAAATAAAAAATAGCCCAACAAATTTTCTAACATACCATGTATTCCTGACATCTTATTGGCAGTCCTTCCCAATTGTGCGATGGAGCATTTAATCCTAGGAAGCTAGGTATTCTTATAGGGGGACCATTATCATTGTCATACAAAAAAGTGCTTAGACGCATATGTGACTTTTTGTGTGACTTTTGGACGCAAAAAAAAAAAAAAGGCTCTAAATACCTTGATAAATTTCCCCATAGTCTTTCAATTAGTGTGGACCAAATGGTTGGTTTATAGAGGCTTACAATATGAGTAGAGCTTGCAATTTGTTCTTTGGGTTAATTGGTTTTGATCTTCTAAATGAACATATCTATTCTAATATTCCTTTTGCACAGTTTTTTATTGACTCTCGGAGTTGTACAGTTTTAAGCAGGAATATATTTTGACCTATTGATTTCCTTTAGGCATTTCTGTTCTCTCCCCTGTTATTGTATTTGTTTGATGTTATCCATGTTCATTTTTCTGGGCTGGTTTGGTGCACTGTTGCCATCAATTTAGTGTATGGTATACCACATATTCTGTATTTCTGGTACATGTAATACATGTAATCAAATATATGTGGTAAAAAAAATTGAGTAATGTGTTAGAAATGAAGCTTGGCTTGCAGAATAGCTACAGTCAAATTCATATATAACAATCTAGGAAAATGTGGCTTGGACAAAGAATGTCCTTTTATTGCATTGAACACATTATGTTTATTAATATTAGAGAAGAGTGAATTTTAGAAAATTTTGATTAGGCCGATTCTCAGAATTTTCAGAATTTTTTTTATTTGATCTGAATTTATTTGCTGCAAATCACAATTAAAAACGGCTATTTTTGGCCTACAATAGGGGTGTAGAACACTTTGCTGTCCTAACAGGCATAGGGAGTGTGCTGTGTTAGTGAAATAATACTGTTATTCAGTATGACATGCATATTACAGGCATAGCTATTAGAATCACTGACGCAGAGTGTCGGCATGTGGCAGATTTTTTTATGTAATTTTTATTTTATTTTATTTGAATTTATAAAAAAATTTTGATTACCCATTCTGGTGAGCATCGAGCTGGCGGTGCGCCGTGAGGTGAGCTATCACCTGTTCCAGACCCTGCCTCTCAGCGCACCCCCATACTTTGAGTGTCCATTTGAAAAGGGAGGGACTACAGTACCATCAACTAGGACAGGAGCACATTCAGCTTCTGTGCTTTTGTATAAGTGGGCGGATAAAGCTAGAAGTGGCTGCAGTGAAAAAGCTCGTACTTGTATCTTAAAATCGAGCTGGCAGTAGAGCTGGAGATACCACCTGTTACAGCCCCTGCCTCTCAGTGCCCCCTGACTGTGAAAGTGTGAATGTTTCATTTAATCAGTTGTAGTTCATTGTTATCACTCCAAGCTGTTTCATTGGATTCTTGTGATAATTCCACAGGTAATATGACGGCGACAACCATAAGGCCTCGGTCTTGAAAAGATTACATAGATTTTTTTTTAATTTACATTTTTAATATTTATATTAGATTACCAAGTTTACTGTACAGGTGTTTACTTTGAACTAATACTGAATGACCACAAAACCCAAAATAACAAAGAGTCACATGGTGCCACAATGACAGAGCCTAGAGGTGGCAGCAGCTGTCACGATGCCGGCTGGCAGGTAGTGGATCCTCTGTGCCAGAGAGGGATTGGCGTGGACCGTGCTAGAGGATCGGTTCTAAGTCACTACTGGTTTTCACCAGAGCCCGCCGCAAAGCGGGATGGTCTTGCTGCGGCGGTAGTGACCAGGTCGTATCCCCTAGCAACGGCTCAACCTCTCTGGCTGCTGAAGATAGGCGCGGTACAAGGGAGTAGACAGAAGCAAGGTCGGACGTAGCAGAAGGTCGGGGCAGGCAGCAAGGATCGTAGTCAGGGGCAACGGCAGAAGGTCTGGAATCACAGGCAAGGAACACACAAGGAACGCTTTCACTGGCACTAGGGCAACAAGATCCGGCGAGGGAGTGAAGGGGAAGTGAGGTGATATAGGGAAGTGCACAGGTGAAAACACTAATTGGAACCACTGCACCAATCAGCGGTGCAGTGGCCCTTTAAATCGCAAAGACCCGGCGCGCGCGCGCCCTAGGAAGCGGGGCCGCGCGCGCCGGGACAGAACTGACGGGGAGCGAGTAAGGTACGGGAGCCGGGGTGCGCATCGCGAGCGGGCGCTACCCGCATCGCGAATCGCATCCCGGCCGGAGGTGGTAACGCAGCGCCCCGGGTCCGTGGAACCGACCGGGGCGCTGCAGTGAGGGAAGTGTAGCGAGCGCTCCGGGGAGGAGCGGGGACCCGGAGCGCTCGGCGTAACAGTACCCCCCCCCTTGGGTCTCCCCCTCTTCTTGGGGCCTGAGAACCTGAGGATCAGACTTTTGTCCAGGATATTGTCCTCAGGTTCCCAGGACCTCTCTTCTGGACCACAACCCTCCCAATCCACTAAAAAAAAAGTTCTTCCCCTGACCTTTTTAGAGGCCAAAATCTCTTTGACAGAGAAGATGTCCGAGGAGCCGGAAACAGGAGTGGGAGGAACAGATTTAGGAGAAAAACGGTTGAGGATGAGAGGTTTAAGAAGAGAGACGTGAAAGGCATTAGGGATACGAAGAGAAGGAGGAAGAAGAAGTTTGTAAGAGACAGGATTAATTTGACACAAAACTTTAAAAGGACCAAGATAGCGTGGTCCCAACTTATAGCTCGGGACACGGAAACGGACATATTTAGCGGAGAGCCATACCTTGTCTCCAGGGGAAAAAATGGGAGGAGCTCTTCTTTTCTTATCTGCGAATCTCTTCATGCGAGAAGAAGCCTGTAAGAGAGAATTTTGGGTCTCTTTCCATATGGTGGAAAGATCACGAGAAATTTCATCCACAGCGGGCAGACCAGAGGGCAAGGGGGTAGGGAGGGGGGGAAGAGGGTGACGGCCGTACACCACGAAAAACGGAGATTTGGAGGAAGATTCAGAGATTCTGAAATTATACGAGAATTCGGCCCAAGGTAGAAGATCTGCCCAGTCATCCTGGCGGGAGGAAACAAAATGTCGTAAATAGTCACCCAAGATCTGGTTAATTCTCTCTACTTGTCCATTGGATTGAGGATGGTATGCAGAAGAAAAATTTAATTTAATCTTGAGTTGTTTACAGAGAGCCCTCCAGAATTTAGACACAAATTGGACGCCTCTATCCGAGACGATCTGTGTAGGCAACCCGTGAAGACGAAAAATGTGTACAAAAAATTGTTTAGCCAACTGAGGCGCTGAAGGAAGACCAGGAAGAGGGATGAAATGTGCCATTTTGGAGAATCGATCAACGACCACCCAAATAACAGTGTTGCCATGGGATGGGGGTAAGTCAGTAATAAAATCCATACCAATCAGAGACCAAGGTTGTTCGGGGACAGGTAGAGGATGAAGAAAACCAGCGGGCTTCTGGCGAGGAGTCTTATCCCGGGCACAGATAGTGCAGGCTCGCACAAAGTCCACCACATCAGTCTCTAGAGTCGGCCACCAATAGAAGCGAGAGATGAGTTGCACAGATTTCTTGATGCCCGCATGACCTGCGAGATGGGAGGAGTGACCCCATTTGAGGATCCCAAGGCGTTGGCGTGGAGAAACAAAGGTCTTTCCTGGAGGAGTTTGCCTGATGGAGGCTGGAGAAGTGGAAATCAGGCAGTCAGGAGGAATGATGTGTTGAGGAGAGAGTTCAATTTCAGAGGCATCTGAGGAACGAGAGAGAGCATCGGCCCTAATGTTTTTATCAGCAGGCCGAAAGTGAATTTCAAAATTAAATCGGGCAAAGAACAGAGACCACCTGGCCTGACGAGGATTCAGCCGTTGGGCAGACTGGAGGTAGGAGAGGTTCTTGTGATCGGTGTAAATAATAACTGGAAACCTTGATCCCTCCAGCAGATGCCTCCATTCCTCAAGTGCTAATTTAATGGCTAGAAGCTCTCGATCCCCGATGGAGTAGTTCCTCTCCGCCGGAGAGAAGGTCCTGGAAAAAAAACCACAAGTAACAGCATGCCCGGAAGAGTTTTTTTGTAGAAGGACAGCTCCAGCTCCCACTGAGGAGGCATCAACCTCCAATAGGAAGGGTTTAGATGGGTCAGGTCTGGAGAGCACGGGAGCCGAAGAAAAGGCAGACTTGAGTCGTTTAAAGGCGTCTTCCGCTTGAGGAGGCCAAGACTTGGGATCGGCATTTTTTTTTGTTAAAGCCACAATAGGAGCCACAATGGTAGAAAAATGTGGAATAAATTGCCTGTAATAATTGGCGAACCCCAAAAAACGTTGGATGGCACGGAGTCCGGAGGGGCGTGGCCAATCTAAGACGGCAGAGAGTTTATCTGGGTCCATTTGTAGTCCCTGGCCAGAGACCAAGTATCCTAGAAAAGGAAGAGATTGGCATTCAAACAGACATTTCTCTATTTTGGCATAGAGTTGATTATCACGAAGTCTCTGAAGAACCATACGGACATGCTGGCGGTGTTCTTCAAGATTGGCAGAAAAAATCAGGATATCGTCCAGATATACAACAACACAGGAGTATAGTAGATCACGAAAAATTTCATTAACAAAGTCTTGGAAGACGGCAGGGGCGTTGCATAGACCAAAGGGCATGACCAGATACTCAAAGTGTCCATCTCTGGTGTTAAATGCCGTTTTCCATTCATCCCCCTCTCTGATGCGGATGAGATTATAAGCACCTCTTAAGTCCAGTTTGGTAAAAATATGGGCACCTTGGAGACGATCAAAGAGTTCAGAGATGAGGGGTAGGGGGTAGCGGTTCTTAACCGTGATTTTATTAAGACCGCGGTAGTCAATGCAAGGACGTAGAGAGCCATCTTTTTTGGACACAAAGAAAAATCCAGCTCCGGCAGGAGAGGAGGATTTACGGATAAAGCCCTTTTTTAAATTTTCTTGGACGTATTCAGACATGGCAAGAGTCTCTGGGACGGACAGAGGATAGATTCTGCCCCGGGGTGGAGTAGTGCCCGGGAGGAGGTCAATGGGACAATCATAAGGCCTGTGAGGAGGTAGAGTCTCAGCTTGTTTTTTGCAAAAAACGTCCGCAAAGTCCATATAGGCCTTAGGGAGACCGGTTACATGAGGAAGCACAGGGACACGGCAAGGTTTACTGGGAACCGGTTTTAAGCAGTCCTTGGAACAAGAGGGCCCCCAACTCTTGATCTCCCCAGTGGACCAATCCAGGATTGGGGAATGGAGTTGAAGCCAGGGAAGTCCAAGAAGGATTTCAGAAGTGCAATTGGGGAGGACCAACAGTTCAATCCTCTCGTGATGAGATCCGATGCACATTAGAAGGGGCTCCGTGCGGAAACGTATAGTACAGTCCAATCTTTCATTGTTTACACAATTGATGTAGAGGGGTCTGGCGAGACTGGTCACCGGGATGTTGAACCTGTTGACGAGGGAGGCTAAGATGAAATTTCCTGCAGATCCAGAGTCCAAGAAGGCCACAGCAGAGAAGGAGAAGGCAGAGGCAGACATCCGCACAGGCACAGTAAGACGTGGAGAAGCAGAGTAGACATCAAGGACTGTCTCACCTTTGTGCGGAGTCAGCGGACGTTTTTCCAGGCGGGGAGGACGGATAGGACAATCCTTCAGGAAGTGTTCGGTACTAGCACAGTACAGGCAGAGATTCTCCATGCGGCGTCGTGTCCTCTCTTGGGGTGTCAGGCGAGACCGGTCGACCTGCATAGCCTCCACGGCGGGAGGCACAGGAACAGATTGCAGGGGACCAGAGGAGAGAGGAGCCGGGGAGAAGAAACGCCTCGTGCGAACAGAGTCCATATCCTGGCGGAGCTCCTGACGCCGTTCGGAAAAACGCATGTCAATGCGAGTGGCAAGATGGATGAGTTCATGTAGGTTAGCAGGGATTTCTCGTGCGGCCAGAACATCTTTAATGTTGCTGGATAGGCCTTTTTTAAAGGTCGCGCAGAGTGCCTCATTATTCCAGGATAATTCTGAAGCAAGGGTACGGAACTGTACGGCATACTCGCCAACGGAAGAATTACCCTGGACCAGGTTCAACAGGGCAGTCTCAGCAGAAGAGGCTCGGGCAGGTTCCTCAAAGACACTTCGAATTTCCGAGAGGAAGGAGTGTACAGAGGCAGTGACGGGGTCATTGCGGTCCCAGAGCGGTGTGGCCCAAGCCAGGGCTTTTCCAGACAGCAGGCTGACTACGAAAGCCACCTTAGACCTTTCAGTGGGGAACTGGTCCGACATCATCTCCAAGTGTAATGAACATTGGGAAAGAAAGCCACGGCAAAACTTAGAGTCCCCATCAAATTTATCCGGCAAGGATAGTCGTATTCCAGAAGCGGCCACTCGCTGCGGAGGAGGTACAGGAGCTGGCGGAGGAGATGATTGCTGGAGCTGTGGTAGTAACTGTTGTAGCATAACAGTCAGTTGAGACAGCTGTTGGCCTTGTTGCACAATCTGTTGTGACTGCTGGGCGACCACCGTGGTGAGGTCAGCGACAACTGGCAGAGGAACTTCAGCGGGATCCATGGCCGGATCTACTGTCACGATGCCGGCTGGCAGGTAGTGGATCCTCTGTGCCAGAGAGGGATTGGCGTGGACCGTGCTAGAGGATCGGTTCTAAGTCACTACTGGTTTTCACCAGAGCCCGCCGCAAAGCGGGATGGTCTTGCTGCGGCGGTAGTGACCAGGTCGTATCCCCTAGCAACGGCTCAACCTCTCTGGCTGCTGAAGATAGGCGCGGTACAAGGGAGTAGACAGAAGCAAGGTCGGACGTAGCAGAAGGTCGGGGCAGGCAGCAAGGATCGTAGTCAGGGGCAACGGCAGAAGGTCTGGAATCACAGGCAAGGAACACACAAGGAACGCTTTCACTGGCACTAGGGCAACAAGATCCGGCGAGGGAGTGAAGGGGAAGTGAGGTGATATAGGGAAGTGCACAGGTGAAAACACTAATTGGAACCACTGCACCAATCAGCGGTGCAGTGGCCCTTTAAATCGCAAAGACCCGGCGCGCGCGCGCCCTAGGAAGCGGGGCCGCGCGCGCCGGGACAGAACTGACGGGGAGCGAGTAAGGTACGGGAGCCGGGGTGCGCATCGCGAGCGGGCGCTACCCGCATCGCGAATCGCATCCCGGCCGGAGGTGGTAACGCAGCGCCCCGGGTCCGTGGAACCGACCGGGGCGCTGCAGTGAGGGAAGTGTAGCGAGCGCTCCGGGGAGGAGCGGGGACCCGGAGCGCTCGGCGTAACAGCAGCTTGAGGAGACAATAATCTGGCAGAATGAGACAGCCAGGAATTGGCGGCAGCAAGAAGAAACCATATAGTGGCTGATTGACACAGCCTGCAGCTCGCGGCAGCATGAGGTGACCATAGGGCCTCACAATCCCTAAGATTAAAAAATGAATTATAAAATTTAAAATGAAGATTTATGATAGCTAGTGCTACCATAAAAATTTGCGGGTAATGTCCCAGGCCCAGCAGAATCAGTAAACCATCTATAGGCTGAATAACACAAACTGCAGCTCACAACAGCATGAGGAGACCATAGGGCCTCACAATTTCTAAGATTAAAAGAGGAATTTAAAATTTAAATTGAAGATTTATGGTAGCTAGCGCTACCATAAAAAATTGTAGGCAATGTCCCAGGCCCAACAGCATCAGTAAACCATAAAGTGGCTGAATAACAAAGCCTGCAGCTAGCCGCAGCATGAGTAGAACATAGGGCTTCACAATCCCTAAGATTAAGATGAATTTAAAATTTAAATTGAAGAATTATGGTAGCTACTGCTACCATAAAATTTGTAGGTAATGTCCCAGGCCCGCAGCATAAGTAAACCATAGCCTGACACAGCCTGCAGCTCGGGGCAGCATGAGTAGAATATAGGAGTTGGCGGCAGCAAGAGTAAAACATATAGTGGCTGAATGGTACAGCCTGGAGTTGGTGGCAGCATGAGTAGAACATATAGTGGCTGAATGGCACAGCCTGGAGTTGGCAGCAGCATGAGTAGAACATATAGTGGCTGAATGGCACAGCCTAGAGTTGAAGGCAGCATGAGTAGAACATATAGTGGCTGAATGGCACAGCCTGGAGTTGGCGGCAGCATGAGTACAACAAATAGTGGCTGAATGGCACAGCCTAGAGTTGATGGCAGATGAGGAGACCATATAGTGGCTGAACGGCACAGCCTGGAGTTGGCGGCAGCATTAGAAGAACATATAGTGGCTGAATGGCACAGCCTGGAGTTGGCAGCATAAGTAGAACATATAGTGGCTGAATGGCACAGCCTGGAGTTGGCGGAAGCATGTGGAGACTATATGGTGGCAGAATGAGACAGCCTGGAGTTGGCAGCAGCAGCATCAGGAGTCTTGAAAGTGACCCGGTGACAGAGTGGTGAGGTGGGTGGCAATAACAGGGCCCGGTGACTAAGGTGGGTGAAAAAGGGTCGGATGCGGGGGATTGTTTGTAACTGGGGAGTAGCGCCTTAAATCCTTTTGGAACTATCCATATTTGTAAAGTGTTGGTGTGACACCATGGTCAATCTTCTCTGATGCATCAGGCATTGGTGGGTGAAAATCGTGGCTGATCCATGCCTGATTCATCTTCACAAAGGTCAGTCTCTCCACATTTTTCGTGGACAGACAAGTTCTCATTGGGTAGACTATGGTCCCCGCTGCACTAAACACCCGATCTCATGGCACACTACTGGCCGGGAAGGACAGTTGTCTAGGGAAAACTCTTCTAGTTGCGGCCACAAATCAAGTTTGGCTGCCCAGAAGTCCAGTGGATCTTCAACGTGTGCTGACATGGGCATGTCAAGGTATGTTACCACCTGCTGGTTCAGGTCCTTCTCCACGTCTACCTGCTGCTGAAGAGTTGCTTCACTCTATGGGTGAAGAAAGGTACTCATCAGCGACTGTGGACTCAGGCTGCTTATGGAGCTGGTACTGTTCCTGCCACCCCTCCCCAGCAGCAATGGCAGTGGAAGGTGAGCGCAGAGGGCCCCCAAGTCAGGACTGAAAAAGGATGGACGATGGCGCAGATAGGCATCAGCCAACTGACTACGTAGAATGTCTCTGTAGTAGGTCAGTTTGTCCTCCCTCTCAGTGGGTGTAAAAAAGGCCCCCATTTTGTGGCGGCAGTGAGAGCCAATAAGGTGGAGATCCAGAAGTCATCCCGCTGCCGAATGGTAACAATTTGGCATTCACTACGCAAGTAAATGAGCATGCATTGTGTCATTTGTGCAAGTGACTCGGAGGGACTCCCTGCCTCCATCTCCACTGCATACTGCCACATTGTGTCTGGGTCCTCTGTCTCGCCTTTATCCTAACACTATAACTCCTCTGACTGCTCATGCTCCTCCTCTCCTGTCAGATGATTAGAAAAACCGCCCATTTCGCGATATCTCAACTGTGCTCCACTGTGACCCTCCTTCTCCTCCAGTTCAGCCCCCACAGGGCTCATGTGACTGTGAGATCTAGGCGCCATGTCGACATTGCCCTGACCAGCCATTGTTTCCAACACGTTTTTTAGGAAATGAAGCAGGGGAATTACGTAGTTCATCCTGTAATCCTGGCAACTGACTAATAATGTGGCTTCCTCAAAGGGCCTGAGCAAAAGTCACCCATGAGCTTCCACTGATTCAAATTGAAATTACACAGTGAAGTACCCCTATCTGCTTGGATCATCAAGAAATCGGTGATGGCTTTTCTCTGTTCGTATAGTCGGTCCAACATATGGAGGGTGGAATCCCAACGTGTGGCAACATCGCAAATAAGACTATGTTGGGGGCTACCGTTCTGATGCTGCAGCTTAAGGAGGGTGTGCTTTGCGGTGTACGAGTGGCTGAAGTGCATGCAAAGTTTCCTTCACATTGTTAGGATGTCTTGCAAATAGGGGAAAACTTCAGGAACCACTTGAAAACCAGATTGAACATGTGTGCCATACATGGCGCATGGCTCAGCCTTCCTTTTCAGAGCGCAGACAAGATGTTCTTCCCGTTGTTAGTCACCATATTTCCCATATGGTGCTCCGATTTCTTTATGTATTACTTTTAGCAGTTCCTCCCATGTGTGACTCCGTTCGCCAAGGCAAACCATGTGGAGAACATTGTGACACCGCCATGCCCTGCACACATGGTATGCTGAAGGGGCACTGAGACTTTTCTGTGCAGTGGAGGCTGAGGAAACGGTGGAGGATGAGGAGGCAGAGTCGCACACTGTCACAGGACCAATGGCCTGAGAGCGTGGAGGTGGAGGAGAAAGTGGCGTGACCTTTCCAAGTTGGTGTTGTGGTTGTGCAGGAACCACATTCACCCAGTGGGCCGTAAAGGACATGTATTGTCCCTGACCATAGTTACAGCTCCAGACGTCGGCGCTGCCGTGCACTTTGGTACACACCTACAGGCTCAAGGACTGGCCCACCTTCTCTGCCACAAAATTGTGCAGGGCTGGTACTGCATTCTTCGCAAAGAAATGATGGCTTGGTACTCTCCACCTTGGCTCGGCATAAGCCATCAGTTCTCTGAAAGGTGCAGAGTCCACCACTTGAAAAGGGAGGGACTGCAGCATTAGCAACTTGGACAGGAGCACATTCAGCGTCTGTGCCGTTGGATGAATGAGCGCATACTGTTGTCTCTTGGACATGATTTCGCCAATGGATTGTTGGCAGAATGACTGACTATAAGTAGGTGGAGCAGGAGCATCTGGAGCGACAGAAGGAGGGTATGACACACAGTTCCCTTCTGCTGAGGTGGTGGAGACTTTGCTGGGTGAAAGAGGGAGCGGCGCGCCACTGCGTGGTACAGCAGGCTGGACCACTACATCGGAGCCACAGTTCTCCCAGGCTGCTTTATGGTTGTGCAGTATATGTTGATTCAGGGCCGTGGTGCCAACATTGGGACCCTGGCCACACTTCACCTTCTGCCAACACATCTTGCAGCTATGTTAACCTCCTCTGGATGCTTGATGAAAAACTGCCACACTGCCAAGTAGCTGATTTTCCCACCAACAGTCTGCACTAATTGAATGCTACTGCCGCCGTCTCCAAGGTAGGCTTCCGCGAAGCAGGTGGTCTTCCCGGGCATGGTTGGCTCCAGAATTTCAATTTCTGCCACCATGCTGACTGCCAACCATGCTACCGCCTTGCTGGCTCAGCTGCTTCCTCACAAGCAACCTGTAACACTCTTCTCCTGATGATGATGACGTCCCTTCTGCACCCGATTCCCAATTGTGATCTGCTTCATCACCATCAACAAGTGTCTGCACATCACTGAAGTCCTCCTCAGGTTCCACAACTGTGTCTGCTTCAGGAACGTGAACGCCGACAACACCGCCTCCCTCGTCACTCTCCTCATAACTTCTTGTGCGCCTAGCGGAGGAAGCGGTGGATGTCTCCTCTACTTCTTGGCTGGGCAGTAGCTGCTTACTGTCCTCTATTACATCGTCCTCACTGAATAGTGAAACTGAACCCACAGCATAAGATACTTCTTTAGGGGAGGGAACAGCATAGGACAGAGGCAGTGGGAGGACAGGGACTGATCCCGGGACTGAGGGTTGTGTCTGAGGAACCCACTGACTGTTGACTGGGGTTATCAGACGTCACTTGTGGTGAAGTGGATGACTGTGTTAACCAATCGATGACGGCAGATGGGTTGCTAGTCGAGACACGACCCCTTGCTGGTACCGGAAGCTCAGGCCTCTTGCTGCGACTCCTGCTACCACTCACCTCTAGTCTGCTGCGACCTCTTCCTGATGAATTTAGACCTCTTCCACTCTTCTGTATATGTTCTGGAACTTCTCTGCCTGACATACTTAGTGTGTATATGAGGGGAGTACAATACGCTTCACTTCGCTTAAAACAGTATTTGTCTAGAGCAGCAGCAGGTGTGTACTTTTAGCTGTCCTTTCACAGTATCTAGGCCCTTGACAGATTAACAGGTACAAATTAGTACACTATTTAGATGTTGGTATGTGGTATGCACTTATGAGGGCAGAAAAATGTGCTACAGTACACTTAAAAAAAGTATTTGAGTACAACACCAGATGGTAAGTACTTTTGCCTGTCATTTCATAGTATCTAGGCCCTTTACAGAATAACAGATAAAAATCGTACACTACTTAGACGTAGGTATGTGGTATGCACTTGTGTGGGCACAAAAATGCAGTACAGTACGCTTAACCCCTTAAGGACTCAGCGTTTTTCCATTTTTGTATTTTCATTTCACCTTCTAAAAATCATAACGCTTTCAATTTTGCACATAAAATTCCACACGACCCCTTGCTGGTACCGGGAGCTTAGGCCTCTCGCTGCGACTCATGCTACCACTCACCTCTAATCTGCTGCAACCTCTTCCTGATGAATTTAGACCTCTGCCACTCCTCTGTACACGTTCTGGAACTTTTCTGCCTGACATACTTAGTGCGTATATGAGGGGAGTACAATACGCTTCACTTCGCTTAACCCTTTAAGGACTCAGCGTTTTTCCGTTTTTGTATTTTTATTTCACCTTCTAAAAATCATAATGCTTTAAATTTTGCACATAAAATTCCATATGATGGCTTATTTTTTGCACCACCAATTATTCTTTGCAGTGACATTAGTCATTTTACCAAAAAATCCACGGCGAAACAGAAAAAAAAATTATTGTGCCACAAAATTGAAGAAAAAATGTCATTTTGTAACTTTTGGGGGCTTCCTTTTCTACGCAGGGTTAAAATGATACCCTACTTATATAGGTTTGATTTTGTCGTACTTCTGGAAAAAATCATAACTACATGCAGGAAAATGTATACGTTAAAAATTCTCATCTTTTTTCTGCGTATGGGCTGGTATGAGGGCTAATTTTTTGTGCAGTGTTCTGAAGTTTTTAATGGTACCATTTTTGTATTGATCAGACTTTTGATTGCTTTTTATTCATTTTTTCATGAAATAAAAAGTCACCAAAAATACGCTGTTTTGGACATTTGATTGTTTTTTTGCGCGTACGGCATTGACCATGCGGTTTCATTAACAATATATTTTTATAGTTTGGAAATTTCCGCATGCGGTGCTACCACGTATATTTATATTTATTTTTATTTACACGTTTTTTTATGGGAAAAGGGGGTGATTCAAACTTTTATTAAGGAAGGGGTTAAATGACTTTTATTAACTTTTTTTAAACTTTTTTTTTTGCAGTGTTATAGCTCCCATAGGTGGCTATAACACTGCACACACTGATCTTTTACACTGATCCCTGTATTTGCATGGATCAGCTTTATAGGGGATTGATTGCTCAAGCCTGTAGATCAGGACGCGACGGAGCAAGGTAAGGGGACATCCACTCGCGTCCTAGCTGATCGGGACATCGCGATTTTATCGTGATAATCCCGATCCGCCCAATTGAGCTGTTGGGAAGCTTTTACTTTTGTTTTAGACGCGGTGTTCAAAATTGAAGGGTTAATAGCACGTGACACAATGATCGGTACTGCACGCTATTAGCCCAGGGTCCCAGCTATCATTAGCCGCCGGGACCGACCCGGTATGATGCGGGGTCAAGGTGTGACCCCGTTTTACATAGCGGGACTGGGGGCAGGGCTTACAGGTACGCCCTGCGTCCTTAAGAAGTTGAAGAAGTGATGGAGTAAAACTGTTGATTATTTTTGCCTAGCCTTTCACAGTATCTAGGTAATTGACAGATTAACAGGT